>NC_091485.1:6623838-6997676 GCF_947461875.1 Haliaeetus albicilla | reverse complement strand
ATGATAGCCTAACCAACTTCTGGAGTAACCATTCTGCAAACAGGCTGAATCATTTAAATGCCTAAATTACACTTTCACAAACAGGATTCATATTCTGTAGTGCTATCCAAGATCACACCTAGACTATGTTATCTTGAATAGGTTGTGATTTTTACTTTTGATAGGTGAAACAAAATTTTCTGGAAATTGGTTTTGTTTCTGTTCATGAAAATGTCTTTATTTGATTTGCAGTAGAACATGAAAATGCTCAAATAACATGAATCTGTAAAAAAAAATATTTCCAGTTGTCATACGTAAGATTTGTGGGTGAGCTTTTGTTTGGGGTCCTTTTGTGCTAGGCACAGTAAGCATAAAGAGTAGCAGAGAGTCCTTGTTCTGAGAAGTTTATCCTCTAAATAGGCAAGAAAGTAGAAGCAGCAGAAAATAGCATGTATATTCCATTATATCTTTGGGGGGTGGATGGAGGGAGGTCAAAGAAAGAACTAGGAGGTTACCTGGGGATACATGGAAAGAATAAAGAAAGAAGAAGGAATATTGAATTTGAGGGAGTTAAAACAGAGGAGAAGAAGGGGAAAAGAACCAGGTAAGAATAAACATTGGATGCAGAGACTATGAAGGAAGAAGAAAGTCAGACAAAGTAGAGAGCCAAGAAAATGGTGAGATTGTAACTAGTCTAGGAACACAGAAAGGCTCACACTTTGGCTGTGTCTGCAGCTGCTCCCACTGACTAGTGGTTTTGACTGGTTTTTACCTGAAGGCCAAATGGTGAGGGGTGGAGAGCAGAGGGGGGAAATACGAGTCTCAGTGTGTTAGCCTTAATCTAAGACCATGGTGATGAAATCCTGGAACCAGGGAGAAAAGCAAAAAAAACCTAGGATCCAAAAGCAGACTAAGAGCAATCAAACCCCCACAGCTCCCAGTTAGATAAATAGAGCTAAATTTTCAGAAGTAGTTGTAAGTATTCATGTGTAGTTCCTTTCTCTGCGTAAAAAATCCACTGTTAATCCTCAGACTATATTTGCATATATGAGTTAGGAAGATCATGGTCTACATACATCTTGAATGAAAATGCAGTTTGTATATAGGTTACATAGCTTTCTGAATATGCACCAATTTGGATAAGACAAATTGCACACGCACAGTTTTAGATACTGCTTAGAGGCACCCTTGAAAGGCACCCTTGATTCAAAAGCTATTAGCTACTCATCTTAAATCTCACAAGTCATGCAGGATTAGTCCTAGTATTATTAATGCAGAGAACAAAGTGATTGGAGATTCAAAAGTCATTTTAGATGAATTTAGTAAATTTTATAGCAATCTTTTCACATCAAAGGGTTAAGAGGATAATGGTTATGAATATACTCCTTGATGTTTAAAGGATCTTTCAATTCCACCTGAGGACAGTATAGGTCTGGAATAATCTATTACCCATAATCAGATGGAACATGCAATTTATTTTGGGTGAAATTCTCCTCATCTGCATAATTGGTCTTTATATACAGGAACTTTAGGGGAGGGAAATTCATCTTGCCAAGCTGGGGTCAGGATGCATCATATGGCCCTTTGCAAAAATTCCAATTCATCAGTTAAATTCAACAAACATGACTAATGCTGAGGGAATGAAGGGAAGGGAAGGGAAGGGAAGGGAAGGGAAGGGGAAAGGGAAAGGGAAAGGGAAAGGGAAAGGGAAAGGGAGAGAAGAGAAGGGGAGAGGGAAAGGGTTTCCATCATGATCCATGTGCACCCATCAACATCTAAGATTTATCACACAATACCAGTGTTTTTGCCCCTCAATGTAATCTGTAAAGGGAATGTAGATGTTAAAAAAAATGTTGGTACATGACCTTTATTCTATTTTTCTTGCTGGAATACTGAGAAACCTCTAGATTCTTTGCTTTTAAATCATTGCAATTTTAAAAGATATGTTTATGTATTTATATAGCATGTGTGCTTGCATATAACTTTGCCTCCAAATTTTTAAAACTATAGAGGACTCGCATATTTTGCAATGCCTATTTTAGACATTTGAGTGTCAGACATTTGTACTGAAGTACTGAATTTTGTGATACATCTGCATAACTACAATGTAATTACACTGTAATTACAGTGTAGCTCAAGTTCTGGACTAATCATTGAGACAGATATATACATAATTTCCACTCATGAATGTAACTGGAAAAATCTCCCTTTCTCTGTCTTTTTTAATCTTGGATAATCACATTAAAATTTTAATTGTTTTATTGGTTTTGACACAAGAATTTCTCACAAAATCTTAATATCAGAGGTTTAGGTACCCGGCTGAGTTTGTTTCAATGCATACTTTTCAGTTTCCTTCCACTACTTTGTTACACTTCTGGTTTGCAGTTTGTACATTTACCTGTGCTTCCTTGTGTAGCCAATGTATACTTGGTTTCCAAGCAAACTTCTGTCTCTGCATAAAACTATGTTGACAGTAGTCAATCTACATGTTTCTTCAGTAGGAAAAAAAGTTGGTTTTTTTTTCTTTCTCCCCTTTTATGTTGGCACACTATGTTTTTATATCTTGCACACTTACCCGTGTGCCACTACATATGAAAGTGAGTAATTCCGGTATGAAAGTCTAAAAATTATGCAGCTCCACATAGCTTCCTCAGGACTGAACAGTGAGTGATGACTTCTGGGAACCTTATCTGAAAATAATTATCGAGCCTTATCTGAAAATAAGTTTATAAATAACGAAATAAAAGATCCTGGAGGCATTTATATCCTGGCTTTCAAGGATAAAGGATATGCCCATAATAAAGAGAGAGAAGTGACAATGCCGGAACTCTACATTTTTGTTCTCCAGCCAGCACAGCAAGCAAGCACATGTGGCCATGTGGATTGATGTGGCCATGTGGATTGTTTTTAGGACTCCAAAGAAGCTTCTTTTTGAACCACTTTTGTGGTAAATATATGTGATTAATTTCCAAATCAGGTATTTTAATTGCAAGGGAAGGAACAGGATGCTGAATGCTAATATCTAAATGAACATGCACACTACAGGTTTTTGAGGAATTCCTGATGTGTTTCATCTGTGACGGCTTAAGCCAATCTCAGCGCTGCCATGGTCCTGACATGGTCAAGCATGAAAAAGCACATCTGCTTCACTCATTTTTTTAACTTTATTGTGGTTTCTTTGTTTTTTGTTTTGTTTGCTACAACATACTGATATTAATTTTCTTATGTGGCTTTCCGTACTCTTTTGCAATACATATGTTTATTAAATTAACAGTGTTTGTCCTTGAATTTATTGTAAAAAGACATATGCACATGGAAAATACCAATTTGTACCTTCCACTATCCAAATCTCTCAATTTTTAGATCAATTGAAATGTTACTTATATCCTCAAAGACTATTTTCAAAAATCTTGTGTTCCAAGAGGAAGCCTAAAAACTGCAGACACTTTCTATTTGTATTAGTTTTCAACAACCAATTTTTTCCACTGGAATTGGGATGATGAGGAAACAATGTCATTAGCTTCCTTATGCAAAACATTGCTAGAATTGAAGCTCACTTCTTAGTTGGTGTCCTACCACTTCTCCAAATATTCACTGCATCTGGTTAGAGAACAAGAAATGGATTCCTCTGAAGTTTAAGAATATTTCACATCTTGTTAAAAAAAAAACCACACACCATCTGCTTGGAGCTTCCGCTATAGCCCGATTCTCAACAAATTACCTCATTATGTTTGTGTTGAACACAAGTAAAACTATATGACTACTTACACAGCTGCTGGGAATTAGTGACCACGCTATACGGCAAAAATGAGACTTGCAATGTAACAACATTGTAACTATGGTGTAGTTGAGCTCTAGCTAATGAATCCAGAGTCTCTGACTGCAAAAGGGACAGGAGGACGCAGAATAAGTTCAGTTTATTAAAAATCCATAGAAGTCCCCGTCGCTACCAGCCGACCAGTCCATCTCCCTTTCTATTTAAAAGGAGTTTTATTGTTCAGCCTTATGAGATGTCTTCCCCAGCTTTTGTGGTGCCTTGGGCTGTGGTGATTAGAGAAATAATCGTCTTGTAAAGTACTGGAGATAAGGAAGATATTTAAATAATATTTTCCTTCTTTGTTTACCTCTGCAGAAGGCTGAGGGACCAAACAGCTGAGGGAAACATTTTGCAAGCTTTTCAAATTTACAGAGTAAATTCAACAGTGTTGCTGTGAATGTTATCGCTGAGTTTTGTATTCATGCTTGATTCTTTATCAAATTAGCTCTTCTGCGAGTAAATATATCTTTCTCAGTTGCACTCCTACAAAATCAGCCTACGTCCTGAAAGTAACAAAACTGATGGAGTATGTTCCAGATATGCAAACCATTAGCCTACATGGCTACAACATAATCTCAGTAAAATAAGTGGTCTCCGGTTTAAAAGAATCAGCTATTGAATCCAGGCTATATAATTTTCTTTGCAACATTTTGATCATGTATCCCAACTATATAATCTTACATTATTTTGTGGAAATTTGCATCATCAATTTTGTATGCTGCAGTGGAAATCTGTAGAGCAGCTGAAGGCATATCTGAAGACAAAACAATGTAATGAAAAGAATACCAGTATTCCTACCCACACCACCTCTAATTTTTTCTTTGCAGTCTTTTCATATTTGTTTTATGTAGTAACTGAATTAAGATTTGAAGAAAAACCACCACTGTAATAAATCATTTAATAGTAATAATATTTTGTTATTTTTTTCAAATTAATGAGTACATAAGCCATACCTAATCCATGCATTGTGACAATACCATCAAAGTTAGAACAGCTATGTGTAGATTATATATATACACATATAGAGAGGGAGAAAGATACATATTTTATCAATAGGTAGGTATACCGATATGTATTATATACGTATATTTTTGTTTTCTGGAAGAAAAGAAAGCAATAAAATCCAAAATTTAATCCATTATGGCTTTAGTTTTTACAGATCCCTAACATATTATGCACATACGCACAGAGCTTTTTGGCAACAACACAAGCTTGGATTTTCCTTCCAAATTCTGCATAGCGTTTTTAACTGGAAATGTTCTGTCAGAGAAGAATGCAGCCTCTCTATTCAAATCAAACATTTTGATAGGTTTGTTGTTGGTGTGAATAACTCCTGCTACTTTTTGTATATTATGCCATCATTTGATATTTGTCCAATTTCAGTGTTGCTTTTACAATTACAACATATTAGGAAAACCATATGAAGCCAACTTTTTTTTTTTAAATTAAACGGTCATCATGGCATGCACATGATACTACCTCTACAGATAAAATAAATAATTTCATGCACAGTACTTTCATGACATGGGTATTCTAACTTCATTGACTTTAGGACCCAAGGGAAGCCCAGGCACAATTGTCAATAGACCTCCTTGAAATAAAAACATCATTTTTTCTTCCGCCCATTGCAAGGAAGACTGCAACTGCCACTGATAATTAATCCACTGAGAGAAATCAATATTGCAACTGGTTGGAGATGAAACAACCCATAGCAAAATAAACTTTTGCCATGACAGTGTAGCAGTTCTTCTAAGCATATTCTGTCTGTGGGCAGATGTGGAATCTTAATAAATGGTTGCAAAAAACTAGAAGCCAGTTGTATCAAACAGTTGGATTTTGTGCCATAAAATACAGTTATTGTTCTTGTCTGTGCTTTTCAAGACATAGTAATGGCCCTGTATTTATAAAGACTGAAAATACTGTGAAAGAAAGAGAAAGGAGACAGGACAACTTGCAAATGGCTGATAGCGGGAATTGGTTATATGAAGAAAAAACCAGTATTGTACTGCATTCTGCTTATACCATTTCTGGAATTAGACTGCAACACAGGAAGTTAGATTTTGGCATGAAACTCAAGAATTTGAATGAACAGGTCAACATTTACAAACTTATATTAATTTTAACTCCCAGGTGAAGGCTGAAATATTTACTGTAGAAAAGAGTTTAGGGATGGAGTAGAATTTAAAAAGAACGGAAGAGTGCCTGTTTTAGCACAGACCATAGACTGAATTCAAACTACTTAGATAACATTCATGAAAACAATAACAAACTCTATCGCACTATAGGTGGAAATCAAACCTATAGCTGCTTTGGGAGTGGCATTTAGCAAGAAATACCATGACAATCAATGACAGACTTCATTGATGCACGGTTGTGTCCCGGCAGCCCTCCTCCAGACTTCGGGGCCAAATGGCTAACATTCGATCCTGTGGTCTCAGCACAGCTCAGCAGTGAACGCAGAATGATTCGTGTTCCTTTGTACGAAAGGCTATTGCATTTTATCCCCTGTATGCACCTAACAGGTTGATTTAGTTAATGCACAGCTTCTAGAAAGGCAGCCAGAGAAGGGCTGCCTGCGATTTCCTCTGACGGCTTTTATCAACAGTAACAAATATGTACCTTATTTCAATCTATAGATATTGCTTTGGGATATTTAGGGTGTTTCACAACAGTCTTTAACCTCCTTTACCAGTCGCCTTCTCTTCATAACGTCTGCTCTACACTGTTTGCGGTAACCATTTTAGCTACTTATCCATTTGTTAAATATTGGCATTGGGGTCCTTCTAATGGGATTGCAACTGAATTTGGGCAGAACTAAATAAGGCACACGCCTTGACTGCAAATATTATTTTAACGGCTTTTTATGTTATTCTTTATCTTACTCACATCTCGTGAATATAATGCAGACGTACCCAAATATCATTCATTATTTGATCCTCCCTGAAACACTTTGAGCTTTTGTTTTGTTTCATTTTGGGTTGTTTGGGATTTTTTGTTCTAGTTGGGGGGTTTTGTCTCTTTTTTTTGACCACTTATTGCTGGCTGGGGCAGTCTTTTACCTGTCTGTATTGAACCTAGACAGGTCTTTGATATCCAAGGAACCATCCTCTTCCATCTCAATGATTATGTTGCCATAAAGAGTTTCAAAACAGACTTACCACCCACTGTCTGCAAATTGTTTGATGAAGAAAAACATTTATAACCTCTAAAAATCTGACCAACAGCATTCTGTCAGACTTAATATATGTCGTCACACCTACATACACACAAACATGCAGCATGCAAACATACATGTGCACACATGAGTCTGTCAAACTGGCATTTCCAGTAGTAGAAAAATGTTGCTGTCCCCCTTTCTCAAGCAGCTGTTAAAGGAAGAATTGACCATGATTATCCACATATTTAATGCCAATTTAATGCAATTTAATGCCTAAAATTTCTCCTTCCTCACAAATTCCATAAGAAAACTGTAGGAAGAAGCCTACAACATCATCATACTCCTCAGCGGCTGAACAGCAAATCCCACCCGGAGATGGACCCACTCCAGGCAGTCTCTGCTTCTCATGACTGGACAGATGCTAAACATAGAACAGGCATAAACTGCTTTGCAGTATCTTCAACTCTGAACGTAAAGCTGTGCCTGAAGAAGCCTGAAGAGAACAGGAGAGCGTTGAACTGGTGGCAACCTGCACAAGAAGTTCACTTTGCCAAACTCTGCTAGCCTCACCCTAAGCCTTCCTTGGCTGCCCTGCACAAGGGTGGCCCAAGGCAGCCACATGCTCCCCATCTCCTTGCTGCTGCGGGTTCTAAGAATGTGAGAATGGAGTAAAAAATGACTGGCCAAAATAAGGCAGGAGTGTTACAAAAAGTGTAATTTTTTTTTTTTTTCTCAAGAAGGAGCTTGTAATATGACTTCACTTTCCAATGAGAGCTGTATTATGAGCAGTGCCCAGCCAGCATTAGAGGTCAGAAATACTTCTGTAAGCCTTTTGGAGGTCAGAGTTATCCCTATTCTTTGGACAGAAGTCTTGCCTTAGGATGGTCCGTTCCCTTACCAGCTCAGGAAGAGATTTTTCTCCAGTCAGTATCAAGTCAGTAGTGTCCTTATGACAGGCTTTGCAACAGGCTGGAAGGCAAAGCATCAGTGATGAAGGCTGGTCTGCATTGGTTTCTGCACGAGTTTTAGTTTCACATCAACATCTCATTCTGATATGGGCTAAAACTAACTTTTCAATCTTCCCAGTGCTTCTAGTGCAAGATTTCTGATCTCTGGGGAGAATACAGCTGAGCTTTTCAGGCATGGAAGAGTGAAATAACTCCTTTGCGTACAGAAGTTACTGCTGCCACAAACTAAGCTCCAATCAAGTCCTGAAACTTGTGGTTATTACAGAAGTTTCTTTTCTTCTGGCAGATATGACCCCCACATGGAGCACTTAGTCAATAACTGACAGAACAATTGTCTTCAAGCTCCACACCAACATATACCCCAACACACACACATGTATGGTCTGGTTTTATTTTAAGATCTAGCTCAATGCACTGGAACAGGACATCTGTATTAGGATTTTACACAAAGCTTTGCTACCGATTGCATATGAGAATTGCATATGAGTTGCCTACTGTTTTTTTACAAATAAACTTTGAAACTGGCTGGCTATATGAAAATAGGATACTTTCAAGAGTAAAAAGAACCTGAACAGATAAATAAGCACAATTCAAAACCTTAATGACTTATCAAAAAGCTATCTGCCTGGCACACAGAGTTGGGTGTGCCACAGGATACAAAATATTAGCAGGATATTATTAGCAGAAACCTCCTCAAGAGGTTTTCCACATAAAAATAATAATAAAAAAATTTATGCCTAAACCAGAATATATTGATGCAAAGGCTACAGAACAAAAGCAACATTGAATGCATCTCTAATAATTTTTATTCTCTGCATCAGAAACTGCTATTTCCATTTATAACACAATAGGCATCGCAAAAAGGACCAATGAGACATAGGAGTTTCCAGCGCACAAGATCTCTGCACTGAATTATCTTTCATATCCCATTCTCCCCTTACAGTCTTAAAATAATAATAGTAACAATAATAATAATTCAATTTTTTTTTAAAGCTGACATTAAAAATAATGCCTATGCTGCTAGCCTCAAAGCAGTTGCTGTGAAAACAAGTTCAAGTATGTCAGAGGAGATACTTGGAGCATCCAAGAATGTGTGTGCGTTTATATATGTTTCTATGTATATTTGTGTATATAATCCTGTGCTCTTGTATCTGATGGTCTCCAAATATTGTAAACTTGTTTTCACAATACCTCTGTGAGTCAGATATTGTTTTATACGGTTTTTACAGGACCAAACCGAAACGCAGCAAAGCAGGGAAGTCACCTTCAAGGAGATAACAGGGTGCAGAGCCACGAGTCTTGCGATTCCCACAGCCCCTCTATTAAAAACACCTTTTTAGTAATGGCAAGACAGACAGGAAAGTTCCTCTAGAGAGGATTTTGTAGTGTTGTGTTTTTTAACCTCTCCAGTCCTCTTGTGAGAAACCGCAATCTGGGGTTAGGTTTTATAGAAGCCCGCAGCCACAGCACTCATGGAACCAGACTAATGATGTTTGTTATCCATAGATAGCCTGAGTCTGAGGATAATTCATTACTTTAGTTGCAACTCCTCTGCTTGGGGAAGGCTAGCGGAAAAGATATTACCGACCTCACAGCAAACAGCTCTGTTTGTTAGAACTGAGTTTCTGAAATGAGGCTTGTGATTCCCCCCGCTTCCTCGTCTCAGATAAAGGGGAGCTTTCCCCGGCGGGGACACCGGATTGAAACCACTTTGGAATCTCCCTCCAGGGAAAAGCGTGTGCTCCTTTCCGACCACAAGTTACCTTTCTGCTATTGATCCTGCTGCCGCACGCCGCTCAATTGCTCTAGCCGCCCCCTTTATTTACCGCTTGCCAGCTTTCCCAACTCCAGGTATAATTTCCTTGATAAATATTCATTATGCCCCATGTTTTCTGTTCTCCGTCTTACAAGCACGGTATGAGAAGACTTTTGTCTCAGGCTGCAGACACTACAGTGGCTTCCAAGTTCACTAGTGCCTTTAAGGGAGATCGCCCTAAGGACGGGCAAACTACGTACTTGCCTTGGGAGCCAAATTTGGGGGGAAAGGGACGGCTCACACAAGCTGCTGCGCGCTGAGCACTTACTGATGGCATTTCGGTCTGTTTGAGTGAATCACCATCGGGCATCCAGGAGGAGCCGAGGCTCCCGGGATTTTGAGCTTTGGTTAAAACATTTTGGGCTCATTACCCCGTAGGAGGTAGGAAAGCCCGATTTGGCCCTGAAACGCAGCGGGTATGGCCACGAGCCACCGAAGGACGCACACACCAACAGGCAGATAGTCGCCGGCGAAGGTTGTAGCGAGACAGCGACGGGACAAGTATGAAAGGGAGAGGAATGAAGCCTCTAACCTGCAGGGCAGGCCCCATTAGTCTGACACGGAGGCACAGACCAAAGGTGGGCTGACGCTGGGAAGGTGTGGCGGGATGCCCGGGTGGGATGCCCGGGTGGGATGCTCTTTCCTCTCTGGGCGCAGGAGCTGCTTGATCCGCCTTGGTTTCGACCTGAAGTACATCTGCTAACCCGCCACATTCCCAACACCACGTGCTGACCTGAGGAGGTTTGATGAGAAGGACCGATGTCAAAAATGGATGGCCTGTGTGGCTGATTTATTTCTGCTAAAGCAGACTACCGGATCCTCTGAAGCGGTCTCAGTTACCTTTATGTAAAGGCTGTTATTCTTCTCCTACAAGTAGTAGTCATGTTTGAGTGGCCCAATTTGTGCAGATTTGGCCTGCCTTGTCCACTTAAAAGATCATTAATCACCACTCCAGTTTATAAATCAAGGAGGCCAAGTTGCTGAGAGCAATTGAGAGGCTGAGTCTCCGCAGAAGTACTTAGCCAATTCCCAGACCCAGGCTTAGCATTTCTTTCTCCCCACCTCTAGTAGTCAGACAATTCATCATCCTTCTCCCATTGAGGCAGAATGAGCCTGACAGAGGAATGCCTGAAAGCTAATCAATATGATCAAGTTGAGGGGGAGAGCGCGTCACAATTTTTTTTTTTTTTTATTTCTAAGTCTTTTAAATAAACACAACCCATTCACTTTAAGATTTGGTAGTTTGAATTCATATAAGACAAAACTAAAAGAAGCGCAAACCAAAACCAAGATGCAGCAACAGGGGAAATAAAGATACCGCAGACACCCTTTTGCAGTAGCAAAAAAAATCTGTGAAGAAGAATAAAAGTGTCAGGCAAGGAATAGGATTATTACGATCGTGGATTATCAGTTTTGGATTCTACAGTCACACAAGATCACTTTTTCCTTTACAGCAGTGTCAAGTGCAATTGGCAGGCCAGAAGTCAGAAGGAGGTCTGCTCCTACTAAATAATCATCAGCTCATACTGTGCTTGCATGAGGACTAATGAGGTTACAATAGAAAATGGATCCGCTCTGTAATAAGGCAGAGTAAGGGAACTCGAACAGGAGGTTTATTTTCCTATTCCGTGATAAGTTGCGTCTACAGATTTCGAGCACAGCCTTTTTGGAGAGAGAGAAAACATAAATTGTTCGTTGTACAGAAGAAAGCATGAGTGACAACTGTAAGTGGAATAGACAGTTTCCATTACCCCCTCACACTTGCCGAAGAATAATTTGCAAAGGCTGGGTAAATTGTGTTTTAAGAAGTGTAATGACGTGTAATAATTTCCTGTCAGCATGTCAGTTACAAGCAGAGTGAGTTTGATAATTTTGGGATAGGAGATGGAAAGAATTGAGGACGGGGGCGGGGAGGCGAAGACAGAGAGAAGAAATGGGAAGGTCTTTTAGGATCGCTGGCTTCAGAAACTAATGAAAGCATAATTGTAAAAAAAAAAAACAGGTGGAGTGCTAGATAAAAGCAAGAGCTGTGCAGCAACCCGCCCAGATACTAATTCCCATTTGCTTTCCCATTAATCTTGCATAAAGATTCCAGGTCACAGGTCCAGCTACAGGGAGTATTAAGCAATTTAGTAGGATGGGAAATGGCTCAGAAATCAGAAAATGGATGATCAGGAAAATTTCTTTTTCTTGTCCTGTGAAAGGCATCTGTATCATAATGCAGACAAAACGTTTCTACTCTCATGTCCCCCTGAGCAGGGGGGGAAAAACAAACAAATCTGGAAAGATAAAAAAAAGAAAGAGTTGAAATGTATTTGACTGCTTACTTTTGTCTTTGAGAATGCACAGTGTGGTAGAGATCAGTAAATGCCACAGCTTATAGATCAACCTAAGATGAATGAGCCAGTTATTTTCACACACTGTTTCACTCCTACTTCTCATTTTTATCTTAAAGAGAATATTGTCTGAGATTTATTATTTATTAATTTTGTTATTTTATCATGCTGGCAATTCTGTCAAGAGGATAATATTTACTTTAATCCAGCCATAGTTGAATCAAAATTCCACTCTCTGTTATACACATACGCACCTAGAGTTAGTCTGCTGACCTCACAGGGTTTATTACTGATTTGCATTGTTGCAAAAGTAAAAAGAATTTGACCCTCAACATGTAAATGTTACATTATCCAGCCCACCTACTTGATAGGCCAGGATTTCCCTTCTTCAGTATGAACTGTTTTCCAGACCAATTTCTTAGTCTTAAGCAGGACGTTTCTACCATTTTTTCATTTTTGGTGGAGGAAGAGGTGTAAGAGAGGTCTTTTTTCTTAGAGAAAGTACTTTACCATTGAATATACCAAGTGACACCATTTTCCTAACAGTCTATTTCTCTTCTTACAGCTGTCTTAATGGTGGTCTTGAAAACTTCCACCGCTCACTGAAATTTGAGCTTTTACAGGACAGAGTACTTTCAGCCTTAAATATGCCCTAAAAAGAAGTCCTCTGTACATCAAATGTTGAATTCACTGGTTAAAATAGAACTCTTACCTCTGGATATGCAGCAAGGTAAGCAAGTCTTTTGTTTTACGGTATACCACTTTGTAAAACAGATGTTAAAATGCTCTGGGTTTGGTGGGTTTGGTTTGGATTTTTTTTTTCTCCATAAATTTTTTTTTTTTTTTTTTTAATGTTTAAGAAGATGCAGGGGTAGTCATATCTCAGGACTGTGTCTGGAACCACTCAGCATATTGTTGCATGCTGACTGAAAGAAAGGAGCTGACGTATCTTAATTGTGTGACAATGCATTTGTCACCACTAAATTTGATACTGATTGCATTGGAGGAGCTATGTTATGAATGCACACACATGCCAGACAGCTGGAAGAGCATGATAAGTCTTGTTTGTCTTCAAGGTGTGCCACTGAAGAAGTCTCCTCAGACTGTGGCCTCCCTTTCCCTTCCTCATATTCAACAAGTATCATCTTGAAAAATTAGAGAAAGCTTTTTTAAATAAAGTCTGAAGACAATGTAGACACAAAATAATTAGCACTGTCTTAATGTTACACAACACAGCAAATAAAAACATATTACAAATGTGACAGCATAAGTGGTATCTCTCAAGAGGTAGTTTCAATGAGGAACAGCTTTTACATAAGGGATCTTCTGGGAGGTTCTTCAAAAATCAGTGTTTCATGCCCAATCCCACAGAATTGAATCAATAACCATTTGGTTACTTAACCTAAATTTCCTTTAAAGTGGCACAATGCAAAGCTATATGTACTCCTGTTAGGAGTAAGACGTGGAAGTTAAGCCTCCAGGATGAGGTATCATATTTTACTGAGGAATGATTCTGAGAAGCATCTTGGGGTCTGGGTTGAGAAGCAACCAAACATGAACTACCAGTAAAATGCAATGGTAAACAGCATATAAATGGGGGGATGGCGGTGGGGTGGGGTGTGCACACAGGGGACACCAAAAGGAGCCAGGAGTCTACTTTACTTCTGTAAACAGCTTCACCAAAGTGTTGCTGAATCACTGCAAACTGTTTTCATGTCCCTCCTTTTGAAAGGATGTTGAAAAAACAGAGAGGGTACAGAAAGTAGCCATAGAAATGATCCATGTGGTGAGATGTTAAAGGAAAACAAGATGTTTAGCTAATCAGAAGAAAGAAAAGAAAAAAAAAAATCAAGGTGACTTAATTATAGTTGTATAAGTACCCTTCCAGAGAAAAAGTACTGTGCACTGAAGTGCTTTCTCATCTAGTAAAGAAAGCATAAAGAGAATCAATGGCCAGAAGCTGAAGAAGACAGACAAATTCATATTAGTACTAAGGTACGCGCTTTTACAGCGACACTAACTACCAAGGAAAGTGGTGGGTTCTCCGCTATTTAATATATCCAAAGCATTGTCTGGAAGTCTGCCTGGAAGTTATGCTTTCATCAAACATAAATCACTGAGCTCAGGAAATAAAGCTATATGATCTAATGGCTCTTTCTAGCCCTTAGATCCCATGTATTTATAAAATATGGTATAGATTAAAATTTAACTAATAGCTTTGAGAGTTTCTTTGGTTTCTGTTAATTTATTGGCTGTTTTTAGATACTTAGTGGGTATCACGGCCTGTGTCTGTTTTCCCTAAGAGGCTGGCGTCAATTCAGAAGTATTTCTCTTTACTTTCGAGAATAATTTTATAGGCAGCTATAGTCATGCTATTCACACATGCTCATACTGGACTGAGGAGCAGTCCAGTAAATAAGCTGATAAAGCACATGCTTCCTGCTAGGATAACTCCCTAAGTTGCACAAAAAAAGAGTTTGAAGAAATGTCGTAGTTTATGTCCTTCCACAGATTACAGAATTTGTTTCAAACAAGGATAAGAAAAGCCCCAAACATCATTTATAAGTCCTGATCTTCTTTACCTAGGACTTGCTGAAAAATAATTCTTCAAGAGTCTTTTTTTCTTTTACAAAGAGTGATCAACGGAACGTCCTTTAATCAATATGAAGATAAACAAACAAACCAATACTTAAATGTCTAAAGTCTCCACTGCTGTAATATGTAATCATGAATTAAAAGGTTTGGCAAACTGCACCTTCATGGCTCCAAAGTAGCCATCATTGACAATCAGGTCAATAACATACATTATTAAATATTCTTCAAGGAAAACTAAGTATAAATGTGGCCCACAAAAAAAATCATTATTTCAATTTAAAAGGTAGAAAGGGATCGAAATACAAATCCAAACCACAGATATATGGAGAAACTAGCAAGTTACTAGTGTTTTCTGTCATTCCCCAATTTCCCTCCTTTGAATTTTGCCACTATTATTGTTGTGGCTCTCATTAAATTTGTGGCTATAATTATAATCTACCACGTGACAGGCACTCTTCAGATACAAAGGAAGGTGCAGGCTCTGTCTGGAAATGCATATTAATGATTCTTGTGTTTCATATTGTTTTCATTTTTAAGAATATCTAAACAATGAATTTAAAATGTTTTCACTTCAATGTGGGGGAAGTAATCACTGTTTGCAGAAGAGAGATCAAACATGGACTTGGCTTACAAATCTTTCTTTCCCATAAAGATCGCTTCTGCCACACATGGAAATAAGGAGCACACAGTCTTGACAGATAAGCCGATCCTCACCTTTGTTATGGAGTGAGCTAGGACACATGGCGTGCACTGGTCTGTGAATTGCCCCAGACTGACAGTAAACCGAGCAGATGCTCGTCAGGACGTGTACCGGTACTTTCACCCTCTGATGGTGGCTTGAGGCATGACCATAGTCCAAACAAGGATACTTCCCACCACAAAGAGGTTTTGAGTGAGGGAGATGAAACCCAACTGAAGGCACTGCTTTGTCCCAAAGACATGGGGTGACCGGCAGTGGAGTTGGGAGTTTTAGAATTCCAAGCCCTCTGCTTGGAGGGTTTATACCTTCCCCCCAGCACCAGCATAATGCCTTCTACAGCCACACCAATCTGCAAATCGTCATTTCTCTTTTGATGCATGTAACCACAGTTTGGACAACCAGTCTGGGGTAGGTAAGTCTACCAGAAATACGGACTGGCTGAGGTCTGCTGCGCCTCTCTGAAGATACTTTGCTCCTGCACAGTCCTCAGTGACTGTATCTCTCAATGTCATGTGGACCTTCACTCAGCATTAATTTTCCAGCTGTGGAAATACAACTCACAGGATTCACATGCCCCTCACATTGATCTTATAACCGTTGGAAGGCTGACTGTGTCACAACCCAGGAGAACGGTGGACATCACGACTATCTGCCCCACTGATTTTGTGGCACCCATTTTGTCTACCTCTCAGAGTCTGCTGAAGGGAACAGATCAATGTCTTCTTTCTTGAGGATACACCAGCCTCCAAAAAGTCAGGCTTCCAGTTCATGTCATAGGGAAGACCAAATACTACCTACTACCCAGAATCACGTAGTTGTTTCAAACAACCGAGGACCACAGCTGCTCTGTAACAAGGTCCAAAACTCCTGCATGGTCAAGGTGAAAGCTTAATTCAGGTGGCCGATTGAACCACACAGGACGGACCTCTGAGACAGATACACTGAACCTTGGACAAGAAGCTCAGTGAAGTCTACTGTGCCATGATCAGTCTGCATAAGGGTGACGACTGCCCATGGGTCATCCAGTTTCACTGTTCATAGCACCCAGGTCTGTATGACAAAGGACAGATATTTTATGCCATCTGCACACCTATGAGGGGCAGCTTCAACGCAAGTCTTGGCACACAAGTCTTGGGCTGGCATAAGCATAAATTGAGCTGCCTTACCCAATAGTCACAGGCAGGCCCAGGCACTCACAGAATAGAAGGTCCATACTCACACAAGACATGAAAGCCCTGTTTTTCCTTCTCTAAATGTTCCCTTCTCCCAAGATCTGAACAAGCTCATCATCTCCTCCTTGGCACCAGAAACAATATATCAACCTAGCCTCCCCTTTGCCTTTCTCCCTTCCAGTATCTGTGAGATTCCCACAGGACCAGGAGGTTTATCTGTGGAAAGTAAAGTTCGAAGGTCAAGCAACAAGAGGACACAAGAAGGTACCTCTTAAGCTTAATAGTAAAATCCCCAGTATCTGTGCATGACAGAGGTCTTCCGTGCATAAGAGGAGGTCTTCTATTCCTGCTCTCCTCCTACTGCCATCTCCCCTTCAAGCTGGGGTCCCCAATATGCCCCACATTCTTCTGCCATGTCTTTGAGCAGCCTGACAACCTAGATAAACCTTCAGTTATACAAGTTGCCAATTGTCATAAAATAAAATGCAGGCCATTTTGGCCATATCAGTCAGTGGTGGCTGTGTTTCCATGCATTTCCCTTCAATATGCTTTACCAAAAAACCCTTTGCAGTAGGCTATGGGAAAGTAGCACAGCTAGAATGAAGGTCTTCTCCCTAGAAGTGCCTGTGACAGCAGGGAGTGTGACAGTCAGACCTCGACAGCATTTAGCTTCACACAGGAGCCCCTGCATCCTTGCTCAGCTTCCCAAAGGAACTGCACCCCAACACCAAAGGATGCAGCTGTGGGCGAAAGCCTAGGTTAGACTCACTGCTGGATATGTCCAGGTAGAAAGTCACACCTTTGAAAGTGGTTTTATCCTCCTCTGCTGTGCAGTTGCTGCACGCTGTGCTGTTACCTTTCCAACTGAGTGCCGGCGTGGTGTGGCAGTGAGACTGCTCCGACCATTGCAGGATGCCTCTGCTGATGTGCAATTACCTGCACCCAAGTTCACCCCTCAGATGACCGCAAATGCCAAAACTGCTGGCCTCATTTGATAGTGTCCAAGGTCGGTTCTGCCTAAGTTGCCCACAGCTGCGCTACTTCTGTTTTAAAGACTCTGTGTAAAGCTAGATTTTTACTCTGAATGTCAGAGACTATGCAAAAAGTACGACGAAGTCCTGACCTGCAGGCACTTTGGCCATGTTACAAGTATAGAAATGGTTTCTAAATGCAGTGAAAATTATGAAAGCTCTATTATTCATGATGACACTGATTATCTGCCCCCATACCTCACTGACAAATTCAGCCACTGCTTTCAGATGAGATATCATACTTTGTCCACAGACAGCCCTAGAGGTAGGAATTAATTATTAAATACTAGTTGACGATAATTACATGATAACTTTATTGACCAAAATCAGAAAGGAATGTGGTGTGTTCTAAATCTGCTTTATAAAATGAATCCTCTGAGAAAAGAGAATGTCTATTCTGAAACAAAAATTTAGTTCTTATATAAACCATCTTTAGAAACCTCTTTGTCAAAAACACTAGCAGCATGCTCTAAAAGCATAAAATAGGAGCACACATTTTAATCCAAATGTTTTCCTTGTCTGCATTAAATTAAATCTAGATAATAAAGCAAAAGAGTAATTCAAATTCAGTACTGAGGATCACATTCAAACTGAGTGTCCCTGCACAAATTCATATTTAGGTTTAGTTTTGTATATACTTGTGTCATTCAATACTCACTTTTTCAGAAAGGGTGTCTGACTTCAGAGTCTTCAAATTGAGTGGCCTTAAATGAAGCTCCCAAAAATCAGATAACATTTACAAAAAAAAAAAAAAAAAATCAAACTTCTTCCATCATATTACATTATTATTTTTTACACTTGCAATCAGTAATAATTTTTAATGCTACTGATTAGCTTTCTGTAGTTTCAGAAGATAAACTATTTCATTAAGTACTACTACTACTTCTTTTCTGATTCTTTTTGGGTATCACTGCATTAACAGAATTTCCAACTCCAAGGGGGAATGAAGAGAGAATTTAGGGGAAAAACAACAGGTTCGACAGTTGCATATTGCCTCTCTCAGAGTGTTTTCATTTATATCGTGGACTACTACTTGCACTTAACAGTATTTTACTTATATATAGATCTAAATAAACAGACAGTAGGTATGGCAGGGAAAAAAACCAACACAAACATAGAGGAGTGTTTGTGACAGATGATAACTGAGTTTTAACATGCATGTCAGAAATCAGACCTGTAACAGAGAAACAAGGTGTCTCAGAATCCCAGCAAAATGCTGCCCTAGCATTTTAACAAAGCTTTAATCTTTTTGTCACCCAAGGAGGTAATCTCTCCTGAAGAATGGGCTTAAAGACTGAAATTAGAATCACAGATAGATCTGGATGGATATACACCTTTATGAAAGTAGATGCAAGTGACAATTAGAGGTATGGCTAAACAGTCTAGTCTAGTGTTTTCCCAAATCTTGCGATATGTCTGTGTCTGCACTGTCAGCGTGGCTCAGCCCCTGTTTGACTACAGGATCCCAATCATCCTTGCTACATAACTCTTATCCTGTGGTCAGATTTGAGCTGAGCATGAGACAACCATTTCTTTCTGAGAGGAAACTCAGTAGGGCTGAGAGGACGATTCGCTATGGGATCCGCTCCTTACAGACAGACTCACGGCACACAGCATCAGCCATGACACCTATTGAATCAACGCAAACTAGTATCACTTTGGGAAAAGGGCCTGACTTGGGTGGAAAATCAAGAAATCATGCACACACTATCATATGGTACTGTATTCATCAATTTTCCACTGCCAGTGCCTCAGAATTATGGAGCGGTGGCCCTTGTGCCTGTTACAAGTACAGAAGCCACGGTGAGGGACGAAAGCATCATACAATAATGCAAATCTCATCAGTCATCTTCCTTGCCCTGCAGTTGTGCAATCCACAAAGACTGAAGGACCTCAGGACCTGTGAGACGGGTCACATATAGATACACAATCACTGCAAAGGCTTTGGAGACCTCTACATGATCATAACTTCCTTACCCCAAACTGGCTGCCCACCTGCTGGAGGATTTTCTGGCTCAGCTGGCTGGTGGTAAGAGCAGAGGGCCTCAGATACTACTCTCTCATCTCCAAATTCTGCTACTGGTCATCTCAGAATACAAAAAAGGCCACACTAACACATGGTCATCTCTGCACTCGTCTCAACAAACGGATGATTACTCAAAAGTCCTAGCCCTGACCGCATCCCTGGCTTAATACCGCAGACCTGTAATATTGGCTCATATCTTTGGCAACAATTTCCTCTTATATTCTGAAGCGCCAGCTCCCCCGGGATGGTGACATCCATGCACACAGTGGACACTTGCCTAGCACTGCTGCTATACCTTCTCAAGCATAAGCAGCAGAGGCAGGGATGCCAGAAATGGCAAGCAGTCGGTAACACTCAGAAGACAGCACGTTGTCTCAAACAAGGCTGCCAACATGTTTCACCCATGGTTTCCTAATGTGAAGCCTCTCCATGTGGTCATATGCTATGTATGAAGCAGGGCACACTAAACAGATTTGTGGGTGAGTAAATGCAAGGGCGTAGGGGATAGATGCTGAGCCAGGCTATGAGGACAGCCGATACACCTTGAGGACATGACCAGTCCACCTCTAGCCCATGCCTGCCTTGAACAAGGACGTGAACAGCATCCCAATCCAGCTAGCCTAGAACTCAGAAAGCACCCCCTGACATGGGTCACCTGATCATATAGCTATACCTTTGTCTTAATTTTGGATTCATAGCCCCAAGCACAAACGAAGGAGCCTCAGTATCTCTTTCACTACTTGTTCTTTAAAAGGACATGAAGAAAACATCACATGCCTTAACATGAGAGACATTGGAAGAATGTTGTGGGGGATGCAGAATAAGAACTGTCTATTTTTATTCTGGAAGTGGGCCATCCATCCATTTCTCCAGGAAAGTAATGCTTACTACAAGTGTAATCACTGTAACTGAATCATTATGTTGTCTGGGTTTTTCTTTTCTCTCTTACTGCCTTGTTCAATACTCTGCCCTTGACAGTATATCTTTCCAAAGTCTGTTTCACTGAATAGCCTTTAGACAGTTCTGGTACTTTCTAAATACCAGATTGAAAACCAACTCAGATAACAGATAGAAATCATATATAATGGCAAGAGAACAGAATTAGTGGAAGCTTTATAACAAAAACGGTATTTAGAAGAGAAACGATTAATCAGTATTGGTTGAAATCTCCTGTAATGATGAATAATTCAATATGTAACTGGTAAGAGTATCACTAGCCTGTATCACTATACATTTGGTTCAACTGAGAAAATCACTATGTAAATAGAAAGAGAACAGAAGCACTCCAAGGCCCCTGTAACAATGGGAAATTCGTTATTTAAATGATGGAATTAACATCAGCCTGAGGCTTTCCTGTGAATTCCTGATGTAAAGCTGCAATTTGCATATCTGTGAGTATGTATGATATAGATTATCACATATAAATAAAGATCTGCATAGCTCTCTGAATTTTTCCTATATGGATCTATGAGGAAGTAAGAATGTACTGCCTATTTTGGATTTTTCTCTGCGTAAAGAAGCATTAACTGCCTAGCATACAAGAGTAATTTAAATTACTGGTGTATAATAAATGGGTGGGAGGCAGTCTCTGTGCAGCGGCCCGGGAGCACAGCTGTGAGGGGGCAGCAATAGCCCACTCCAAACTGGGAGCGTTTGGCCCCACAGATCTCCCTTCCCTGATTTCCCCTGTCCCTGTAGTAGTACATTGTGTTGCGGGGTGAGGAAAAGAACAGCTCTGGCTCTTGCATTGCCTCCCTGAAACCCTAACCAACAGCAAGCAGGAGCGCAGCAGGGTCTAGGTGCTCTCTTGCTCCTTTGGCAACATCCGACAGATGGAAAGGGAGTGGGACAAGGCAGAAAACTGCCTCCAAGTACAGACTATATAATCCTTGACCATGCACTAGCAATTTGCTTTCATCTTTTGGCTGGAGTGGCAACATTACGCTAGCGAGGAATTAATGCTGAGCTGGAAAATAGAGATCTCCCCACAGGTGGGGGACAGTATTGAGCCCTACTCCACTCTCACCCAGGATCTGAACTGGTAGTAACATCTGCATCCCCCCTGGTAATTCTCCTGGCTATCCATGTTCCCCTTTGGTTATGTGGTACCTCACTCCACTCATCTAATCCTGCACTGATAGTGGGAGTCATTATACAAATGAGATGATATAGCACAGATGACAACATAATCTATCATTGCTTCCTGTAACTATGATGCTGTATGATATTAGTTCAGGCAGATCTGGAAAGAGAACTTTGACATCTAAAGTGGCAGCATCACACTCACTTTGCCCATCTTGGAAAAGAAACACCAGGACTGTGATAATTGCAAAAAAATTATCCTGCAGCTTGGTGTCACTTTTTATAAACTGGACTGATGTTTCTCATCCTTTGGTCTATGAACTGCCACCAGTCTAAACGGAAAAAAAAAAAAAAAACCAAAAAAAAACCAACTGCCAAGAAGATAAATAATAATAGTCCTTAGATTCACACACATTTGATTTTAAATGAAAAACAGAATCAGCATGACACAAGGTGGGGTTTTTTTTCCCCAAGCCCCAAGATATTGAGTTGCTGCATTAAAAATGGTTGTAAGACACTGAGCTAAAACACAGCTAAACCATGCTTGACATCATCAGCTTACTCTAAAGCGCCTGTTGCTTTTGCAATAATTGATAGAAGTTCATACTTGCTCATCCTGAGTTCCTAATTTAAATTTCCTCTGCTAATCAAAACGGTCATCCCTTTTCATTCTATAGCACAGACTATAAGCACTAGTAAAGCACTTCAAGGCTGAAACCAGGAATTCTGACGGCTAGCATCTTGCTACCTTCACATAAATACCCAAGGAATCCACTGAACTTTTGTGTATGAGCTATCCACAAATGATGTTTCACCCCTCCACAACTCATTCCTAGACCTGAAAAAGATGGGAACTGGTTTGTGAAGAGTAAAGTTGAGACATTTGGGGAAAATCACTTTTTTTTTTTTTTTTTTCAGAAATCAGAATTCTAGAATAACTGAAGGATTTTCTGTTGAAAAATGTCACGCCTGGAAGTGAATTTGGATTTTGTATTAATATTTTACAGTTACAGATTCAATGTTAGCACTTTTGCTAATGAAATATGAACTTTTCAGAACAGAATGCAGAAACAGAGTGTTTTTAAGACTTGGGTTATGAGTCCTGGGAACACAGAAGAACTAATTTTATGTTAGCTAGATAAGATGTCCACTGAGGAACAACTTCCTTGAAAAAGATAGCTAAGGATAAAACTTTTTTCATAAAATATCAATAGCAAGGACCCTTCCAGAGGGCCATAAAAACAGCAAAACCCATCAGGACCTCATGGCATTTACACAAGAGTCTTAAAGGGACTCAGGTATTAAGTATCTGAACTACTGCTGGTGACATGTAGACTATAACTTAAATGAATTTGGAAGAATCAAAGATGTAGAATATCCTTGTTTTTAAGGATATGGTAGCGAAGTGCAAACAGGAAGCATTGACAAATTGTTAAAAACTGCAGTGAAACTTAATGATAAACTAGAGAAGAGTTGATGCAGCTTTTGTAAGAAAGCTATGCCTTAAAGACCTGCTTGAAGCTTTTGAAGGTACGAGCAAGTACATAACTAAGCTTGAACCAAATGACATAATGTACTTGAATTTCTAGGGGTCTCACCTAAGTTCCCTTACCACTGGCTTCTAAAGCAAGCAAGCTGTTATGGAATAAAAGGGAAGACACTTACAGGGATATACAAAGAAAATAAAGAGTGTGAAAGGAAGGTTACCAGCATGTGCCATGAGACTCTACCCTAGCAACTATGCCCTTCAGCATACTCAGAAAAATATGTTGAAAAGAAGTCAAATACCGAGGCAACAAAGTTTGCTGAGGTAGGAAGTTATTTATGGTAGTCAAAACTAACACTCTCTACAAAGCATTGCAGAGGAACCTGCATGCTAGTGACTCATCACATAAGCAAATGTCAGTAGAGATGTGATCCCAACAAAGGCAGGCAGGCATACACAAAAAAATAACTTAATTACACATTTTTGTACTCTATATTATCTACTACTATACTATCTACTTGCAAAGACAGCTTGGGAACCCTTCAAACATCAATTCACTGTTCTGTAGCAGGCAAAAAAGCATAAATACTATTAGGAAGTATTAAGGAAAAACAGTAAAACAAAGTAACCTCATTATGCTACCATTAATTTTCTGTTAGTTCATACCCTGAATATTCATGTGGCTCTAGTCATCTCATTTCAGAAACTGACCTTACCCCGAAACACACTAAACAGTGAAAAGAAGAAAAAAATGCAGAAAGAAAAAGAATTATAAAGGGTATGGAATAACACAAGGAAAGATAAACTAGACCAGGATTTTTGGCCTGCAAAAGAAGCTGCTGAAAAAGGATGTAATGAGGATCTGTAAAATAATTAATGTCCTGGACAACGTAACTAGGGAACCATGATTCGTTATTACTCCTGACAAAAGAACTAGGAATATCAAAAATAATAATCATGTTGAAAATCTGAAAAAAACAGAACAATTTTTTAATGCAATGTACAAATAAATCCTGGAAGTTAATGGAAAATGTATTTATTAACTATCTATATCACATGATTCTCTGGATGTGACACCTGCATCGTAAATGAGTTAAACCAGTGAGTGGTAGAAGGTCATAGGTTAAGTCAAGGGGAGTATCACTATATGTTTTTCTCCTTCTTAATACAAGCTCCAGTTTTTCTCCACTACCCAAGAGAGGTTAAACAGATCTTTGACTTGACCCACACATTATGGATCACCAACCATGACCAACACCTTATACTGGTAACCACACCACCCCCATACCAGCTAGATGAATGCTCTTGCCTTGGACTTGGTGCTGGAGTCCGTAACGTACTGCTTAAAATGCTGCTCTTACCCATACAAGCTAGCTTTGAGCTTGTCAAAATACATTGTAAAAGTTTTGCAGCTACGTCTTTGACTGCAATATAGAAACGCTATGGGCAAAAAGTGGGTTTGCATTAGGGGACTTCATCTCCTTTGCAGAATACTGTGGAACTTTTTGTCCCCTTCCCATGTGCCGTTCCCCCAAACCAGCAACTTGTAATAAGAAAGAGCTACTAATTAGAGAACACTGTGCATCTCACATCAGCATACAGTAAAACAAACATTTAATGAAACAAAATACTAATAAGGGGCAATGGGAGTGATGGGTTGCGGTCAGGAGAGGGACGGAGGCTATGAACAGCACACCAAAAACACTGGAAGCCGTGAATACATTTTTAAGAAAATAGTTCAACTCTGCATTAAAACAACAGTAAATTAAATTCACTGGAAAAATGGCACTGTTTCCCCTGCTTTCCCCAAAAATCTTAAAAGAATGTTCAGACAAATGATATATGCATCTAAATGATATTAAGACTAGAGCTTATCAAACATTTTTTCATACATATTGGTAATTATTAATTCAGTTGTTTAACTACTGACACAGTTTTCTTTAGAAGTATAAATAATTGCTAAAGTTTTCACAAAAATTTCCATGGTATCGTCTGTCTCCTTTTTGCTGTGTATCTGGGTGACTGCTACACCCAAAGAGCTTCCAAGATGACAGCAAAAATATTTCAAGGATGAATATTTATACCTTTACCTATTTATGGAAGGTAGGTGCTCATAGAAATTCTCATTATACTTTTTTCTTTCCACAAATACCTTCGCGCGTGCTATTATGTACTAGCAAAATAAAAGACCTAACTGCTTCAGTTTTCATCTCAATACTAAAGTCCATTTTGAAATATTAAAAAAAGTTGCAAACACACTCAAACAAGAGTAAGCAAGGAAAGCAATGCAGATTTGCAGTGAATTAAGGCGTCGTGGTCCCCTACATTAGCACTACTCAAACGCGCCGCTTTGCAGTCCCTCACCTGGGCTGCTGCGCCGTGAACGCGGCCACGGAGGATGGAGACACAGGAAGGTGTCCTGGAATGAGCAACAGATGAAAAACAGAAGTTAAATGCTTAGTTGCAAGGCTTCGTCCTCAACAAAGTGGCTGGGAGGTCAGCCAAAAGAAATGAAGGGAAAGAAACAAGCAGCAAACTGGAGGAGGTTTGTATTTGGTAAAGAGGAAATGTGTCAATACAAGGGTTTGGAGGTGACTGTGCAGAAGCAGAAGTGTAAGTGAAATAGGTTATTTTGATGTGACAGCGTTCTTGGTAGATTTAAGGCAAAAAGGTAAATGTTGCTAGAAGGTTTCTAATAAGCAATTTGAGAAGTCCCGAGTGCCTGAACAAAAGTTGTGTAACGAAGGGCATCAAGGGGATTCAAAGATGTTAAACAGGAAGGAAAACAAGCAGCACTATATATAGGAAGAAGTCATGAGAAAGGAGAAGTAGAGGGAGCATCTGAACCAGCAGTTTTAGGTTTCAGCTTCCCAGGTTACACAGTTTGCCACCCACAGTGGTGAACGCAGACCAGAGCAGAATAGAATAACTCCACAGTCACTGAGAGAAGATTAAGACAGAGAGAAAAAAGAATGAGTATAGTTAGATGAAATGAGGGATTAGATATAGTAATTTTTTATTCTGACGTTTTGGGGATTTTTATTAAGAAAAAAAATGTTACAGAGGTAGCCAGAAATTAACTTTACCAAGGCTGGATGTTGTTACTAAAAGTTGTCCGAACTAGGAAGGGGAGGAAAGTTAAGGATATGAAAGTTGGGGTAGTAGCTGTAAACATCTATACGGTGGAGTAAAAAGGCATAATAATGAAAAACTATCAGGAGTTGCTAGAAGACAAAGAGATACATAATTCCATGCTAGAGGAGAGAAATAGCCAGAATACTAAATAACGCAGCACATAATGTGATTAATGGGGCAAATATTTTTAACAGGTTTGAGTTAGTAATTGAAACCATACAAAAGACTGTACCCAAGAAACAAGATTATTTGAAGTCATCCTTGTTTCATGTTCTAATTTCATGCAAGGACCGGAAATGATGCAGTTGTGCAACATACAATAAACTTTTTTTTTATTAACTAAGAGATAAAAAATGAAGAGGTTTTTCTGGCTGAAGTTTGTGAAGCAGCTGTTTACAGCGCATTCTGAGGTTGAGAGAGGTTTCCTGGGATAAATCAAAGCTGGTCACATGCTATGTGGTATTTCCACTGTGTCCTTGATTATCTAAGAGCACAGCAAGTAATCAAGAGTATCCTTCCAGCTCAGCAGAAGCTATTTCCACTTACTTTCTCAGAAAAAGAGGTTCCACTTCAGCTGAAGTCTCTGCTGTAGCTGGAAAAATTGAAGGTTTTCTATTTTCCCCCAGGGGCTATGTGTCTTGCGTCCATCAGTAACCTAGCACGTTATTAGCTACAGAAGTTTTTACGGGTTATGGGAACCTGTTTTTCTTCTTCCCCTTCACTTGCAAAACACGAGATTTTATAATACTGTTCGCAGATTGAATATACATTACTCTCCACTGCCAAAATTCCTTTGTAAACATATGCTACTGTCAGCTGGCTGTGGGTGCAGCCGTCAGTGCTGGAGGTGGCAGCTCTGCCGGGAGTTGGGAAGCATCCCAGGAAAAGCAGCCCTTCGCTGGTGGAGCGGTGCTGTGCCTCTGGTGCTTTTTCTGCCCAGGCAGCGCTTCTCCGGCTCAGGCGGGGTGAAGCATCTCCTCGCCACCACCACACCCCAGCTTCACGAAGGACCTTCCCAGCCCCACCGCAGGAGATGGAAGAAACAGAGCTCCCGCTCGCAGGCAGCTTCCTTCCCTAGTCCTGAGCTTCTGCAGGAGCAGACTAGAGTCATTTGAAGTCCTTCTCCTTCCTCCTCAGTCTTCTCTGTTCCATTATACTCAGGATAGCTGTGCGTTTATCTCCTCTGTAGGAACTGGAAAAGGCATCCAATGCCAGACTGCAAATATCCAGAATTAACCGGCTAGCCATCGTTAAGTATCCAACGTTCAGCCTGGAAATGCCTAACCACCAGAAACACGGAGTAGTTGCAAAACATTCCCAGAAACCTGCTCCTTCACCTCAATTTTCCAACGCTCAGGAGTGCTAACTCTCCAGCCATGCTGAATTTCTTCTCCTGATTTTTCCCATATATTGAGAAAGGCATGTATCAGAAATACCAGGTTACACACACCATCATAAATACAGTTATTTGAAGTTTTGTGTAGATCAATTTATGATTTCAGGAAGAAGCATTACATGGGCAAGTACCTCCCAATATTTACTAAACAAAGAAAAAAAGAAACAAATTAAATTTTCCCAAGAAAGCTACTTAATATAAAGAGTGCCATCTGCTGGCATGACTGAAATGAGGCATTGTTCGTAGGCAGAGAGGTTCAATAAAGTTTTTTTATGTCCTGTTAAGGGCACATTTCAACTCTAAGCTGTTTCACACTTTCAGTTTTATTTATTCATGGCGTTGCCTTTACAGAATAAATGGGCAGTCAAGCACAGTGGTGTAGACAGCTCTTGTTGTATGAACATGGAGGAAAAAAGCAGCGTCTATTAATTCACATTTTTATATTAAAAGTGTGTCTTTGTTGTTTTGGGATTTCTGTGTCTATTTTGCTTTTTTAACATTAATATATTTTTAAAACAATCATTTTGGAGAACCTGTAAATTAAAAATGTAAAAGATTTTCTAAAATACTGTGGGTGAGACTTTTAAAAGTACCTACTTTCCACTTCACCTTATGCCCAATGTATTTGTATAACTGTCAAGCAGCTTCAAAAATCCAACTTGGAGGTCTCAGGTTTAGAAGCATATTACTGCTAAAATACTGTTGTATACCTGCTTGGTCCCGTGAATTTTCCACAAAAGCATGTGGGTCAAGCCTTCCTGACTCCTAAAATGCTACTTAAATACCTTTTAAAAATACCACCTCTTCCATAACCAGGATAAAAAGAAAGCTGACTGCCGTTGGCAGTGAGGTGTTGCCAGTGTCCTAGGTCCTGCGCTGCGCCAACAACGAGCTGAACATTGCGAAGAGCTAGAGGCGATGAGGATGGGGGAAAGCAGGAGATAGCGTGCTATCTTGCTAAACACTCTTCTGTCTAGAACCAAAGTTAATGTTGTCCTTTTCTAGCTCAACGACTACTTACTGAAGAAGTCTACTTTGCATTTGGGTGTTACCATTATTAGCAACATTCGCACTTTAGACTGTATTGGAGAAGTAAAAAAAAACCAACTTAGAAAGACCTCATTCACTGCAGGGACAATAGATATTTTTATTATTCTAAGACACAATTTCTGATTTCCAGCATGTTCACAGTAAAAGGTTTTTATTGTCTTCCCCAAAGAAATAACCAGATTGCGGCTCGCTCACACTCCGTCCTCTTACTTCTTTAGAGACCATTATGTGACAAAATGTACCAGACCAGCTCCTGAATAGTTAAGTAGTGATAACAGCTATTCCATTTTGCTTTTTTTATAATGTTTCATATCTGACTCTTTGTTTGACTTCCTCCACTTTGTTGTGCAGTTCCTATGAATTATTGAGGCAGTTTCCAGTTGAATCTCGCCACCCAAATTAAGCACTCTTATTTTTAACTACTCATTTCACTATTATCCCATACTATTTACTTCCTCTTTACTGTCCATTCTCTTATCAGTCAGGTTAGCAAAAATCCAAGAAGGCTACTTTGCGGGGTACTTAAGCCGGCAAACATCTCAGACTTTGCATTGGTGCTTTCACCAGCCCTGATAATACCATTATCTTCCCAAACATTTGCCCTCTAGGTCTAGGAAATAGAATTCCACCAAAGATCTTTGAACATCTTCCCCCATCTCACACAACACTCTTTGAGCCATTCAAGCAGGATTCTTATTCTTACAGTCAAATGGTGGAATGACAGCGAAAGGATTCTTCCCCAGCGTCTTCAGAATGACTGCCACACTCCTGCTGACCCCTCACAGTGTTATGCTTGGACAGATTTCACCCCAGACTGTTTTCTAGATCCACTCGGATGGCCAGTCTCTTAATATTTATCAAAAAAAGTCATCTTTCAGAGCAACCTGAGGTTCCTGTGAAACTCTGGCCTTCTTGCTTCCTTTTTGCTTTCTGCCTGTCTGTTCTCTTCTCTTCTTCAGCTGCTAGCCCCTGCTGTTACTGTTTACTCAATCTCTTCTTCCTTGCTGCTCAATATTCTGTCTCTAGCTGTTGCACTTCATCACTCCTTCCATGGAACAAACTCCTTCCACAGATTTCCTTCACATACTGGTATTTTCCTCTGCCTTGTCATCATTTTCATATCCTTCTAGAGGTCTCCTTTTCATCTGGGGATCTGCCAATCAACCCATCTGCAACTCCAGTTATATTCATGCTCTTTCCTTTCATCTCGTCTGTCATCCTCAAACGCGTTTCTGTATTCTACTCTCATTTCTAGCTGCATTTCAGGCTCTCACACCTTTTTTTTTCTCTGAACATTATGAGATGACCCTTCATGCATATGCAAATTCTGTCAGAAACTCACTGAACGATAACATACACCTTACAGCTTCTGCATCCAGTGATCTTCATAGTTTCGGCCATATTTTGGTCTTCTCCACTGCTGCCCAGGTTGCTACAGATTTTCTTCCTCACCCTAGGTTTAAAATCAAACAAACCATCTGCATACCAGGGTCCTCTCCAAAATCCTTCTTTTACTAGACTCTTACCAGCCTCTAGCTGCTTTGATTCTGACACCTTTTTACCTACATTAGCCCACCACTTCATTTAGGGTTAACTATGATCAAAGGCCATGATCAAAGACTTCCTCTTTGTGCTGTTTAAACTAAGCCATATGGCTTTGCAACATAGCTTATCTAGTCTTGTTTGAACTGGTTGTACACTTCCATGCACAGCAATCACTTCCAATCATAGTAAGAAATCCATGTGGATTTTCTGATGCACTTATGCCAAAGCTCACATTACAGTTACCCCAGGCAGGGAAGCTGCCTGGTGCTTTGGAAGTCTGAACAAGTATTTCACAACTCCCCTCTCATTCAACAGTAAATGCCTGACAGGAGGTGGGCATGCTTTTCTTTTGGGGTCTTGGTTTGGTGAGGGTTTTTTTCTTTTTCAAGAACAAAACATCAAAGCAGAGTTTAAGCAAGAGCAAAAGTACAGGGTGATGTTGCTGATAATTTGAGGAAAAAATGCTGAGAGTCTAAAACCTTCCTAATGCAGCTGCTGATATTGATAAATACAGGGGAGAATTTCAAACAATATAATGGCCCTCTCAGCCCAGCCAGAGCGAGCTACCAACTGTAGACCTCCTCTGACATGGCCAATAATTTTCACTAAACATAGTTCGTTAGTGTCTGGACACTACTGATTCCCCCTTCACCTCTTTTTATTCTCAAAATGAAAATGCGAACCAAAATCTAACTTTGAACTTAACTCTCCAGAGGTGGAAGGTGAAAAAAGTGTCTTTTGCTGTACTTCAAAATGCCTACAAGCACTTCAGTTGCAATATAAAAACCCTTTCAGGAAAAAACAACCTGTATTCATGATGTTACCCAACACTGCAGTATATTATAATAATTTATAGGAAGGCCATATCTGCAAAAAATCCAACAGTGAGAAACAGAACTGGAAATACATACCTTGATGAACTTCAAGTGTTTTTTACATCTGAAACTAAGACTCTTAAATCACTGAATCAGAAATCATTGCCAAGCTGACTGCAGACCCCATGGTCTTTTCTTAGTTTTGGTTATATAACATTATAATTTTTTATCTGAAGACCAAAGTGCTATATGTTATACTTCACTTCTCATGGAGTTTCATTTTACAATAATGTACACATTATCTGGCTAATCTTTATCATTTCTATCATGAAAACATAATATTCAGAAAATACTAATGCACCTACACAGCTTCCAGAACTCCAATAGCACTAATATATTGTACTGTTATAGCTCAAACTTGGACTAAAGAATCAAAATAAAATGTTTATAAATGCCATATATTAGACTGCCTGCTTTGTTATAAGGTAATAAACAGAAAAGCTTGCATCTAGTCATTCGTGGTTGTTAAATAAGATTCTTTGTGACTTGCAAAAAAACTAGAACACAATGAAGAATTATCAGTGCATTCTCCACGGAAGTCATCTACATGTGTTTATTTAATAAACAGAAGATGGCTTTATTATACACATTTGATTTCCATATGCAATCGTCTCCTTATCTGTCACTTGTATCTAAGCAGGGTGCTTTATACAAATCTGAAAATGAAAAATTCAGAGCAGGGCACAGGAAACTCATTTAATGTCGAGTGCAGTCAAAATCAAGATTTCTTTATTTGTAGTAACAACGCTGTTAAATCAGAAAATTACTCTCCTTTTCTGCATGTCCTTCTTCCTTTACAATTCAGTTGTTTGATCATAAATTGTCGAGTGCAATGACTTGTCTCCTCCACTTTCCACACTGGTCGAGACAGATTAAAAACTCCGGCATACCACCAACCAGTCTCAGCATACCATTAGCATATATATGAGATTTGAGACATTTTCTAATATTCTCCAGCAGAACTCATCTGTCAGCCAGGTGATGAATTATAAAAACTCTTAGCTTGTTTAGAAAAGAGGGGGAGAGTGAGAGAGAGAGAGAGAGGAAGAGAGACAGAAGAGGAAAACACGATCCCACCTTTCTTTTTCATTTTACCCATCCAACCTTGCAGTTAGTCATATAAATAAACACTAACCTCAATAAAAGAGACATAATGTGAAAGATTTTAATACACGAGCAGCAAAGCACAAGTAAAAGCTAATGGAAGTGGGCAGAATTATGGAGTGGTCACTGATTTGCATAAATAATTTTTACACATTTTTTCCCACCAGACATTAACAAAGATTCATAATGTGCATTACAGCATCCATACAACTGTCATGAGCTGGTAAAGCAGCACAAGGACTGTTTAGAAAATACTGGAATAACAAAAATGCCAAATTCATGCAGTTCACAGAGGGTTGGGTTTTTTGTAATTATTCACCAGTTCAACAAGTTTTCATGCACATTCTGAAAATTTCATAGATTCAACCCAAAAAGATTATTTCTTATTTGCATTTCATTAACCTGTTTGGGTTTTTTCCTGACTAGAAGCGAACAATGATATCTTGTGATTTAAATGAACAAACCTATGTGCACTATGAGTAGGAAACAGCAAATACATGATGTCACAAATAATGACTATCCTTTCAAGTACATCAGTAGGTAATAACAGCTTATATTTGAAAACTATCAAATTGCTACAAGAATGCTTTACATTAAAGAAGGGTTTATATTTATCATAATAATTTACACAATCATCAACTCCCAATACCATCTGTAGTATCTGATACCAACTAAAAGAACATCTATATCTCCCATGGACTCTTGGAATTAGAACTGGGAAAATATTAAAAAATATATACATATATTTTTCCATAGAAAAGAATTCTCAGGAACAAAGCTTTTCACAAGCTCTAGGAAAATTTCGCAAATACTTACAGTTAAAAGAGGGAGAAAGGAAATTTTTTTCAATGTCATTTTATTACATGCCAACATTTTTAATGTGTTAATTTCTGAGTGTGCCAGAAAGGTTTGCTTCTATACTTTAGGAGGGGGGGGAATCTTATTCAACTTTTTTTTTCAAAATGGTATTTTTGTTTAAAAATTAACATACCCCGAAAAAAAAAAAAAGGAGAAAAACATTTAGAAGAAACCAAAGCAACTGAAAACAAAATAAAGCCCTTATTTTTCATGTGAGTTGTACTTAAAAAAAAAATCATAATATGATCATAGTATCTAACAGTGCAAGTATGACAAAGGCCACTTATATGTCTACTTAATTAAAAGTTTTGTTAATAAATGTACAAGTGAAACAACGCATATACTAACTTGCTTTTTACCCATAAGTACCTTTGAGATTTTAGCACACTGGTATCAACTATGGAATAAAGACATAATTATTTTTTAGGTTGGAATGTGTATAGAAAATGTGACGGATTTATTTTGATGGACAATTTGATAGAAGGTTGGGATACAATCATATGAACAATAGTATGGTATTTGTGTTAAAATGCAAGAAATGTGTATCAGAGGGCAAAGGTTTAGCCAGTAGAGTGAAGACATCTGTACATATATCGACTAAGAAATTAATGTATATAAATTATCTGAAGTATAAAAAAGCCTATTTACGGAATAGTTATTTGGAACTGATACTGAGCACCAGATAACCATTTTTTTTCTGCTAAGCGAAGAAGCTTGTGAAAACACAAGCTAGCAGCTAGTGAGCTATTTTTCCTGTTGGAGCACTTGTTCCAATTTTTATTGATAACCAGAGTTAATTCAGACCTGTTTTGGTTTCCATTGTGCAGATGTACACAATACCATTACTAACACTTCTGTTTAGAAAGATGAATCAATTTTAAGGAACAGATGTCTAACTAGTACTTTCTCTACCTGATAGTCACCATCTGGTTGCAATACATCAGCTTTTTTCAGGCGTTTCATTTCGAAAATGATAAAATAATTTTTAAAAATTTAGATTCAGACCGATACTCCCCTGCCAAATACTTCCATTTACCATCAAAGAAAAGCAACAGGATGCTACTAGACACATTACTATTCATTCATTAATAGTATAATTAATCAATACTTTACGACATAAAGGTATATATATACAAACCACGCCCCACTAACAGCACAATAAGAGGTGTAGCACACAACATTACTGTATTGCCAGGTTTCACTGAAGTCATAGAAAAGTAACTGTGACATGGACATCCAGCTGTTTTCTTGTCAATTTACACAGAATATAGTCAGTGAAAATACTAGCACAAGAAACATTACACTGAGGTACTTCCTCCTGATTTTCGTTTAGTTTTGGAGTTAAAACTAAGGCCCTTTAAGATTCTGAGAAAATCTCCTAAAACACTGGAGAAGAGTGTTCTAGGACTAAAAAATATGTTCTTGCAAGACTGCAAAGCCAGCGTTGTAGATTTAAGTGATCCGGATAAGTTGCAAGCTGAAAATTTCAGATATTTGCCAGCAAACCTTAGCAGTAAAAATCTGGTTAATATTAAAAGCAGAGATGCTTTTTCAACGTAATCCTAAATGGATTTGTTGTATCTCATTTTCTTAAGCAGCTTCAGCAAAGAAGTGGAATGAGAAAAAGTAGCATGCCTTTACTGTCTTCACTAAGAAAAAGGTGTGGAAAAAAACCCCCAAACCTGTAGGTCTAAATCAACTCCTAGAACGCTCATAATTATACTAAATTGTAATTAGCAATAGAATATTGGCTATTATGAAACCAATTAAGAATATGGAATCTAAACTGACTTAAATCAACTTTTTAAACTCAGGCCCATCTGCTGGTCAAAGCTGAAACAAAGATCTCACGTTTACTTTTAAGGAAGTTTGAGTCTGGCTGTGAATCAGGAGTTACAACTGAGGACTTTCTTCTCCTAAGACGTCACATAACAGTCTATACAAAACAGAAACTACATTTTGCTCTCAGTGTATATAATATATACTTAGTAGCTTATCCTTTAACAAACAAGCGTAACTCAGTCAAGAAAATGGTTAATTCTTCACTGATCTGTTCTAGTATTCCCATCTGTGCAAAGCAAGAAGTGGAGAATAAAGCAGAGGCAGTTTTATTCTATGATATAATATTTAGCAAGATTATTGGCTGAAGAAGTCTTTTATCAATGCAAAATTCTGGGAGGAAAAAATATCACAGAAACTATGTTATTGGCACATTGATAAATGACATGCCTACTTAACTGGGATCACTGCCAAGGGACAGATCCAGTTTCATGCAGGGTTTCAGTTCCCTTTAACAGCACCAGCAGATAAAGCGGCAAGCAGTTTATTTTGTGGTGCTTGCAGATCTCTCCATATGTGGAACGGTAGGATAAATGTCCTTTAGTCATGCCATTATTGATCATTCTGGCATTAGTCTTACCAAGTCAAAGTCATCTTAATATAGATTTTATACATGTTGCAATCGATTTTAAAATTTTAAGTATTTACCTGGATGCTGTTTAAAATAATTTAAATAATCTCAATGTACTGGAAATTAGTATGTCACAATCGAGATATTTGTTAAATATGGATAGGTACATTTCAAATGTGCTTATATCAATGCAAAGACAACAATACCAGATGCTTCCATTGCTACCACAAAGCTTTTTCCCCACATTAACAGTAACTCACAGACACTGTGGTGTTTTATCTGAGCTTCCCCCTGAAGACCCAAACCCAAGACCACATTCTAAAACGGGCCAGCTTCAATGATTCAGAGGAAACCTTACAAAAAGTGGTTCTCTGCCTAGGTATTTTTCTATTTAGGAAGATTATTGATCCAGCTCCTCTCTAAACTATGCCATTTCCCATCTGGAACAGCTTAGAGAAGGAAGAATGCATATTTAAGACCAGTTGTCTTTATAAGAAATTTATGATGTTAGTGAAAACAGGAAGAGCCTGCATTCACAGTCAAAATCTCTTTAAAGCTGCCTTTTCATAGTAAATTATCAAAAAGTAACCAATTCAACAGAATTTGCTGAATCAAATTCTCCTTTCATTGTGAGCTCTTTGGCTGTTTGTTATTATCTCTTTCATTTTATCTCCTCTTTCCTTCTTTGTTTTTTTTTCCTTTCCTTTGGCCACTTAATAAACAGTCCTTTACACAACAAATGGATCCCCCAGCTTGCCCTCCCAGGCGAATACTGTAACCACTAGGCTGTAAAATTTCTCTCTCTCAAACTACTCTACGCACAGCAGTGCAGTTTTAATAGGAAGGGAGAAAAGTGATTCCAGCTCAGCCCCTCAGCAGACAGCATTGTAAGAGATACTGATTTGAAGTCTTTCAGGCAGTCAGAGCTGGCTCAGGCTTCTCAGTAATGCCAGCGAAATTGAATTTTGCCTTCTGAACGCTACCGTGGGAGCAGGACACTCTTGCCATGGGTAAGGAAAGGGCAGGGAGGAGGAGGAGGAGCGGAGCAGCTCCTCTCTTGTCCGCACTGATGAGAGACATCGCAGCGTTGGCTGGGCACGGATCCCCTCCAGAAGCAGCAGCTGCCCCGCACGTACTTAACGTACTTACCCTTTCCGTACCAGCAGCAACAGCAGCCAACCCAGTTACAGTCACGTTGCTGCTCTAGATAACTGCCTGCTTTGCCTGTTTCTAGAGAGAGCACCATCAGCAGCGAAGGCCTTTCAGTCTGACCTTCTGATGACTTGAGCATGTTCAGAAAGCGCTTTGCTAACTATGCACTTCTCCAGCCAAATTGCCAAGGAAGTTATTAGCAGCCCCTGTGTTTTCAGAAGAGCCCCATCCCAGCAGTCACTATCCAGTACAGTCTCAAAACATTTCCTGGACTCAGATTTTTAAAGGATTTAGATTTTGATGGAATATCTACTTTCCTGCTTCCAGATGGTCTAAATTGCTCTGACTGATCAAGCCCGGGACAATCCTGGATGAGTAAAAGCCAAGATGCCTGGAAGCCAATGTGCAGCAGATGAGCCACAGTTTACAGTCTCAGGTTTGGATCCACAGGCTTAGATTCATTCGAAGTCTCTCTTTAGGTGCGTAAGTCCATTCATGCCTGGACAGCACAAAGTTTTACGTAAACCTCATCAATTGCAGTGTTCACATTAAACAGCAGACCCATAGGTACTTTCACGTACAGGTCTAATATGTACACTTTATATAGCAGGAACAGCACGTCACAAGACGCTCACAGAATAAAGTACATTCCTGTATAAACTTTCTCTGATAAATCTTTCTGACCACACCACCTGCTCACCAAACATGCATGTGCAACAAAGCATGACTTAGGTGAAGATAATGCTGAAATGGAGGGCCAACAATCAGAACCATATAACCTCCAAAAACATAATATAATCTACCCTAATCTACATACAGATTAAATGTGCAGTGTGAAGGCTATAAAAAAAACCAAATCCTGCTCTTGCCTGCTCCCTGCTTACATAATAGTAACACTTTGCAAAACTATTTCCAAAAGTCAAATTTTGAGAAAAGGCTGATGCATTTTTACACGCTATTACACCCAAAAGACTGCACGTCATCCTGCACTGAAAGATGCAGGAATACCAAGACTTCTAAACAAGCTATAAGGTGACTAGATTTGATGTTCAGCTTGCCTTTAGTAACAGTCAGGGTTTTGCTATTTTGGCACAGTTTTCCATTATAATGAAAAAAAGAAAAGGTACAAAGATACAAAGCTAACAGTTAATTATCCAAATTTCTGCTTATTTTGTTCCACCAGATGTGTTTAATCAGAACTATGGAAACGCTTCAGACCTATTAAGATCTAGAATACAAAATAAAGTTTTCTTAGATAAAAACAGGGTTTCTCAGAGTATGTTTAGACTTTTAAAGTTATATGAACCGCATCCAGTATTTTCAAAACACACTGATAACTAGGCATGGAAAAGTAATCCCTATTAAAAAAATGCTGTCATTTCTGGCTAGACCTTGAAACAATCTCCAGCTAGGACAGGACTCCATAACCTTCAGATTTCAGGAAAGAATATCCCTGTAATTCAAATGGAACAGAGCTTGGGGAGTCAAGAAATTGCAGAAGAACAAAAACATTAGGCTAAAAGCAGTAAATCAAGAGCTGACGCCAGGGAGGAAGGGGTAAACCAAGTGGGACTGGAAAATGGGGCTAAAATTCTTAGAGCTGGGCAGACATGTACACAGTGGAAAGCACACTAGCACAGCAGGAGAACAGAGAGGAGCATCCAGCAGAGAAGGTGACCTCTGTATTCCTTGGTTCTGCTAGACTGTCTGGAGAATCAGGACCAACAAGTACTGCCTCATTTCTTTTTTTAAACTCACGTGCCTAATGTATTGAGTTTTTTGGAAATTCTAGGGAAATAACTATTCCTCTATAAACTGAACATTCATGGATACCCACTAAACATATGTTTCCAAAAAGCCTATATTGCTCAACCCTAATGGCATATGAGACTTTCTACTTTCACCCAGAGGGGACTGTATCCTCAAGCATTCACAAAAACATTCTACAGTAGGCTGGTTCTGGATTTCAGTCATTAAATTCTGCCTTTTGCTATCCTTTCTGGCTTATTTTCCTACAAAGAAAGATGACTTTAAAGGGTCTCAACTACATATGTTTAAGTGAGGACTTTGGTCAGGATAGCTGTGGAATTCTCACACTGAGCGTTTTCATGCCTACATAAGGTCAAAAAAGCAATTTGTGGTTAAATATTACAGATATTCTAGGAAAAGTTCTAGTTCTGACTCATGGAATGTGACATATGTGCATTTTTTAGCTTAAAACTGTGCTTTAAGATGCAGATCGTATGAGTTTCATCTGACCTGAGACGAAGACTTAGTGAATCTCTGACAAATGTCTGCCCTCCAGCACTATGTCCAGGGGTTGCTTACAATCAACTTATATCTCCATTTTGGATGACAAAGTTTCCTAAGCACTGAGACAGTCATGTGAATGCATTATCCTTCTCTAAGTTAACACACATCTTAATCTGCGATGGGACTGCGAGATGGTTGAAGACGCATGTAACTGTCTCTGTTCCATTGTGCACACACAGACCTCTCCTAATACACTTGGACAATGATGAATTCAGCCCAGCCCAGGGCTCAAAAGCACAGTCACAGACATGGTAAAATACCCTTCTTTTCCAGTAACAGCCTACCAGACAGCTCACTCAGCTAAAAGCTAAGGGACCAAAGTGCTAGATACTTCTGCAGCCTGCAGGAGTTGAAAACCATAGGTCTCACTTTCCTGGAAAAGACCCTTACCTCTGGAATATTGATAAGGCTTAGGACTGGTCCACCTTTCATCCTACCTGAGGAGGCGGGGCCACTGTCTGGAAGGAAAAGATGGACTGAATAACCTAATATGCAACTTTGGCTCAGGCACCCATGTTACAGGAGCAGTAATACTCCATATGCCATTGTCCCATGTAACCCAATATCTAGCTTTAAGCATACTTCACCCTTTGATTTCTTATCTCTTCATTGGCTAGCTAGATAGGGGGTTTAGGTAACTAGTTTACATGTTTTTAAATATCCTTGTTAGGACCAGCAGTCTGTGTTTGTTCAGGTGCTGTGTGTCTAACATGGGTCGTTTCATCCTGACCACGATTCCAGCCTGCGATGCTCTAAACCTACTGCAACAGCAGAATAATGCTGGTAAGCATCATAGAAACCCTAAAAAAGACAGTATATCTCAAATATGAATTTGAAAAATTATAAAACACCCAATGGTTGTGAAAGGGCAGATTAAAATTATTCAGTGATTACAGTCACTGCTAGTTCATTCCCAACACAGTAGTTTATTACTTCATCCTCATATGTTTCCTTTTCAGAAATCATCAGAAAAAGCTTACCACATCCTTGGAATAATAACACCATCCAGAATGGTAGAAATCTCTTTCTTAGCAAGAGAAAACATAAAGCTAACATCTCTCAAGACTACCAAAGACTTCAGATCTCTTCAAGTCTATTTGCTACTGGTAAATGCAAAAGAAGAACAAATTATTGCATTAGTAAAGAAAATATTGATAAAGTTAATTTAAGGAGTTACATCTCCTTAAATCCATCTGCAGTTAGCCAGTTGACTCAATCTGCTTCTTCTAAAATGGTAAGCATTGTGGGAAGAGTGCTTCAGTGACTGCTGTAGTAGTCATTGTTTGCCCTTGGCAAGATCCTGTTCATTACCCAATATCACAATTTAGCTATAGGAGTTATTATTAAATAAAGTTACTACGACCTTTATGAACCTAATAGCAGTGAACCTGAATTATATATGTAATTAATCATTAAAATCAATGAAATATATTGTCTCCAAAGGTACATTAGCGTTCTACCCTTTATATCAGCTTTCTGGTATATTATGTATATGAAAGTAGAAGTCAGCGAAACACCACCTCACTGGAATCAGGTCTACTAGTTTTACCCCCAGTAAAATTTAACAGAATTGTGTAGGATGGCCAGATTGATGATATTTACAAAGTCCTGTCCTATGCTGTCACAGACAATCTTATATGATATGGCCTAAAGAAAGAATATGTTTCTTTGCACTGTGCATCTATCAAATCGATATGTATCAATTTATCTTCTTTCAATCATAATAAATTAAGTAACAAAAGGAAATTTCAGCTGGCAAGTGAAACAGTCGGAAGACTGGCACTAGACTATACATGGTTACAATCTGACTTTCCCTCACTCCTCAAATGTGAAACTTTCTTATAAAAAATGTTCTGCGAATATGGAAATGTATCTGCATTCTACCCTCTCCTAGCCCATTAGGTGACTGATAGACTTTAGATTACAGTGACTTGAAAAAAAATTACTTTTTTAGTATTAAAAAAAAAAAAGACATTCAGAGAAAAGAAAAGGAAAAAAACCCCACCTTTTCAGTAAAAACAGAAGGCAACAGCAGCTTTGGAACAAGTGCTTGCCAATAGAAGGATTTCATGCTTTTGTTAATTAAAGGAACAAAGAAAAAAAACAGTGCAGTAGGCTGTATCCTACATAACAGCTTCTACTAATAAAAAGTAATAGACAATTTCCTGCATTCAATTCTTTTGAATACTATTATACAAGGTAATAGAGTTTTGGAAATGGAAGTCCTAGCAGCCTGTCAGAAAGAGCTTTCTTCCACTTTTTTTTATTAAATGACTAAGTGCAGCAGTCTGTGTCCTATCTCTCCCTCTTGCATCTATTGGATTGTATTATTTTACATTTTGATTGAAATGATGTCACCAGCAGATAAAAGCCTGGCCCAGGCATTGTAATTGAATCAGCCTGAGTTGTTTATTCTAGTGATCTACAGCGATGCTTTCCTTGTCCTAACACAGAATACATAAAAGATCCCCTCTTGTTTAACATGCTACTGATTAGATCTATTTTTTTAGAAGAAGGAGGAATCAAAATGGGGGGTCGAGAGAGTAAGAACTGGAGTTTGGGGGGGGAAATTGGAAAAAACAGATGAGAAGAGACACCATCTGCAAAACTTTCCATGTGTGACTGAAAGTTTAAATAAATAAATTTCACATGGCATCAGTACCAGATGCAAACAGATTTGATTGACAACATTTAAATGACAGTTAATGGGAACTTGTACAAGTTTTGGAAGGTTTTTCATGCTCATTTCCTAAACCAGAGGCTTATTCAAGTTTTTATTTAAAAATAATGCTTATCTTGGAAGAAGAAATATTTCAAATTGTTATTTTTTTTACTGCTATTAAAAATACAGTGTGTTGGATAATTAAATTATTGTTACTGACATGTTCCATTTTCAGTTAAAACATTTTACATTTAATAGACTAAAACAACATTCAAATTGAATGTATTAAGGATATCCTGTAATTGGTATTACTGAGAATTACCTTTTACAAAATATATAACAACAGACAGAGGCAAAAAAAAAGTTATAAGAACCTTTCATTTGGCAAGTTCTGACAAAATTTACTTCCTTTGGTAATTATTTCAAGAGAAAGTCTGTCATAAAAATGCTAAGCGCTATTTCTTTTTTTTTGTCATTTCCTGCCCCCCTCAGAAGCCTCAGTGAAATAAAGAAAAAAAATTGCACTACTTTACGTGATGTCTACACCTTAACACAAAACTTCTTCAACAGCATTTTTGGTGGTGGTGGCTTTTTTTGTTTGTTGGGTTTTTTCTACTTCTGGGTCTTTCCGCAAAATAAAGTACAATCATATGAGGTTTAGTAGTAGTGCCAGGATGAAAATAAGCTAAGCCCATCAGGCAACTTGCTGAAATGTTTTTTACTTGAAATCTATGCTTTGAATTGTTTGCCTTAAATCTAGAGCTGGGAGCTTATTTAGTTTGTTATCTGGGATTTCTGTACGAGGAGGAAACAAAGATGTAATTTGAGAAAGTATTTTTTTTAATGCATAAATAAATTCTTTGAGCACAAATAAAAAAATTACTTTACAAACAACTACAATTAATAAAGTATTGTCATCAAAATGGCTATTAAATAAAATAATGAAAAACAATTTGGGGAAATTTTTTTAATCTATTTTTTTTTTAAATATATGCAATAACTGTAATAAGACTATTTTCCACAAGTGAAAATTAAAGCCAGCAAAAAGGGGTTTTAAAGTAGAATAGAAATATATCTACCAGTCTCTATACATACCTTAATTTTACTGTTATTTCCTGAATATTCACTACAATATATAAATAAAAAAATACATTTCCAATACCATTTACAGTGTATTTAGCACTCCTAATAGCTGTATTACAAAATTCACTCATAATAATTGCTGATACCTAACAAATAGACCTTTGAGACCTTCAGATTTTTGTAATTAATTTATTGTCCTGAAGGTATCATTATTTGAAAGCATTTGTAAAACATACTTTTTAATATTTCTAGTCAGTGATGAACTCGGAGCTGGGAAGCTACAAGATGCACTATCTACATTTATAAATATGTTTGTTAGGAATGCATTTTAATGAATGTATTTTGACTGAGGTGAAACCCTCAATATGCATTTATTAGACCGAGTTGGGTAATACGCTTTTCAGTTAGCTTGGTTCACAACACTGCTACCAACTTTGAAAGTAGTTATTTCATAAAAACTAAACTGAAATAAAGAACAAATTAATTCAGATCTGTCACTAAGGATTATAAAACAAACTCATTGCTTTATTTATATACAAATAATGTGCATCACAGTCAGCCTTGTAACACAGAGACAAACTGTTCTGTGGCCACGTAGAGAGACCCAGGCTCACCAAAGCACCAATCCATATTCAGTCCCCAGAGCAGCTTAAATATAATTTGCATCACAGAGGTTACACATTTGGTCTCTGGGGAGGAAAAAAAAAAGGGGGGGGGGGGAAGGGGAAAAAAAAAAGTAGGCAATGTTGATTTAGCCTCCCTTCAATACTCTCCAGCAGCTGCCTCAGGGAATAGCACTCAGAGGAACATCCCAATATGCCATGCTTTTTCTCACCATCACATTACTTTCTTGTTAAAGCGTAAGTGGTTGGTACAGGCAAATTGATTTCAACAAAGGAAAACCATTGTGAACATGAACTCCAGTATCCAATCCCCCTAAACATGAACAGAGATTTATTTATAATCCAAAGATGCAGAATTAACTTTTTAATAGCAATTCTCATGATTTGGGGAGTTTCCACTGTGAATTCCTGTGATGCTTGGATGTCTGGCATACATCCTAATACCATCAATGGGATTCCCTATTTTGATGGGAGTTGGTTCAGACACTGCCAGCAGAAAGGTGTGAAGAAAAAGAAAGAAAAGCCTATATTTCCATTTATTATTTGTAATCAGTCTCTTATGAGAGTCTTTTCCTGTGAGATTTGCAGCCACAAGCATATTTGACATACCAGTTTTGGACTTTTACAAGCTTATCAAAACCAAACTAAACTTTCAAACCTATTAAAACTTGCAAAAAGAAATGTAAGCTGGCAAAACTTAATGCCAACAAGTGAAAACAGTGGCCAGAAAACAGGCAGATGGAAATAGGCAACGACAGCCAAACAGTAGTGCATGTGTCAAAAATGCAGCAAACCCAAGTCTTTAAATATGAGACAGATGATGCATGGGTGTTTGCTTGATTTAAGTGACATTTTAAAAGACACTGAAATGCCAGTACCAATGATGTTTAAGCTGGAAAAGGCACAATGGACCCTACACCCTGCCGTCCTCCAGTGCTCCAAGCATGTGAAAGTCATCTGTACAATCAACAACAAGATCACATAAGCGAGTAATTTGTTGGGTTTTATGGGTGGGAATGACAAAACTGAGGTTCAGAACAGCAAGGGTTTCAGATTTAAGTAGTGTGCTTTTAAATCCTGAAAAAAATGTTCTCATTTCTTTCTTAAACTAACTCATTCAGGAACCCGAAATGAGGGCGCAGCTTGTATTGGTAGACACATTACTACTATTCCAGGTCCTCTTTAATCACAGAAGCAGGCTTGAATACAAAAATTAAAAGAGCAGCAAGATGCTGAAATTTTAAGTATATCCTATCTCCAACCAAGGTATGGAATACAGAAGGAAACTGGGTTTTGATGATAAGAAATGGCAGTTTCCTTGATCAATTGTCTTGTTTTGGATATAAACAATATCTCACAACCTAAATCCAACTCTTTCTAAAGCAACTGGAATAAGAGACCAGATTTTCAAAAATGCTGTGCCCCAGCAGACTGCTCTGAAGTCAATTATTTAGAAAGCTAATTGAGGAATCCAAAATACTATCCTGCTTTTGAAAATTCTGATCCAGACAATTTAAATAACTGCCAAGATAGCCAAGTACATATAGGTCCTCCTGCGTTTTTCTCAGAACTGATACTTCAGCTGTGTTTTGTCTTTTCTTTTAAAAATAATTAGTCCTAGCAGCTATGCAGCTCCTTCATACAATCAAAACAAAACCAAAAAAGTGTGCTACGTTCTTACCATTAAGGAATGGTAAGAAAATCAGTAAAAATACAGATGTTATGTCAATGTTTAAGAAGTTATTATACACTAAAACAAATGTAGAGATATGAATAATTCTTTGGCTATATATATATGCATATATACATACATGCATATACACATCAGAAAAGCATAGGGTGCAATTTACTTCTATATTATTTATGAAATGAGCTAAAGATTAATTGCATTGTACAAAATATGATTGCTTAATAAAATATATTGCAGCTGAGAGAAAAGATGTTTGTGTAGCATATTTTTCATCCAAAGAAGTGTGAATATGTAAAAAAAAAAAGTTTACATGTCATCCTGTTCCATCTTTGCATGTACTTGCTCTTTATCTCTAAAGCAGCATACGTTCCATATGAGAGAGGGGGTTGCCATGGTATCTGCACTTTAAAAAATTGAATAGCAGATCTAAAAGAAGCATAAAATCGATTTAACAAGTTGTCATGTAAGTTACCCTGGCCCATAAGGATGAAGTCTATGCACCTTTTTCTATATAAAAATACTTATTTTTTAAAAAAACTAATTGTAATTTTTTAGTCACGGAGCTAAATATGCTGCTTCTCATTAGGTTTGTCTCATCAACTTATAAATCATTTGGATGTGCACATGGAAAATATACATATTTTCAAGCATTTTTTTCCTTTTCTCTTAAAAAATATAACAAAACACAGAAGTAGTAAAGAAATAACTCTTAAGTAGTGATCCTAATGCAGAAGATAAAATGCTGACGTATAATCAGAGACAAAAATAAACCTTACTCAAAAATTCATTGCTTTATGAAGTTCTTACTCATTCTAAAGAAAAGATGTTTCAATAACCACCTTGAAAATGGGATTTTTTTTTATTTTTTTTTTACTATCTGAAGAGAAGGCTTCACAACTATAATTTGGGACTTCTTATAGTCACAGGCACAAAATAGTCATTCATGTTTTTAGCGCCCAGTCTGCAGGGGAGGACAAATAGTTCTTGCAACTATAGTGATGTGGTTTCACAGGCAAATTAGAGAAACTGTGTTTTTCTTCCTTTTTTTTTTTTTTTTAATAAAGAGAGAGAAATATGAATGGAAGAGCAGGATGGGTGGAAGATGACAGTTTGTTCCAAAACTATATCGTCTCAACTTCCCTGCAGGATAGGTTACCACCAACTCATTGAGTAAACCCCAGACAGAATCATTACCTCTGCCGAAACACCCTCCTTGGCGGAGTATAGCCTTTGGGAAAAGGTCAATGTTACCTAGCAACTACTAAGAGCCAGTGCCTTTTTATAAATTAACCCCTTCATATGGCTTCAGTAGCTTCTTGCATCACAAAAGGACTTCCTATTTTCTGCACAACACACGCTAGGAATTTTATTTTCAGTTTCAGTGGGTTCAGCTGTCAAAATTTGCCCAATGGAATCATGGCTGAACCTCGAAATTCTTTTAAGGATTGGATTTGTTCAGTGGAATATATAATCCTAACTATGCTCAAATAGAATTATGCTGATCTCTCGTAAACCCATACAAAAATCAAAGGCTGCTTCACAGAGAGTTTCCAGAATTTTGTATGCCAAGTTTCTACCTCCATGACTTGGCTGCAGTTAGGTCCAAGAATGGGAAAGTCATAAAGCAAAGACAAGGTGGATGTGCAAGGCAAAGTCCACAGAGAAGCCACATAGACTGCTCCCTCTGCGAGGTGGGCATGCAGTCTTACTGACTTGCTCTCCCCTGTTTTGGAGGTAAAGCCCATATTGAAAGAGGAGGTAAACATGACTGGATGTGACTAAGCGAAGCTCTTAGGCTCAAGGATCCTAAATAGCTTACATTCAGGGGATTATGGAGCTCAAGAAAAATGCCAGAGCTGTCAAGAAGGGGAAAAGTGAGTCTGTGTTAGGGAATGCAGGCAGAGACTGTGCTAAGAGCAACTAAGAAGGGGACAACCTCTCTACCTGGTATTCTATCACATCCTAGGACTCGGTCATGGCCCTTTGTTTGTCTAGGTTTGCTCTCTCTCAATGAAGCATCTCTAGGTTAACAAAAGAACCCCCAAATTTACTTGCACTTCACCTACCAAGTGGTGCGTGTAACCTGAGAAACTGGGAGTCTTCCAGACACATCCCTCTTATGCCATGACACACTAGAAGAAGCATCATAAAGCTCCAAGAGATCTGATGGTTGGACCATAGAACAACCATTACTGCAGGCTGTATCAAAAAGCACAAATATACTGCTTTTTAGACACAGCCACTATCTGCATACCTCCTCTGTTATTTTCAGAGGGATTAAGATGAGATAGAAATATTTTGCTGAAGCTGAGTGAGAAGCTGAGTTACCATTTTTGCTTCTTACAACTTGCTGAATAGCAAAGATTTACTTACTTATAGTCCTGTAAGACAAGTCCATGTCTTCAATACTTCATGTGGAAAATGAGGAAAGTATAATTAACACCAAACGCCTAGATCATCACCATACTTATGCAACACCTGAAGTACTCTATTGGATTCAAATTCAACATCTGAACCCAAGAGCTCCCAGCCTTTGTCTGCCTGCAGTCTATAACCTAATTTATGGTATAAAAATACAGTCTTGTCCAGCTATTCTCTAGCCAGCAGTAAAACTCACTTGACTTTTAATCCTAGTTCTACCTCAGTGAGAAAAATGTTTAGTTGGCTAAATAAAAAGTTAAGAACTTTTCATGACATGAGTTCAGGACAACAGGTTCATCTCTACATCTCACAGTGTTTTGCAAAAGTACATATGTAAGAGTAAAAATATATTTCAGACAGAAAAGCCAATTGTATCGATTTTGCACACTCCATTTTACACTCAATGCCCTTTCCCAGGAAAAGGCAGCTAAACAGCAGCGTCCATACACATTTTGCAAGATCATAAATAGCTGGCTTGACAGCAGATACACACTTGCCATCCACTCTGCAAGCACATTGCTGCAGACTAGTCATTGTGCGTTCTGCTACTTGCCCACCAAATGGATAAGTGGGTCAAGCAGATGAGGCCATATGCAGACAAGGAGGATCTCTGAGGTGCAGGAAAGAAAAAAGTGCAGGACACTAATCTTTAGGAAGCCACATTCCAGCAGAGCTACTGTTTATGTAACAAACTGATAGAATTTTGGGGTTTATTTTAAGGAAATCTAGAAGCATTACCCCAAACTGTGACTTCAAGAATACACCTAAACCCAACGACCCCCCCAAAACATGGCAAACTCATGACAAAATATGTAAAAGATGGCAATCCTGACTAACATGGCATGAAAGGAATGCAATACTCTAGAAAAGGAAGTCCCTTCGACTTAAATGGCATTTCATATTTTATTTTCCATATTATTCTTAGTCTAATATTTTATATGCATTTTTTATTACTTTGGACTCAGCTATCTATAATAATAACCTCATCTTTCTATGAACTCAGAACAACTTATTTGGTATCCAGTAAGGCATTAAGTATTTCAAATGACTCCATCCAACACACGTTACACACAATAGGTTTGTCAGCAAAGGACTGTCCATTGGACTAGTGTGTTATGTCCCTCTTCAAGTCCCTTAGTCTTCACTGCTTCTTAATAACCTATTTAATTTTAGGTCATCTACATTCCTCATCACCATCCTGCTTCTTTTGCAGGAAGAAAACATATGGAGTACCAGTGGAACCGCCATAACTAATGTCAGGATTTTCTTCTTAAGAGGCTTGATAAATTGTCTAAATATATATATGTGCTTTGAGTTACTGGACTCATTAAAAAATAATCCTTTTTTAAGGCTGAGAACCATAATTAGATCAGGATTCGTGTCTGTCAAGTTGCGTTTTTTATATCACTAGATTAGGAGTTTAATACATAATACATGATAGACCCCAGGCCTTCTCCAGAGCCACTTTGGGTTGGATCCACAAAGGAGGTAAGGGTAGAATTTATTTCAACTAATCTTTGACGCCTACAGAGTAGTTAACATCTGAACTACTCATTTGTTATTTTTTACAGCTAATGGATGAAAAGGCACTTCTGGGATACAGATCACCTTATCCAAAGGCAGATGCCTCACTTGGATAAGAGGAAGGCAGCCCTGGTGTGCTCACTGGCTGTAAAGGGGATCTAGATGACTCACCCAGGTATGGAAGGCAAAATCTGAAGTTAGGTGGAACCAGCCATACCACAAAAGCTCAGCAGCTGTGCCTACCTGCAGGTCACTCTCTGGACATTATCTGTAATTGCTTTTGTCTTGAGACAAAAGCTCCGTGTCTACCTTGTAAGCCTAGCAGGAATCACATATGAGGTTATCTTTTATATACTTCATATACTAGCCGGGTTCTGGTTTGGTAAGCCTCTGGACATACCAGATCATGTCTAGAGAGACATACCAGATCAAGCCTACAGAAAAGTCATCAGTGGACATACAGCACGGGTCCTAATCCTGCTGCTTTTTCAAAAGGAAGTATAAAGATATTTCCAGAAAATAAAATTGTTTACCTTTTTAAAATGTCTGTCTTGGAGAAACAGGGCATATATACACATAGATACTTATATACATACACACACACACACAAAAATATCTTAGTTGCTATAAATTTGCAATACGCTTTGTTTTTTGCCCTGCCTACCTACTTCCCTATAGTTTTGGTTTGCACTGCTGTTTATTTTCTCAATCTCCCATCTCAATGTTGTGACTTCTCTCTTATTCTGCATCCTTCCCCTTGGCAGGCTAGATAAACAGAAATAACACGAAAATTTTGAGAACAGAAAAGAACAATTAAAAATATGTATCACAAGCGATTCCTTTAAACTATTTCTTGTGAAAATGCTGATTATGCATAATAAGCTCTTTGTGTAGAGGTATAACATCTCATGAATGTCTCCTACACTGGAATGGAACAAAAGATTACTGAGCTGCTAAAATACCATTGTGAACATTGTGAACCTGCTGTTTTGTTCTGAGAGCTTACATCCTAATTATAGCATTTTTCTTTTTTCTTTATTTAAGAGTCTTTTTTTATCGCAGTGTGGACTGGACATAAACATTCCTTTGGATCCTATGTGTAAATAATGAAAACATAAAAACTATGGATTTTTCCCCTATCAAGCAGGTTAATAGTTTAATTGTATACGGTTATTCTTACATTAAAAGCTGCATACCTGGCAAGCTTTATCGGGTAACAGGGACTTTTAAATGTGCCAATGTTTCTACAGAAGTAACGCGGGTCAATTGCAAAAGGGATAACCATAATGATTAAATCATTAAAATTTTGTCTATGCTTCACAGAGCATAGAGAAAATTAACTTCCCACCAACCTCATTTTTCTGCTGAACATGAAATAATGATTTTCTGCCAGTATAATTACAAAGCTAACATCTGATAGAGTCAGCATCCAGGGGGGATTATCACATGCATGAGTATTAGACCTCATTACCAGCTTGACTGCAAAATTATTACATCTTGTAATTGGATGGTGAGATTTATATACAGATTGGCTGGGTTCTCTGTAAGATTGTAATTACAAGCTTCGTTGGTTCGCTACTTATCACACGGTGCAGGAGGAGGCAAAAACAAGCAGAGGAAAGACCATTTCATTAAGCCATAACCCTATCAAGGGAGGAGCACTGTAACATCCCTGTATTTATTAGGCCAAACAGAGCTGTTTGCAGAAGGGGAGGCCATTTATTACCGCCTGACAAATGGGATTTCATTTATTTAACCTCGGTGATCTATTTCAGTAAAATGTACAAACGAGCCATCCATTTTATGATTCCGGAGTCAACGCCTCAATTATCTAAAGGCTAACTGACTGTTAAAGCACCCATCTGCTAGGATGAATTCATTGATTTAATTTGCTTCATGTTACTGAATGATTCTTAGCAGACAGGGAGGGGAAGGAAGGGGAAGGAAAGGAAAGGGGCGGCTGGTGGTTTAGGAGAATGCATCACGGTGATTCAGCATGCTGGTGTCTGTCTGCATGTGTGTGCGCGCGCGTGCGCCTGGTTTTTTTAATCCTTCAGCACAATAGAAGAAGGCGATCAATAGCAGCTTAAATTTTATGAGACAAGGAGTTAAGTTGTTCAGCTCGAGCCAAAACACCTTTGTTCTACCATAACAAGTAATCTCTGTGGCGGAATTAATATTGACAAGCTGGCTTCTTTGTAGCTAATTTTGTGGGTGCCTGAGCCAATCAGGAGCCTTGCAGTAATAGAGTTGTTATTAGAGTTCATTATAAAAGCTGTGGATCAATGGCTACACTGGGAGGGAGAGGACATGCTGCAGCAGAATGCATATGTATGCTCAAGGAAATGAAATCCTTTTAATGTCCTTGTAATAATTTATTCTATAGTTCTCTTTGACTTAAAAAAAAAAATCTTTCAAAAACAAAATTAGAAACATTCCCTTGTGAGGCTTTTAATTTTATCGTAACACTGAAACTGATAGGAAGAAAAGCAGGATTTTATGGGTGGGAAAATTCAGGGAGACCTTGTTACCCAGCTCTGAGCTTTATCAGAACTGGATTTCGTTTGGAAAATGCCACCACTCCCATATCATCCACATCACCCAGGCTGGTTTGTTGAAAGCTTAAGCTGCTGCGAACATAGCATCGATGTCTTTTAAGCCACCCCTTTTCTCCTGCCTCCCTAAACCATCTGTCTCATTAAATCTGATTTTTAGTTTTTTTCTTTGACGGGGTGTCATTTTGTAGAAAACATCTTTACATTCAAGGAGAAGAAGTCACAAATAGCACGCCAAAGCTTTTCTCCCGTGTTTCTAGGGAGGAATGACCTGTATGCTGTAAGTGAGTTAGCACTTTCAGCAAGCTGACAAGGAGTTCACAGAACACAGCTCTTTGTAAAAGGTTGCCTCTTTCAGCTGTAAAAGGGCCCTCCTTGATGTAAGTGTTCCCAGAGTAATAATCCATTTCTCTTGTGGCAGGCTCCAGCTCATGCTATAATCTTTCCCACAAGCTCCAAATCAGTACAAGAAAGCTGTTTACTGGACAATTTTCCCTGCATCTCAATGTCAAATGATACTGCATTAAAATGTGAGAACATCACACTCTAAGAAAGGCAGGAGGATCAAAGGGAACCCTCACAGTGAGTGAGTTGAGACAAATTAGCATCTTTTGGTCATGGTTTCCTAGATATAATAATATGGCATTTCAGGGCCATAAGTTGTTTGCTTTGCTTCCTCCCCTTTATTTCACTATAAAAAAATAGCCATTTATTTTTTCCATCTCCCTATGTTTGTCTCTGCCAAAAAAAATTGAATCACTTTCAATTGATGCAATTAAACAGGGTAAGTCCCTTGTGTAGACACTGTTGTTTCAATTCCAGTAGATATCATTAAGTCAATATAAGAGACTCTTCCACAAAAATAAGACCATCAAATATGAGCACTGTTCTGTCTGCTTTTTTTTTTTTCAATTATCGCATTTTTCTCAAGGATTGACAGAAACAATAATTTCAATATTCTCATTTCTTTTTTTTTTTTTTCTTTCCTGCAGACATCTGTCTTAAAACTTAGATTCCTGCTATTTAGCTCAGTAACAGAAAATATTCTGGGAGACAAAACCTAGGAATCAAAGAAAAACGTGCCATCACTTTTTCCATCCACTTTTTCTTCCACTCTCCCCTTGCAGCTGGAAGAAAGTAGCTGCACAGTATCTGGAACCAGTGACAGGAGGTGTTGAAAGTGAGGAAAAAGGTCAAAATACAGACAACGTAGAGCAAGCCAAAAAAAATAGGGAGAATAATTATGTGTTAATCAGAAAGTTTTGAATTTGACAATTTATTTCTTTTTCTATAATAAGCTTACATTTCAGAATTTGAACTGAATACCTTGATTGGAATTTTGTTTTGCAAAAGACTGAAAGGGGAAAGTGTGACATATCCCTTTTTTTCTTCAGTTTGAATAAATAATTTTTCAAGCCACCCTCTGTTGGTTTTCTCTTTTCTTCATGACAGCTTATTTCTAATAGTGGAAGAATATCAACAGAAACTTATCTGTGATTTTTATGTCTCCTCATGCTGTTCTCTGACATTCATGTCCCTCCCAGGATCCTTCTGAGGCATGAGCCTCAGCCTTGATGACTTTATTGTTCTTTGGTGTTCGTTATTTGTCCAGTATGGAAAGCAAATAAGGAAAGGGAAAAAGAGAATTGATCAATGAAAAATGCTAACTACTGTGTCTCAGAGGTCAAAAGGAGTTTCCATAGAATTAAAATTATTGCCAAATGAGTGAGATCCTGCAACAATGATGACAACAAATAGCAAAAGACTTTTCAGTCACATAAAGTAAAGTCAGATCACAATGAGGTTGATACAGAGATTAAGGGCAATCTGGACATGGCTCTAAAATTAAATTATTACCATCCTTACTGAAAATGGAGATAAAATACCATCCCTAAAGGTAAGGGCAAGACAGTTGCTGGGAACGCAAAGCAGAAATGCCCTACCAAAATGTCACTTAGTCGATATACATTATTTCTGGTAGACCGTCCTTGCATTTTTTTAGCATAGTGCTGTAAGTGGTCTGTGGTCAGGCCAGCCACGAACTACACAGAGCTGACCTATGGGAAGCCCAGTACAGCAACTGAAAAATTAATATTATGATTCCTCCCATGCATCTGCCCTCATCAATTAATTTGTCAGGCCTTCAGTCAGACCTTCTTAGTGTTGGCCTGAAGTTCCTTAGGACACTAAATTTCTTCTTGCAACATCTTTTGGGTCACTCCATACCAGTGTAATACAATATCCTGGTTTTGGCTGGGATAGAGCTAATCTTCATTCTAGTAGCTGGCATAGTGTTGGTTTGGATTCAGTATGAGAATAACGTTGATAACACACTGATGCTTTCAGTTGTCGCCACATAATGTTTAGTCTAAAGTCAAGGATTTTTCAGCTTCTCATGCCCAGCCAGCAAGAAGGCTGGAGGGGCACAAGAAGTTGGGAGGGGACAGAGCCAGGGCAGCTGACCCCAAACTGGCCAAAGGGGTATTCCATACCGTGTGATGTCATGCCAAGTATATAAACTGGAGGGAGCTGGCCTGAGGCGGGATCGCTGCTCGGGAACTAACTGGGCATCAGTTGGCGAGTGGTGAGCAATTGCATTGTGCATCACTTGTTTTGTATATTCCAATCCTTTTATTATTATTGTGATTTTATTATTGTTGTTATTATCATTGTTAGTTTCTTCCTTTCTGTTCTATTAAACTGTTCTTATCTCAACCCACAAGTTTTTCCTTTTGATTCTCTCCCCCATCCCACTGGGTGGGGGCAGTGAGTGAGCAGCTGTGCGGTGCTTAGTTGCTGGCTGGGGTTAAACCACAACATACAAACGCAGAAATAATAACAAGTTATCTTTACCTTTACATTCCCTTTGCACCAGATTTCACTTCTTTGAACCACTATTAGTCAGTCATTATTTTTATTCCCCCACTTTACACCATTTTAAAGTTTGGAAATTATTCTGTTCTTTTTCCTGCTTGATGAAGCACACAAGTTCTCTTTTGCCATGAAACCCTGATCACAGACTTCAAAAGTTACTTCTATACCTCATTGCAACCCATAATAATTTCTAGTAACATATCCATGTGTGAAATCCCTCTAGCACCAAGATCAGTCTCTAATTCTCCTCAATTCCAATGGAGAGAGTTTCACGTTGCAGATCTGATGCTCTGTAACAGCACTTGATTTTACTGATGTCACTTCAATAATTTCACTGGGCCACCCTAGATTTACACTGCACTAGAAGCAAAGAAAAATCAAGCCACCGTGTTAAACTGTTCATTCCTAAAAGAGGATCTTTCTTTGCCACAGGTTTATCCTTAGTGGAAATGAAATAGATTGGACAGTTGTATTTGCTAAGCTCTCTTGTCATGAGAAGAAAGGTAGTAACATTTAAGCTGCTGCTCTGACTGACTGAATATCCCATAATACTACTACTATAGCAGCAACTTTAGAACAACATACATTTGAGTCACCAAATGCAATTGGAATTTCTTTCTTTGGAGTTTCTGTCTGCTTTCTGAAAATATTTTGAACAGCATTAGCTGGGAAGGCAGGGGAAAGCTAGTCATTAGAACACACATTTTTCAGCCTTATTGCTCACAATTAACACACTCAATAAACCACTGAATATAACTGCATGTTACATGTGCAGCTACAGTAAAAGGCATCTACTTCTCAAGTTTTAAAGCTACTTGTCCTTTTGCCTTATACCTCAAAACAGGCCTGAGGCGGGAATGTATTGCTGTATAAATACATGCCTCAGACCACGTTATTCTTTAGTAAAATGTGTGTTGTAATGAGATAACACTGCACCTCTAGTAGTTCAACATATCCTGAAGGTCTCCTGAAGATTATCTCATTATGAAGTCTGTTCAGTCATGTCTTATTGACTAATTCAGTTATTTTTTTATTTACAAATTTTCACTATGACTCGACCGTCCATAGACAAACCAATAGAAAAGATGTTCAGTGCCAGTAGGTTGGTGTTGAAAGGATGACTATAAATTTCAGCACAAGTGCCAACGCTTTCCACTGACTTTCATGAGAACAGCATATATGCCAACGTATTTTTGAAAGAATCATTTTTCTCTTTTACGAACTCATACTCTACCTAATCTACATGCATTAAGATCTGAGGCATTTCACAAATTGAATATGTCCACAATTCAGAAAAGACATTTGTCAGAACGAAAGAATCAAACAATGTAGTCATCGTAACTTGTAATTAAAGATCAGATCCGAAAGCTGTTGACAAAACGTGTATCTACCACACACACATTCTCTCTCATATTTTTAGAAATAAATTTTGAAGAAAAGTTGCATTCCAAGCTAAAGTTTTCTTTCTAGTAAGTGTGGGTGGAAGGGCTATTTAAAGCAGAACAGAGAATAGCAAGAGCTAGGCCAAAGAGACACCAGACAGGGATGTGTGTTGATAGCTCTAAGGAAACTTCCTGAAAAGGCATGTTTATTGAATGGGTTTAGGAAGGCATCAAACTGTGAAGGTGTACAGAGTACCACACTGTCTCTCCACAACTCTACAAAAGCAGAGATAGCAAAAACTATGACTGTGTCAGATAGAATCACATAACAGCCCAGGTTGGAAGTGACTTCGAAAGATCACCTGGTCCAACCTTTTGCGGAAAAGGCAACCTAGATGAGATTTGCTAGCACTCTGTCCAGTCACATCTTCAAAACCTCCAGTGATGGGGACTCTACTACATCCCTGGGGAAGCTGTACCATTGACTGATTCTTCTCACTCTGAAAATTTTCTTTCTTATATCAAGATGAAACTTCTCCTGGTACAACTTGTACCTCTTGCCCCTTGTCCTCTCCACATGGCTCCTCGTGAAGAGAGAGCCTCCATCCTCTTTGTAGTCACCCATTAAGTACTGGAATACTGGTGATGAGGTCCCCTGTGAGCCTTTTCTTCTCCAGGGTGAAAAGACCTCACTCTGTCAGTTTTTCCTCATAGGGCTGGTTCTCCAGCCCTTTGATCATCTTCATGGCCCTCCTTTGGTGGTGAGATTGAATATTTTTATTACCACTTACTATGCCTTACAACTAGAAAAAAACAGATATAATGTTTGGGAGGACAGAGGGGTAGTTCAAGAGTCACTGTTGTCCCACCTGGTAACTCCACACCTGCCTGGTAATAACCTTGCAAATGGATAGGAAAAGCACCCTAACTAGGACAAGAAAGGAAGCAGATAAGAATTAGATTTGCTCTCATAACTGAGAGATTTAAGATCCCAACTCCATTTTCAGGAAAAGAACTAGAATTTCGGTTGGGCATTTGGGCACTACCATGTCTTGTAATAATGACAATGACACAATCATCAGTCGCCTGAGCTACCTGTGTGTGTGCTTTAGGCTTTACTTTAATTACTGTGGGTGAGGAAAAGACTCTGAAGACGTCATCTGACAGACTCGCAAAACTACCCAGTTGTTGAACAAGAAAAGTACTGCTCTGGATCTAGCTATTACAAAGAATGTGATTTCTGTAATCTAGTAAAACATAAGGATTATTTTATTTCTTAAGGACACTTTCCTTCACCTGATTATGAGGACATGATCAACACACTGATTTTAATGTAACAGTAATATTAGTTAATCATTTGCTAGCACTTAGGTAGAAAATTGATATTCTTGGTCGTGCGTGTAAAAATAATATTTTAAATAAAGTCTGTAATACTGGTAATGAATGCTCAAGAGTTCTTAGAAGTGACTTCATACGAACAACTCATATCACAAGATTAATAAGAGACTAGACTAATTTTGTGTAACATATAAAGAGCTCTTTTCTCATTTGCACAAAACCAAAATGAGCAAATGTCAGGAAGACACAAGGACATAAGGAAAGTATTTTTGAGTAAAAACTGGTAAACTCAGGTTTCAGCTGCTTTTGCCATCATCTACAGATCTGTACATTTTTTGAAACAATAGGGGGTCATTACTTTAAGGATGATGAAAACACCAGAGAACTAACAAAAGGCTTGCTCATCAGGAGTATCTTCCTTCGTTTTCCTTGCTTTATTTTGCTCAGTGCAATTTTTCACCAATATCTTTTCTCTGCTGACAGTAAATGCCAGAATTAAAATACAGTCATCATGCTAACAGTCTTTGAGATCAAGAAAAAGATAAATTCAAACTATCATTGTTTCTCATTTTGACAAAAAGGCATTAATTTAACACCTTTTTTTTGTCAGATGTTTCTAAAGAGCAAGTTCCTCAAAGACATTTTCTACCATTTCTTGTTTGCATACTAGCCCTGACAACTGTGATCTGAAAGAAACCATCAGTGTTCATGCACAGTCAGAAGCCCTTAGAACTTCTGAAAACCCCTGTTTTGCTGAAGATAAACGCCCTCAAATGGGAGAGGAAGGGATAAAATTAGTGACAAATTCCACCCCAAAAATATGATTTGGAAGACACGCTTAGAATCAGGGTCAGTACTTGGGAACACCTCTCCACTCCACAGCTTTCCACAAGCTATAATGGGCTGTCAAAATTAAGTCTATCTACTTGTTCAGCTTCTTTGATCTAAGATTCACCAATCTGCTATCTGTGATTTCCTAGGTCTCTCATTCAAGTACTGGGCAGGGCTAGGACTTCCAAAAGTCAGACAAGAAAAAAGGAGTGCATTTTGGCTATCTGGCCTCTGTAGTACTGCAGATCACTGGTGGGGACCAAACTGAGTTTTCTATGTCACTGATACCTGCTTTAAGCTCAAGAGAGCCCTATGTCCTTCTGGAAGTATGATTTGTATCCCATTAACAAAACTACCACTTTCAGCCAAATGAAATTACAACATTGGACAGAATCTAGTATTTTTGGCTGAATAAAGTAATTACAATAATTTTATTACTTAATTATGGTAGTTATTGGGGGTGAAGGGCATGGGAACCTATTGTTTCTAGCTCTCAGATAAACACTGCAGTCAGCAGCCTGCAGTGCTGTGCTCCCCTGTAGGCATAACGATGTTGAAATCTATTGTGCACAGCGGAGCAGCTTCAACAGGAGACCAGGGAGCACTCACCTTGGAATATCCTACATCTCACCAGTGAAGGTGCTTTCCTAGTACATGCACTTTACCCCTCTTTTCCACTCTTTTACCAATTCCTGTGCAGAAGGAATATATGAGCCCAGCTTTGCAGGGTCCTAAACCCGTGGGCTGCAAAGAAAGAAGCCTTTATCTCCCTCAACCTTGGGAAAATAGCTGCCATGCCTAGAGGTGAAAATGCATTTCTGCCCTACCTCTCCACCTTGCTCCTTCCCAGGAAGGCTCCCTGTTCTCTATACCCAGCTCTCTATACCCACCCAGCTCCTCTCAGGAGCTCAGCCCATGTCTGAAGAGAAGGCATCTTCCCAGGGAGTCTCCATGTGGCTTTGGTCCTCAAGAGGCCCTAGATACTTCCCACCCGGGAAGGAGTGGTCCCACCCTATCCCGGGCACCAAAATGTCTGACTACAGCTCTGAAAATGCCATTTGATACATAATACACATATGGCATGACTTTCCCTCTTATGCTGCAGGACTTTGTCAAATAAAGTCAGTGGAATTACAGTGGTGTAAAGCCTGCATAAATAAGGTAAGAATAAGACACCTTTCTGTCCGCTACAGCCTGATTGTATGAGAAGCTGAACATTTCCCGCTTAGTGACCTCTACTCACATCTATTCGATTTCAGTGAGAATTCAGCTATCAGAGTTAATCTCTTACAACCTACTATTCTCATGCAATATGTTGCTCTCATTCAGGAAATCTGAACTGAGTTTAGAAATTCCCAGGTCCCTCTGACAGTCAATAACTTACTATTTTAGTGCAATGAGCACATTAGCCCTGAACAGCTTGAGACTGCATTCTCCATTGATCAGATAAACAATTTGTGAGATATTTTATTACAAAATGATGCACCAATTTAGCCATCTTTTCATCAATGATGTGCTTAAATTGGATGTGAAATGCCAAGAAAGTTACCTCCCCAGGGTGCCATCAGTGAGAAATGTAAAGCAGAGGCTTTCAGTTAATATGGTTCATGTAGCGGAGTTTTATCTTTCAGTCAAATCAAATTTAAGTCAGCTGGTAATACATGTTTGACCTCCCATTATCTAAAGCCATAAATTGCACTGTAGTGATTTGTTAATCTGGCCTTAAATCATCCAGCAACCTTTATACCTTTTTTTATGAATCATGGGGTTTTTCTTCCTCATTTTCTTATGAGTCCATAGAGTACAGTTGATTACATCTCTGGCTTCTTGTACCTACTCAACTCATTCAAGAACCCTTATTTCTGTTGAATATAAAATGCTTTATTGTTTCTAAATTCATTTAAGTATAGAAGACCACACTCTGGCTATAACTGCTTTATTCCAGAGGATAGCACAGATAGTCTTAACAGCCCACTTTAAGATTGCATCTCTGAATCACAAAAGAAATGGAAAATGAATCGCATAGTATTTGTGATCTTTTATCAAAAAGTATCTAAGCCTGTGTTAGCATATTTACTAAGACAAATTTAATTAACAGAACAGAGGTCCTATTTTATGTCACAGCCACCTCATGTTGCACTTCTACCATAGTTTGGCCACGAAATTTCAGGACTTATATGAACCATCATTGTTTGATATATGATGTAAGTAAACAGGTAACATTGTTCACTTCTCTCGCCACCACTTTTGAAAAAAGATAGATAGGGAAAACTATGGAATATAAAGTATATGCATAACTATGGGAAATAAAGTATCCTCATGGTACTTCCAGAAGAAGTAGTTCAGAAGTCAAAAGTCATGAGACTATGAGAAATGCCTTGCTTTATGTAAAAAGGTAAGTCTCAATTATTCACCATCATCAGACTTTTTTAAAACTCCTTTGGCTCAACATCTCTGTGATAGTGAGTTTTGCCAGCTTTTAAAAACCTGTTGCCAAGACTGTTGATTGCAGCCCGCAATCAACAGAAGAGTCCCTGGCAGAGGACCCAGAAAAATCATGGTCCTGTGCGTCGGGCATTGTGAACAGGCCTAGGGAGAGATGCACCATAATCAATGTCATGGGGGTAAGAGCAGAGACTCATCAAACTCATTTAATGGTGTGGCTTCTAAGCCTGCATTAGATGGGTCCACTGGCAATCCTGGCTGAACTAAACAGGATGCAGACTGCTCATATCCAAGAGGTTAATTAGCAATGACTTGAGACATTTAGTCTCTCTTCTTGCAAAAGGAAAAAAATAAGCTTTGCTTCCTGGCAATGCAGTTTTTCCAGCCTTCTGAAATTTCTCACATAGACTTTTCTCTTGTCTTGATTCACAGGCAAAACACCCCCAATTCCTCAGGTCAGACACTCTCTTTGCCACACTGAGTTTTAAAGGGATAGCTCCCATTAGCCAAAGCACAGATAGTAAAGCAAATACAGGCACAGCGTTCAAACTTCATGATATTTCAGTACAGAGCTCTTCGGCTAATTTTTATTGAGTGAAGCTTTATCCTTTAGCCTTGCAGGATGTTTCAGAAGGTTTAAAATCAATTTCTTCTACATCACCACCATCTTCTGCTTCAGCTGCCATCTCTGTTACTGCCTGCATGGATCCCTCTTGCAAAGCAGCTCATGACACCAATAGCAAATGAACACACTGACACCACAAGAGACCTGTACTCACACCTAAACTTGCATTCACACTTCTGGACCATTCAGATAACTAACCTGCTCTTCATGCCTAGTTAATCCTCCCTTTCACTTCTGCTGCTGCATGTGGAAACCTTTAGGATGGGATGCTAGAGAAAAGGCCTTTCACAAGAGCTACCTCTAAAAAACAGGGCTGTCAGTCAAACAGACAGAAACTCAGGCAATTGATCTTGCAATCAAAGATCAAGAAGCAATACTGTTAGTTATTCCAAAGAGTTATATTTCAAAGGGTTATTCCCAGTAATAATTCATATTAACTACCCTTTATCTCATATCTTTAACCTTGGTTCTCAATGTTTAGCACAAAAATCAAACACAAAAAAATAAAACCAAACTGGGAAAATATGTTCTGGCTTGTCTTTGCTTTTTGATACAGCTCTAATGAGTTCTCTTTTCATTGCACCTCCCCTCTCTGTGTCACCAAGACTACCCAAGAACTAGCAATAAAGGCAGCAATACATGATATCACGTATGGAAGAGCAATGTGTTATTCATAGCTTATCAACAGTTTTGCTAAAACATGTGCAACACTTAAAAGCATCTAATTTGGAATTTTATGTTAAGATCACAGATGAGTAATTAGCAGAATTAGCAGAAAACAATTGTTCCATGTTATTTTTCAATAGATCCGGGGGCAGGGAAATCCAGGAGTTGTGTTTAGCATTCATAATAGTTTAACATTTGCTGAGTGGCTGTGCAGTGGGGCTATCAAATGCTAAAAAAGAAAATCATTGCTGTGACCCCAAAGCATCATGAGGTTGTTTAAAAAAAAAAACCGTAAGAATAAAGAAAATAAGGAAATACTCAGATCTTTTAATTTGTCTTTCTGATTTGGACTGTTTTAAACTTCTTCCCAGCACTAGAAAGACTGAAAACATTCTCACATTTCTAAATGAAAGCTGAGATGATAACATAGTCACTCATCTCTGGGACTTAAGGCTTTAAAAAAACTCATTGCTAAACTGCTACTAAATAATATTCTAGTGGTATTACCAACTAATGATCAATCATGCCTCAGTACAAGCTCCCAAACTCAGATCAGGTAAATAATGAAAGCTCAGTTCTCAAATGCATGCAGCTGCTGGGTCCCACTTTATTCTGTGAGTGTCCTTTTTGACCTCAGGCACACTCAGCATAGAGCCAAACCCTATTTCAGGAGAAAGGGACATGCCACCAACATGCACCCATAAATCCTAATGCAACAGTGCTACTCATTTTACAGCTTCTCTACCAAAGCACTTGAAAGGTATGGTCCTAGAGAGCAGCCCATAACACCACTATTTATTTAAAAGTTAAAATCACTTTTATAGCAAAGATACTACTCTTTTAAATTTGATAAACTGAACTCAGATAAAACTCTTCTAAAGTATAAACCTTCTACCTAACATCACTCTTTCACAAAATGGTAAGTTATCTCAACTCCCAGATACAGTTAGAGAATTGAAGATCCATTGCCACAAAATGCACACAAAGCCAAACTAAAAGTGAAGCCATAATCATGACCTTATCTTCACAAATGGGACAGAAAATCACTATCTAGAAAACACTGGAAGCATTTAATAAGAAAAATAAGAGTTTCTCACTCTCAGGCTGACACCAGTAACTAAAATCTTTGTCTTTTTATTTGAAAATATTATTATATTTGTGTGTATGGAAAAACACTCATAAGAGCAAAGAGATCTTGTAAAATGATCTGTAGTTTAGGTTTCAAATGTGGCAGAAGCAATCTGGCAGATTTATTATAGGTCAGTAGTCAGAGCAGATTTTTTGAAAAAAACACCAGGAGTGTTATAAAACTATTATATTTTCTGTGATGTTCTCAAAATTCAGAACAGCCTACTTATGAAAGCCTTGCAGGTTTGGGACGGGTTTTTTTCATTATTAGCTTCAGCATTTATTATAACCAAAAGTGATCTTATTTTTATCTACATAGTCTGGTTGTGCTGCATGCTTGCAAATTTCATAAGAGTCTCTTTCAACTAAACGATTTGAATTTTCTATTCATACACTCTAGACTGCAATCACTAGAGCTATTTGAAAAATTATATCACAGGCAACAGCAGACAAGAAGTCATTCTTTTGTAAGCTATGAAAACGGAAGATATTTATTGTCATTCTTGTAGGGGAGGGAGGTTATGACAATAAAAGGTAAATGACACCCACAGATTTCAACTGCATTGGCAAAACCTGGGTTTGTTTTTAGAAAAACATGAAAATTGTCACACATTCTTATGGCTTCGCAGCTGTCATTTATATTCATAAATTCAGCCACATGTTTAGATTGTTTTTGTTTGGTACCAAATCAAATTAGAAATATTACACCTACTTGTGAATAAAGTAAACCACAGGTTATTTAAAACTGCAAAGACTGAGTGTTCACGTGATAATAACGTTAAGTAAGTCATACACATGGACTTGCAGAATCAGACCAAGTAGCATCTTTCCAAATAATTCAACCGATATTAGTGATCTAACCTACGGGGCAACGTAGCTCCTAACGTTACTCAAGGCATCAGAATCTGACCCATAACTCCTTCTGTTTGGATAGATAAAAAACAAACAAGCATTATCCCTGCCCAGCATATACAGAGACACGACCATGTATTAAGTGACACCTGTGGGAAGGTTCTCTATAATCATCCCCTGGAAATGGTAATTGTGACCTTTGCTTTTGTGTGGTCTCTCACCTCCATCATTTGTAGCAGCCTTTTATACCCAGCAGGGATGAAGCCCTCTGGTTATAGACTTAACCTTCTTCTTGTTCCATGCAACTCTCTTATCTGCCTCCCAAAGAATGAGACACACCTAAAAAGCACCATCTTTTGCTTCCACCTATCAGGAAAATACTGACAGCCCGCCAAGCAACAACATGAACGTTCACAATCCCTTCTGATGTTGCCTCCAAACTATCTCAGCTACAGCTGCAGATGCTTAATCGAGAAGAGATGGGGCAGATGGGCCGACCAGAGAATGTAATAGAGCTGGCATGGGTCACCAACCTTGCCACCCTTGCCCCAGCCTAGATTTCAAGCATGGCACATGGCTTCTGGTTGTCCCTATTCTCACTGATGTATCTCAGAAGGAACTGGAATCTTCCACACATCTTCCAGTGGAAGACAGGAAGGATCTCTCTTTTGACACACAATCACGTAATACTTTTTGCCACATCATAACTGCCTTGAAAGATCTGAGGTGTAAAAATAGCTGAGAGATTTTTTTGATCATTTTCACTGGAAAATGTGAGTTCATCAACATCATTTTTCAGAGCAACTTATGAATATGGATGATTCTCACCAGCAAGGGTTTCTCCTGTACTAAATGAAAGTATGATTCAATGACAGCAAAAGGGTCTGTCACAGCACTGCTTGAAAGAGAGGAGCTCACCTGTAATGTGGGATACTTAGGAAGGATATACCTGTTCTCACCTTGGAACTGATCTGTACTAACCATGATAAAAATGAGAAAAACCAAAAAAATCCTTGAAGTTTGATTCCCCAGTGAGAGTAAAGTGATGTGGCTTTAAAGTGCTGCTGCCTGAAAATTCAGATAGCTTTCTGAGCAAAAAGAAATTCAGGAATGCTCTTGGATGTTATTTTAATATTTGGTCTTTTTGTTGTTAAAAAAAAAAAAATCAGTGTTGCATAGTTGTGTTAACCAAAATGTACGCTATTCTACTTCATACCACTATGCCACTTAATTTAGAAGTTAATAATTTTGAGGCTAGAACACTGCTCATGTAATATGGGTAGGCAGGGAACTATCAATGAATTTGAAAAACAAAAATTCACAGAACAAGTAGCTACACCATTGTGTACCTTCTAATATCACCATGCCCCAAACTCTTGCACCACCCAAAAAGCCCAGCTATTTTATTGACATATGATCAAATCCCTTGGGAAAATAATTTAAGCAGAAAAATTGAATGATAACTGGGAACTGCGTAAAAGCATTTCAGTACAAGTCTGAAAAGCTTCTGCCTGAAGCAATTAAGAAAGATGCCTTTACCGGTTAAAACTACCCTAACAGGTATGACAGCAGCTATGAAAGTATTGCTTGCTGATTAAAGAAACAAGAAGCTGATGATAAATATAAATCAGAGTGTAGGAATCGTAGAAAATTGATAAGTGAAGGGAAGCAAAACAACTCAATCTATCATTATGCCAGAGCTGAGGACAATTTAAACGCATATTTCTCCATAATTAAGACAGAAAGGAGTCATACAATGGTGCCTTCAGAAAATTATAGCTCAATATCTGGAAAAAGGACAGATTATATCACTGTATGATGGTGAATAAATGCTCTCCATAACAGCATACTTAAGCAAGATGTTAAAAAAAAAAACCTGCTAAAACTATACATTATGTGTGTTGAGTTGTTGGGGAAGCTCCAAAGGATGGGGAAAAACACCCAACAAAGAACAAAGTTCTGATAATATCTTAAAAGAGTCAACAGTAAGTAGAAAAAAGATATGTTAGTGGCTGGACTCTTAATAAAGAATTTAACTGGGGTAACAAAATTCATGTTGATGAGTATGGGTCTATGGAAAATAAAGCATGTTAATAACTTCATGTCTCCTTTTACAAAAAAATACATTGATTGATAAAAGTAATAATGTTAATGAAATATATGTTGCCAAGATGATACTCTTTGGCACCAGTGTGATTGCTTCTAGGTAACTGGGGCCTGGGTTTGCATCCAACTGGATAAGCTGCTTCTTCTGAGAAGTACCACCAAAATATATGAAGGCCTGGTAGACGCATCTTGCAGGTAAATTAATCCAGACCCACTGCAGCTCCACAGCAATCTTTTGCTTTGCTTTGAAACTAAATACAAAGCTCCAGAGGCACTTGTCCTCTCACCTCTAGATCTGTTCCTGTTCCAGCTTTGAACTGCATGCAGCTGCTGCAGATCTACGGCTGATGAGGACAGCAGAAGATGGGGGAGCAGATTTTAATCTCTCTCAAGAAGAAAACACAAGAAAAGACCAAAGCTACTAAGCTCTATCTTCTTCTTCATTTTCTCCTTCTGATGCTGGAAGAAGTGAGAGACAAAGGGGGAAAAAAAAAAAAAAAAAGCAATGCCAATCAGGACTTACTTTTTCCAGCCAGAGCTGAAGTAAGCTTGAGGATTCTGACATCATTAAGAAACAGACTGCGTTAGAGCAGCTGCACTGGGGATGCTGGTAATGCTACTCCCCTGTGTCTTCTTGCTCCTTCTATTGCCAACTCCACTGCCCTGCTGCCAAATCTTCCTGAAAAGACAGGAAGAGAAAAGAAAGGGCAATAGTGCAAGGGCATGGTTTCCAAACCAACTTTTCTCAGATTTTTTTTGCTTGCATCATTTCCTCTGATGTAGTCTAGCCAGAGGCTGAGCTCCAAATCATGCTGTCTAATACCTGCTAGAACTCTCCTTGTCCCCCATTTCTCTCACTGTATCATCACACTTTTGCATCTTTCCACTAACAGAGTTAACACGTTATTTTGCCTTTCTTCTTCGACTTCACCCTATTGCCCTGCTCCAGCTATCAGATGTATGAGTTTGCTGTGCTGCCAAGTTCACAGCCCCAAGCAGGCACACACACACCCCTCTCCGTCAAGCAGTTGTCAATTCCTCATTGCTGCTCCCTACCAATAAGAAAAACCCCTTCAGAAAATCCTGCTTCGCAGCCTACCTTCAAGCATACTTCTCTCACTATGCCTACAGATAATGGCAGTAACCAGTGGCAAGGCAAGGAGTGGTCTGAGATTACCGAGGTGGTTAGCAGAGAAAGAAAGTCAACAGGCAGAAGTCATAAAATGAGGATGCTCTCTTCCAAGAAGAAAGTGGCTCTCGTGCTGTAGCCACGTTAGGCACAGGTTTAATGAACTTAGTTAACTCGTTTTCCCCAAGCGTCCCTTTGTGAACATGGCCTCTGTTTGCACAACTGCGCTCACACTTGTCAACGTGCTCACAACACGCTTACCTGTTGCAGCCATCAGTTGCATCTGTTCTGAAATACTGCCTGTGAACTTTCTCTTTTTTTACATGCCCGTACAGTGGCTAGGGCAAGGTAGCTCTGATCTTTTACTGAAGTTCTTAAATACTACCTTGTTATAAGTCGCTAACAGAAACAACAGTAATAAAGCTACATTTTTAAGGAGCAACAACAAGCTCACCTTTATGCTTGGTTTAAATCCTGAAAGGACTATGGACTGTATGACTCTTCCAGCACATACTACTTTGCAGGTAAATTAAGTTTTACTCAGTGGCTGTTTACTCTCTCTTTAGCCACTGAGATACTGGTCAAGTACAGTTTAAACATAAATCTAAATTTTGTTCATTGGTTCTAGTTCGTCTCTATTTCCAACATAATAGAACATAAATCTGATCACACAGCTTGGATAATATCATTGTTCACTTTATAGCCATGGCTCAGCGTCACACTGGACAAGATCACACAGGGGATAAGGTCACGGAAACTCTCTGTGTGTCTTCTACCCTGTGATGTTATCAGGTACTCAACCCTAAAGCAATAGAAACACACTGATAAAAAGAGGGGAAAGGGAACTGTGATAATAAATCAACTCAACTGCAGAGAAAGTGCCAGGGAAAACAATATTGATTTTTTTTTACAAGTCAGCACACAGATTTGTCAGACAAAAGAATAGAGATGTCAAAACCCACAGAATCAAACATACTAATATTAGAGAAAAACAACCCCACTACCTACAAAATGCTAGAACGTGTGCATAGCTATGTTTATCAGGAAGAGGAATGGTATTTTATCATACTCAGAAAATTTAAAGGAAATATTTATACAATCTGTATTTAGCAGCTACTGTTTGCCCCTTCACACTGATTTTACATTAAAACATCTTAGTAGGGTCAGGCAGAAGGGGAGTCAGAGTCCACTGCAAAAGGAAAGCACCTCTGGCCCAGTGAACAAAAGATGCTTCACTCCTCACCTAAGGGAGGTGACTCACTGGTCATCACCAGTGACCATGCAGATACCTCCCCAGGTGGTAGTAAAGTATCTTCCTTCTCTTCAGTGACCGAGAGGAGCTTTCTTTCCAAAATGGCCATATTACACTCCTGGAAAATAGGGCATTGGTCAGGGTAGATCAAGCAGACAAGACCACACTAGAGAGAGAAGACATTTAAAATCTATTCCACTAAGGAAATGAAGTATTAAAATTATATAACCAATTATAATAAATATACTAGATAACATCATAAACTTTGATTCTCTCACCAAGGATCATAAGAAAAAAGTAGTTGTATGAAATGCCAAGTATAAGAATAGAAATAACTAGCAGTTCAGAACAGTGATTCATCTGCTATCTAACACTTACCTTCAATAAATTCAGAGAAACTAAGGTCAGAAGGACAATTACTTCAATTATTGTGTCCCATGTAACAGAAGTCCTTAAATTTCACGCATTTCCTCTTATTTGTATTCCCAAAACCTGTTTGGCTAAATCAGTTATTTTAGAAAGACATTCAGCATTGATTTGAAGACTTCATAAGGTGTAGAAATCATCAATTCCACTGGTAATCTGTGCTAATGTTTCACTGCCCTCACCGTTAAAAATTAGGACTAATTCCTTATTCAAATTTGTATGCCTTTAACTTCCTGCCATAAATCTTTTCTCTCTTAAATTACAGAGCATGCAATTTTCTCAACATGAAGGTATTTGGGCATTACAATCACGTCACATTCAAATCTTCTTTTTTCAAAAACGGATAGATTGAATGCCTTAAAACTCTCATTGTAACTCACTTCCCTCAGCACGCAAGTTACTCTTGTGGCTCTTTTACTCAACCCTTCCAATACTTTGTGATTCTGGAGCTGCAAGGGGTTGTTACTCACATGGATGTAGGTTGCACCTATGACTCCCTGGAGATACACCGGTGTCACTTTCCCAATTCACAAGACTTCAATTCAACTCATTTCATGCTACTACCAGTATAGTACCAGGCATATAAATGGCTATGTATCATTGCATGTGTACAAGGTACAAACTAATACTGAACCACAAATCAAGCCACTGTAAAAACACCATGCTTTAGCAACTGTTGATATTCTTTACTCTAAATTTGGCATGCTGCTTTCATTTGCTTGCCCTTGCTTTTATTTCCATGCTTCTATTTCCATTAAATCAGAAGCAATGCTGAAAAAGAAGAAAATAAACTTCCTGTTTCATCTTCACAGTATGGTCACAAGAATCTCATTGAGGGGAAAAAAGTATAGTATAAGTAGCACACCAGTTCTGGGCCTCATTGCAGAGGTAAATAGCAGTCTTCATTTTCAACACCTACCCTTCACCAGTTGCCAAGATGCTAAAAGAATTATGATCTTTCAAATATTCTTTATTTGTACATGCCTTTCTGTGATGGGTTTTTTGTTTTATTTTCCCCTCTTTTCAGTCTCTGAAATGGTTATTCCAAACGCAGAAATGTAATGCACAGAAACAGTTAAAATTTATTCTATCCCCAGGTATTCAATATTCTCTCTCTGAACACTCAGCAAATCCATTCAAATAGTGGCTACACTGAATTCAGTAAACCCTTTTTCTGACAGTAGTTCCCCCTTTGCAAGATTCCCAAATTTAAAACACATCCATGCCACGAGCCACGCAGGAAAACACTCCTGTGCCTGAGGTTCCCTTCTCACAGGGACACTTCCAGTTACTAAAGAAAAGTACAGTGCAGTGCATCATCGCCAAAGTTATAGGTGAAGCTTTCAGCACAGTGAAGCAGCTTCCTGTGCTGTGAATTCTTCACATAGCGTGGTCAGTCGCTGGTCCCACCACTGAATTAGAACCTCTTCACGATGGGGAGACAGCATGCAATATGAGACACGGGCTGATGAAAATGCCAATATTTGAGAAGGCTTAGAGCTAATTTTGTTTGCTCGGCACAGTATGAAAACAACTGCTTTTCCATGATCTCTTCATGAAAAAGCAGTTCAGTGGTAAACAAAATTTCAGAAGCAGAATCTGGGTCTTTCCTGTTTGTTTTGTTTTTCAAGCCAAGTAAAATCATGTTAAAATGAGGACTATTAAGGCAGCTATCCTTCAGCAACTTAAAGGCTCTGAAACCAACTAGAACCTTTAGAAAAAAGGGTGATAGTGCTAAATGCACTGTAAACAGGAGAAATACAAGCCACTGGATTGGCAAAGCAAGACTTCTGAATAAACACCTACATCTGATAGATAATAACATGCAGGAAATAACAAACCTTGCCAGAAAATATGCTTTTTTCCAAAATACACTGGTTTGTTCTTGTTCATGAGGCCAGACGAACATAAAAAAGTTGTTTCTGTGAATATTGTATGGGCTATTCACTACCTGCACTTCTGAATTCAAGCTTACAGTTCAAGCCTATGGAGTCTTGGAAAAATTCCACCAAGAGCTCTAACACTGGATTCATTGTACTTATCCATGTATTTTTATGAAAACATCTACTTAAAAAAAAAAAATCTCATGGAACCATACTTCTTAGACCTAAAAAAAGTCCTATCTACTATGTTAGCAAGAAATTGTCTTTCCTTAGAAATCTCTTTCCCGCCCTGCCATCTAATGATTAAAGTGAATGCCTTCCTTTCTTCTACTTTCCCACAAAACATTAAAAGAATTCTCTTTGAACAAAAAAAAAAAAAAATTCCCTGATGGTTCTTAAAGAGGTAGAAAAGCTTCAACCATGTAGGTCTGCTTCAAGATTTTTATGACAAATTCATAACACTTGTCTTACTAGAAACAAGTTCAAACTAAAGTTATGTTCAAACTGCTTGAAAAAAAAAGTCACAGCATACTGATTTCATAACTTTAATGCCTTTTTTTTTTTTTAACATTTCAAGTGTGCAATTCACAACATGGGCAGCTATACAGAGTACTGCACCGGGGACTGAATCTTCAGTCTCTTCCTGAACCAGGCTGCTCTTTATTCCTTGAGCTCAGACTCGGGCAGCAAAACTGACTGCCTGTTCCTTTAAAGCTCCAACTGGTCCATTCCTTCCCTCCTTCAGAGTCTCCTGCCTTGCTGAATTTGCCCTATCTGCCGATATGACATCAGTATTCAACACTGAACAGCAGAGGACCAAAACATTCATGACAAATTTATTTTGCTAAGCCTGTGCAGCTATTTGTCTGTTTTAAAGCTAAGTTATTCTTATGAAAGTGTAAGACAAACATAACACGCCCGCTGGCATTTTTCCTTCGCGCCAGCACATCTTATGAGCCTAACAAGGCTCATCCATCATCTCCACTAACCATGGACTGAGGTGAAAGGTCAGGAGTCAGGTTTTGGAGAAAGTCAACTGTAAGGGGACAGAAGGCATGCTGATAGGGAAAAGACTCTATCACTGTCATCTACCGGCAGCAGTGATTGACAAAGACAATATTGTTTTGTAATACATGACAATTATCCATTTATTTCATACTTTCCTTTTGTTCTCCACAGCTGTAAGATGCAAGAATTACTGCTGAAAGTCTGTGAGAGACTTTTATGACTTCTGCCATGTGTATGGTGCATAGCATCTGCTCATCCTTTAGAGGTGACCCCTTACTGAGAGGCTTACAATTTTAGGTTCCAGGTTCAGTCATTTTGCCCTACACAGATGAGATTTCTTTGTCCTCCAGAGGATTCAACAACTGGGTGAAAGAAAGCAGATGGTCTTGTCACTGTCAGATGTTCCTGATAGCACTGTCCTGGACATTTTTCTCTGCAGGAATGTTCTTTTAAAAAAAACCATCACCACATTAGACTTTCTTAAATCCCACAAGCTTTATAAAGTAAGTCTCTCTCTCTGAGCAGGGCTTCTCTTTCATTCCCAACTATCCAAACTAGAAACTTGGCAACAGTTTTCCAATTTCTAAGACAATTGCTCTTCTTTATTGTAAATCTCATAACCATGAGATATGAGAGCCTAACCAATAAAAACATATTCCGTTTTTTTTCATTTCATCTATTCAGGAATTTAAGGAGCAAATGAAGAGCAGTAGATATGGGATTATCTTAAGAAGAGAAAGATTCCTCAATGGAGTCTGCTAAAGAAAAGCAGGTCCTTTTTCCCTGAAAAACATTCTATATCATAAAAGCAGTAAATAGTAATATAAAAAAAGTTCCCAAGTGACATGACCTTCTTTTCACAGTCCAAAGAGCAAATGATAGGGACACTGATCTCAGAGGGGTGTTTTAGGAAAACATAACCACAAAAAATATATAGAAATAGGGTATCCGGGATCTAAAGGCAATAGTCTCCACTTCTTAAAGTGCCGACATAAGGGAAAGGCAGAAATAGAACCAGGGTCTGTGACTGTCTTTTTAGGACCCAAGGGTGAAGTCTAAAATTTAAAATGTAAGGAGAAAGCAGTCCTTAAAGAACAATAATCAGAGAATTTAAGCCCTGAAGGGATCCTTTAACCACTCCATCTGACTTACTGTAACATGCATTATGTATCTTTCCAGCTATCCTATGCTGCACTGAAAAACTTCAGTTTGGCTGAAGTACATTTGCCCAACAACTGCAGAAACATTTGCCCTAGGTCTTGCCAAGACACGTCAGGTGAAGAACCCCCCATTCACCCCACAGTATATTTCAGCGTTTGCCTGCTCTCACTGCGTGGCGGCAGCTCCCAGGGAGTCACTCTCGTTGTGCCTTTCCAGCCAGAATGAAGACCCCTTGAACAGCCAGCAGTTTTTTTCCCTCAGAAATACTTAACACGGAGTAATCAAGTTACCACAACCTTTTGTTTTTCCTTCTCTCAGCTGAACAGCTGGAGGTTTCTAAGTCTGCCCTTCAAAAGCCTTTACATCATTTTTGCAGCTCATTTACGCCCTGGTCCCACTTTTAAAATACGACCACAGCCAGACTGTGGGGAACAGAGCAGTATTAAGCTTCTCAATACCTGTCTCACTGACTTGGTTTAAAGAGGTAAAAATCACCTACTCATTGATCCTCTGTGCTCATACCTAAGGATGACATTAGCCATTTTGTCAGCGTATCACCAAATTCAGTATTTATAAAAGAAAAAAATGCTGAAAAAATGCTGTTAGAGTTCCAGTATGCCACAGTTCATAGCTTAAACTTATGTCACCTATAATGCAAGTGTCAAAAACCTCACATTCCTTTTTCAAAATCCCAGCCCACAATTAACTGCAGATACAGAACCAAGGAGGTGATAATGTACATTGTAGGGAGTTCTAGTCTTTCTTTCAGTCATAGCCTTTCAATGTTTTACATACCTGTCTTTATTTCCATGAGAATATAAATATTTAATCTTTCAAAATGTTACATCCTGTTTTATTCTATTATTGTTTCAAGTAGGATTTATTATAGTAGGACTAACCATACAGTTTTGAGAATGGTCAAATCACCAGAAAGTCATTAATCTTGGGTATATGCACCAGGAAAACTGTGTATAAAAGATAAAGAGAAACTTAAGGATTTTAGCCTTTAGTGGGACATTCTTTTTCTGTGCCCAGCTCCACAAGACTTAAGCGCATCAGCCAACACATTTAACTCCAGAAGGCAGCAGAGGAAAGGTTTATGTGAAAAAACACTTGACTGCTGAAGGAGCCACTCCATACAACTATTAATCTCCAAGAAGGACGACAGAGCTTACACTAAGAGTGAAATATGTGCAATTGAGGGCGCTACCCATTTCATTATTGACTGCTGAATGACCCAACACTGCAACCTGCTGCAAGGAAGCAATGATTCTCCTTTCCTCCTTTGGCTGTTTCTTTACACTGAAGTTCGGGGGTCTGGGATTTTAGCATCATAGTCAGACTGCCCTTTCTTAAGGATTTCTGGTTCTTGTTTTGGTAGGCAAGTTAGGTCAAGACTATTTTAATGAGAATTCTTGACTATGAGACACTGGGGGAAAACAACCACCTACCACCTATTTATAAATATTTTTATTTGCAATTGTAGAATACATTTAAGTGAGTATTTCAGACCATTACAATCATTATCAGCCCCACCTGTGAATTCAAACTCCGCCAGGCTGAGAATAACCCAGAACCCAGACCCTCTTCTTCTGAGAAAGGCTCTTTATTATTCATCAGACATAGCAAACGTTAATGCCGGCATAAGGGTGGGGTTTTTTTTCCCCTTGTTGTTAAACTCAGCACAGTTGCAGGAGCTATCAGGCATGCTCAGAGCACACCTAGCCATTTCTGACTCTTCAGGGAGCTTAAAGCTGCCCACAGAGTAAGATCTTACACTGCTGAGACCAAATGTTTGAAGTAAGGGCAGAAATACCAACTTAGGAAATAGCTCAAAGCTTCTTCCTCCTTTTATCTAAAAAAGTTGTCGTTTTCTTTTGATCACAAAACAGAAATTCTAGGCTCGTTCACACCATTTAATGCTAATCCCTGCAAGATGGTGGATGTTTTAGCTGTCCTTCTCACTACATAAGTAAAATTTTCTGTTAAAATACTATTATGCTTAGAATCTTGAGTTTCTCTAACTCTACTCTCAATTACCTATTCACCTCTGGTTGTACTGTAAGGTTATCCAGATGACTCAAGATGTTTCAAGCACATTGTTTTAGCACTTCTGAAAAATCTCACTAGGCACTTATCTATCTATCGAATATATTCTTTGGTGTTTTAAATCTGTCCTTTAATGAAGCATACAGGTAACTGGGCTTAATTATGTGTTTAATAAATAGGTACTTTTGAGGAAACAATAACTTGAAATAATCTATTTGTCAGTAGAGTTAATAGAATCCATGTATAAAAGTGGGTTTATCATGTAATTTTATTTATGTAAGTAATATAAAGAAAGAGGCATTCCCTAATTCAGTTTCAGATTTGCAACATTTTGTTTGGGTAACAGAAAAATCATACTTTTAAGGTGTTACCTCAGTTGTACTCTTTCTGGCTATCACAATGACTCTTTATTTAGCTCTTTATTTAGGGACTTGACTTGCCTGCAAGCACAGAACATACTTTTCAACTCCAAAGATTCACTAAAAGCGGGAATTTCTGGGGTTTTGAGCCCAAATCACTGTCAAGTCTTACATTATGCCAGATATTGCTGATGTGCTTCAGTGACTGAAGCCAGAACAAGAACTTGGTCCTTGTTCCCAAGAGGTTACAATCCAAGACTTAGCAGCAAAAAAAATAGAGGGATTAGATATACAGAGAAATACAGGGAGACAATGAAACACTGGTCTGCATGATATATCAGAGTTAAACCACACAAACAGTTTCTGTTGGACTGTGTAGCCTAATTATTCTTTCTGGAAAGGTAGATGCGAACCAAGTAAAAGAAACGCTTGCTTCCGTCAAAGATCTGCAGTATCCGAACTGAATGCGAGTTAGGTACCCTCCACCATTTCAAAGAAGACAATGAGGTCACTGGTTTGTCACAAATTTGCTTTCGCATGATTACAATTTGGTGTTGCATGGCGAGTTCTGATTCCTATTCCAAGAACTTAAAAGTTCACAAATCTGCAGAGGCAAAGATCCTGTGTCAAACTACTATTATATGACATTATGTCAGAGTACTTAAAATATGTTGTAATAGCAAGTGCCAAGCATTTGATGGCTAAATTCCATTTAGCGATCTGATTCAGAAGAAGCTTTCTGTTTCCCTGAAGTGCACCTGTGGCCACCTCATATTTCCAACTTCTTTTCCAAGCCATGTTCTCTCTCAATATTTTTCAATATCTCTAAATACCCATTTTGATTTAGAAAACAATGTCTATGTAACTCCTCTGTGCATCCTGTGATGTCTCAGTACTGTCCTTAGTTAGTAGTTACCTGGTTTTCTTTTGCAATGAAGAATAAAGTGATCAAAATCCAACAGGATACATCGGTTAAATGAAATTATATAGCACGAACTAAATACACTTTTTGTCTCAGCATTTGATTACTCTCTTCAGTTGACAGATACGGTTAGTAGGATCACTTCATATGTAAAGCAGTCTCTATGCAACTGTCAGTCATGCACTTCATTAGGTTTCAGTTATTGTGGTGTTCTAATATTTTGATAAGGCTTAACATAGACTTCTTTATGCTACTGTCATGGTTTAACCCCAGCCAGCAACTAAGCACCAGGCAGCTGCTCACTCATTTCCCCCACCCAGTGGGATGGGGGAGAGAATCAAAAGGAAAAACTTGTGGGTCGAGATAAGAACAGTTTAATAGAACAGAAAGGAAGAAACTAACAATGATAATAACAACAATAATAAAATCACAATAATAATAAAAGGATTGGAATATACAAAACAAGTGATGCACAATGCAATTGCTCACCACTTGCCGACTGATGCCCAGTTAGTTCCCGAGCAGCGATCCCGCCTCAGGCCAACTCCCTCCAGTTTATATACTGAGCATGACATCACATGGTATGGAATACCCCTCTGGCCAGTTTGGGTCAGCTGCCCTGGCTCTGTCCCCTCCCAACTTCTTGTGCCCCTCCAGCCTTCTTGCTGGCTGGGCATGAGAAGCTGAAAAATCCTTGACACTAGTCTAAACATTACTTAGCAACAACTGAAAACATCACTGTGTTATCAACATTCTTCTCATACTGAAACCAAAATGTAATACTATACCAGCTACTCAAAAGAAAATTAGCTCTATCCCAGCCAAACCCAGGACAGCTACACTCCATATCTGACATGCCATTCAATGCACCACCTTTTCTAACAAAAAAAAACACAAACAAAAACCAAACACAACCAAACCAAACCTTGCTATATTTATGGCAACAATGAAATAGAAACATAGACTATCTCAAGTTGGAAGGGACCCATAAGGAACATCGATGTAGATATTTCTACAAATTTGGGGTTTATATCTACAGTCTCCTTTGGCAAGGAACATCTTGGATTTCTGGATCTGTTACAGAATGCATTACATAGCTTTAAATATTCTGTATCTGATCATATAATATTCTAAACATTTTTAAATACTCTTATCTGGTAATAAAATCATGCATAATAAAACAGTATCAAACTCTACTTTGGTCTACTCTATCTCTCTATTATAAAGTATTAAATATTAAACAATTTAGATAAAAGAAAGATGGGAAAGAGGTACTCTTCTTATCATAACTTAGCATTAATATTTCATTAAAGTCCAGATGTGACATATTATTAAATAGTGACTTTTTTTCAGGAGTATTTCTTATCACTGCTGTTTTAAATGACAATACCAAAAATTATCTTTTCCTGTATGAAACTTTTAAATTTTGAAACAAGTTATAGGATTCTGAATTTCTCAGACTTTTTATGAGCTGTGCAAGACTGAACCACAGTCAAAATCATATTGTCAATATTTCTGGATTCTTGACAGTTTCCAAACATTTTAATTTTTTATTTATTTATTGGAAATTTAGAGTTGAATGACATTCACTTCTATTTTTCAAGCAGACTTTTTTTTTTTTTAATAGAGGTGTAGAACTTCAAATGCAAAACTTTGCTCCAGAAACAGGGAGTGAATGGTCATTTTATCTAGTGATCTGAATGAGAGAAAGACTGGAAGCCAATCATTCATTCAGCTGGTTTTTTCTGAATATATGAAAATAAATAAACAAATAAATCCAGCTATCAAGTTTCTATTTCTCTCTGGATGGTTGAACACCCCCTTCCTGCTGCCCCTTTTTGGAGTTATTGCAGCCACCTTTTCCACAGGCTTTTGGTGAGTGTACAGCATTTGTATTGATGGTTTAGCCTTCCAAAGGCATGGCTTTTTTTTTTGGAAATACATGATCTGCAGCCTGTTACTACCTGTATTTATATCACCATGAACTCTTTCCATTCTATACTTGTTAGTACTAATGTTGTATTAATGTTCTGTTGAAATGCTTTGTGTCTAGTTAGTTGCATATGCTTTGGCCAATGTGACTCTAGCACTTAATTGTTATGTTATGCTCTCAGGTCAGGGACTATTCAAAACATGAGAATTTTATTAAGTTGTAGCTGCAATTTTATCTCATTTAAGTACATTATAGTTTATATGTACTTTCCTCATCCTAAGGCTGATTCTTAATAACTTTAGCCTGACAGTTAATAATGTCGCAATCGCTTGCATTACTTTTAGTGTATTGTGTAGGAAAGGCAAATGACCCTCGGAGCCAGTACTATTTTGCTGAGATAACTGCATACAGTGAAAGAGAAATAGCTAGCTCACCCACGCACATAACACACAGCGCGCGCGCACACACAAAAAAGAGAGGAATCGGCGAGACAGGTAAGCATATCACATCGGCACAAGACAGACAAGGATGAGATTAGTGATGATATGCTTATCATCCCTGGACGGTTCACATCCTTACAGTTGTACCTCTAGTGATCAGGAGCTTTTGCAAAGAAGGTGATGACCTATTTGTCTTACTTGGTAGGAACAAAAGGGATTTTTCAGACTTCTTGTAAAATCAGAAAATGAAGACCTGGGTAACCACGCAGAATACAATAAAAAAAATATTTCAAGCTCTTGGACAGAGATTTTTTTTTTTCCTTTAGAACAAAACATTTACCTGGTTTTGCTGCCACTGTCCACTGCTCTAGCCATAAACTCTCGACTCGTTCTGTCAGGCACTGTTCACACACACCTATATTCTTAGCACCTAAAAGCTCATAGACTGTGAAGAAGTACAGTAGGACACTAAAGCAAAAAAAACAGGCAGGAAAAGAGAAGTTGGAAAGATTATGATAAGAGTAACTAATTTGTGTTATCACTTCCTACAAAGTTCTTCTAAGAAGGTGGAAAGCATTTGTTAATAGACAAACAAACTGAACAGCTTAGGTGGTGACATTTTTCATTCTGCTTCCTTTGCTTATTCAAATGGAAAAAAAAAAATCAATATTCATGAAGATAAAAGCACAAATATCATTGGGGGGGATTACCATAAGCACTGTAATTGCATACCATTTACTTTCTATATTACTTATAGACAAAGTGGAAAATTAACACAAAGTGGAAAATTAGGTTTAGCTACTTTCGCTCTCTATGGCCATATTAAAGAAAGGCACAGAAGTAGTTTGCTCACTTATACGCTCATTAATAACAGACATTGATCAGCCTAATTGCAAGTGCATATTTACAAATCACTGCTGAAGTTATTTATCTCTGCTAAAGTTATTCACCTTTCCCATTAAATTATTAACTCACCATTGTTCTCCAAAACATTTTATAAGGGCTTCCATAGAATTGCAGTATTTAGAAAGAATGCTGCTTGACATTTCCCATGTAATTGTTTTCTGTAGAAGACAGTAATTAAAGCTCAACTCCACAAAACTAAAAATGTACTATAATCCATAAAAATCATGCATCATAATGCGGACCTGTGATGAAGCATACTTTTATATTGCCCAAGAAACATTTTTGTATATAAAATAGGAGAATTTATCACTTTCATAAGACATCACCACATCACTATATTCTAGAGCTCAGCTTTTATAAAAGATGGAGTTAATCAGCATCCTTAATTGATTGTTAAAGGACATTTCATTTCTTCACTCTATTTCCGTGTAAGTCAAAACACATCGTGGACAACAGGGGAACTGCTGCCCTTGTCATTTATTCAGAAGTAGACCCAAGTTCACTGGTAAGCTTAACAAAGCCTGTCAGTTCAGTTTACTCCCTGGTTTTCTGGACTGGCCTAATCCCATAGCAAACTTCAACACACACATAGTAATTCATTCCTGAACTCCAGTGTGGAATAAACCAAACTGTTCCCTTGAGAGACAAAAAGAGATACATAAGAGACACAGATAATATGATTATGAACCATGTCACATTACAATCCTCTAGCTAAGACAGTCCTTCAGCACTGTCCTTGCACCTTCATAAACTCCAAAATACCTCATAAAAACAGAATATCCCCTTAATAGCATAGTGTAAAATCCCAGCCTGTTGAGCTGCAAAGCAGCCTTCTGACGAGTTGACTATTAGGATTTGTTTATTACAAAACAAAACAAAAAAAAACAAAAAACAAAAAAAAAAGTAATAACCATGTCAAATGGTAAGCCAGAGCAGCCTGTAGACTGGTAGAGGCTGCAGACGTGGTAAACATCTGCAGGGAGCTGAGCTGAAATTTTGCTACCAGGAAAATAATCATAGTAGCAATACAGGGGAATGGTCTGGGAACTCACAGCTGCCAGCTATTAAAGAAGCATCAAGAATTGCAACTTCAAAGTGAAAAACATGAAATCACTGCAAAAGAGGTCATAAGATGCCAGTGAGCATTCTGAAGGTTCTACACACATGTGTCTACAATATCTGGAGCTGCACAGTATCACTAGCCAGGAAGCAGCAAAAGAAGCCTTTATGCTCTCTGACCCTGGCAATTGCATGTTTTAGGGTTTCACTTCAATACTGCCTCCAGTCCATTTACCACTGTAAACATTACCTGACGGCTCCCGGAATCCCTGAAATGCAAGACAGGAACACCTGCACGACCCCAGAGCATCCCTCTGCCACTGCAGGCTTTTAAACCTACAGCAGACCGCTAGTACCTCGCATCCATGCTCTTGGCAGTTTCTGCCATGGTGAGTCCCTGCCTCCGGTGAAGGAGATCATTCCCATTTCTGTGGGTGTTCTCCAAGCAGGAGACAAGGGGTGTGGAAGGCATGAACAGGGACGGATCTCTTCAGCAGCACAGATTTCAAGCCAGCTGCATCCTCCGCGAGGGACCGTCTGCGGGAACCAGAGCTGTCTGAAGAGCTTGTTGTAGCTGTGCAAGGCTCAGTGTTTTCCACACCACTGATGAACTTCCTTACGATGGCACTCTCCAAAAAACTAACATTACACTGAAAACAAAGGCAGTGTATCTGCAGTCACCAGAGCTTCCCAAATAATCGTCAGAGGATTACGTGATAGGTTTTATCTGCTAACTCCTTAAGGTGACTATATAGAGCGGCAGGTTATACATGCATATACCTCCTGGCACTATCTTGCCCTTTATCAAATATTTTCTGGCCATAAGGCTATAGAATTAAGAGCTAGAAAAGGTCAATTAAAATTGTCCAGTCTATCTTCTGCATGTTTAGGTAATTTTAATGACATCATTATCCAAATAATATAAACCTCAATTTACGCAAATTTCTGAGGATGCAATTTTTTTAATTTTTCCTATTAGAGACAGAGTTTTTAAAAGTTTGGGAATTTAATTTATGAGTCTTCATTAATTAAATAATTTTGCTGATTGCTAATAGAATTCCTCTGTAAAAATAGGCTTCTTCCTTGAATTTATGAATTACCTTCTAAATTTCCTTCAATCTTTTACTTAAATTCTTTGCCCATTTCAATTTTTCTTTTCTTGTCTTATTTTATTCCTGACTTTCTACATCATTATTTAGTTCATTCCTACATTGCCATTCAAACAAATATAAATACATCATTTCAGACTTTTGAGCAGATCTTCCTTAAGTCCTTTCCCTTGTTCAGGAAACATCTAGTTTACTGAACATTGAGACTTACCAAGTACCTTTGAAGTCACTGACATTACAGATGAATGTCTGCTGCTACACAGAGGCAACAAGTGCTGTTTCAGACATCTTAGGTACTTGAGACATCAACACGGCAGATATGGCCCAGGGACTGGAAGAAATCTGTACCTCTCTAGAGACCAACTGGAAGTCAGCTGCTGAAGGCATCAGAACTGGCAATGAAAGTTCATATTTGGGCAACTGGCTCCTACCCAATACTTCTTCAAATGAAAGATCACCAGTGAGGAGCCTAACCTACTAATTTCACAGTGGAACAATGGGACAGGCAGTGACAACCCTGATCCTTCAAACGCATAACATAAGTTGCTACAGGAATACTGTATTAAACACCTAGAAGGATTAAAAAGAGCTATGACACCATAGGTTTGAATAGGAACTTTGTAATTTGGGATACATATCAAAGAAGGACCACTTTTATCATGAAGGCAAGAACAGAATGCTTTAGAAATCCAAGTTACAGCATGGGCTACACTCCAAATGGAAATTGCACACATAACTCCTAGGTGGCCCATGCAACCCCCTAGCTCCTTCCCTGCTGGGCGGTCACTTACTAAAAGAGGTTACAAGAAAGACCCAGGGAAGCTGGGTAGCTGTGGCACCGTATCTCTACTAGTACAAGTTGCTGGACAGCACAGTGCCATGTCTACATGGCTTGAGATGCAAACTGGCTACTAGAAACACAAGCATAGATAGACCTGGACTACATCTGACTGTACAGACATGCTTAGAGATCACTGCCTTCTCTGATCTGCCACATAAAACATTTGCATGAGTGACTGCACAAGTCGAATGTGCTCAATAGCAAAAATCTCAATCTCAAGACTACTATTTAGCATAACCAATATAATTTTAATTAAAGAACAAGTCAGTGAGCAGGCACACACAGCTCAGCCAGAGGATCACAGAAGATGGTGAACTCAAGCAGACAACAGTGACAGAATGCTGGGGGGAACTTCTTGGGCCAGCACAACTGCAGCCTGTATTGGGTTTGTGTGGCAAGGGTTTGGTAGCAGGGGGGCTACAGGGGTGGCTTCTGTGAGAAGATGCCAGAAGCTTCCCCCATGTCCAATAGAGCCAGTTCCAGCTAGCTCCAAGACAGACCTGCCACTAGCCAAAGCTGAGCCTATGAGCAGCGTTGGTAGCACCTCTGTGATAACATATTTTAAAAGGGTAAAAACTGCTGCACAACAGCAGCTGGGAGAGAGGAGTGAGAACAGGAGAGAGCAACAACCCTGCAGACCCCCAGGTCAGTGAGGAAGGAGGGGAGAAGGTGCTCCAGTCGCCGGAGCAGAGATTCCCATGCAGCCCGTGGGGAAGACCATGGTGAGGCAGGCTGTCCCCCTGCAGCCCAAGGAGGACCACGGTGGAGCAGATCTCCACCTGCAGCCCAGGGAGGACCCCACGCCGGGGCAGGGGGATGCCCAAAGGAGGCTGTGACCCCGTGGGAAGCCCGCGCTGGAGCAGGCTCTCGGCAGGACCTGTGGCCCCATGGAGAGAGAAGCCCACGCTGGAGCAGGTTTGCTGGCAGGACTTGTGACCCCGCAGGGGACCCACACTGGAGCAGGCTGTGCCTGAAGGACTGCAGCCCAGGGAAGGGACCCACACTGGAGCAGTTCGTGAAGAACTGCAGCCCATGGGAAGGACCCACGTTCGAGAAGTTCGTGGAAGACTGTTTCCCATGGGAGGGACCCCACGCTGGAGCAGGTGAAGAATGAGGAGTCCTCCCCCTGAGGAGGAAGGAGCAGCAGAGACAACGTCTGATGAACTGACCCCAACCCCCATTCCCCGTCCCTCTGCACTGCTGGTCGGGAGGAGGGAGAGAATTTGGGAGTGAAGTTGTGCCTGGGAAGAAGGGAGGGGTGGGGGGAAGGTGTTTTAAGATTTTGGCTTTATTTCTCATTACCCTACTCTGGTCGATTGGTAATAAATTAAGTTAATTTTCCCCAAGTCGAGTCTGTTTTGCCCATGATGGTAATTAGTGAGTGATCTCTCCCTGTCCTTATCTTGACTCATGAGCCTTTCATTATGTTTTCTCTCCCCTGTCCAGCTGAAGCAGGGGAGTGATAGAGTGGCTTTGGTGGGCACCTGGCGTCCAACCAGGATCAACCCACCACACAGCCAAAAAGGGACATATGGATAGGTCCTAATATATTATCCAGGCTGTTTCAAACCTCTCTCTCTCTCATTTATGTGTGTGTTTGTTGTATAATTAATATTGGAGGTAAAATATGTAAGAAATGGCATTATTGCTTACAACACCATCTGATGATTTTAAAGTCCAAACAACCTGTCAAACAAACAAGCTGTTTTTTACATCTGAAACTGAAGCAGCAATTTTTGAGCCACATACAAATTGAACACAATTGCTCAGTCAGAACAAGTCCACTACTGGTACATAAAAGAAAATTCTATTGGTAAATATTTAACTTTCCCATCCCTTCAGTTACAGACTGGAAAAATCCCAGCCTCCCATATCACTTCCCTATATCCTCCTAGGGAAAGCACTAGCAAAACAAAGGAGAGATGTTGAATTCTCTGCCCATTCAATGTACTATAATTTACAGCTTCTTCACAAGTTACAATAGTCAATGCCTGAACAAGGTACAGTGGCATCTGCGTTCTGTCTGTCCTCTTTCATTTCTTCAGACCCCAGATAGAAAGAAGACAGAACTGGAAATACTGTGTCAGCTCCACATCACTGGAGAAATCCACTACCAAGGGAAAAATGTCCACTAGGATTTTTTTATTTTTTTTTTTACCAGACTTATAGCTGCTTCTTTCCCCAGAAGCAACATGAGCTACTGGATCACATCAGTTAATTATGCCAGGACATCCCCAATACTTTTCAGGATAAAAATAGAGCAGGAAAAAATCTAATCCTTCTCATCTCCGCCTCCCCCCAAAAAAGCCCAGAACCAACAGATCATCAGTCCTTCTTAAGACATTACAAAGAAAAATTAAAAAGGCCAAACCCAGCATTTTTCCTTTCCTGTCAAGTTAACGCTAAAACTTTGATACAGTATTTATTTTTTCTTCATCTAATTTCCTGCAAGTGCCTATGTTAGAGAAGGAAAGCTTTTGAATAGATATTCAACAAAAATTAATTCCTTGGGAAAATGGCTTATACCAGATGTCTGTGAACTGTTAGCCACATGTTGCCGATTCAGTCTTTTGTTGTCATAAGCTACGCACAGCTCCTCCAAGTATCATTCGTTCCTTTTAGGATCACCAACTAATCTGATTGAAAGACCAGACAGTAGGCTCCAAATTCCCAGATGGGGACTGCCTGTAGCTGCTAATAATTTTCACACCAGGGAAACATAAAAAGCTCTTCTTGTGTTAAGAGTGTTTTATTTTATTTTTAAAAAGGTACCTCAGATCCACATCTTTCCACATACTCATTCAAACCACTTGCAAACATTCTTGCACATTTTCACAGTCTGTTGCCAAAATATATAAGACCAACAGCATCAAATTACTTCCCCATCTTTTTGATTTTCAGACTCACACTTTTTTGGCTAGTCTGATGGCTGAGGAAATTGCAAGGTGCTAAAACAATCAGATAAAACAAAACAGACCATTACCTCCTCTTACTGGCATATCCTGTTCTCCTTATACAACTTTCATATTTGTATAATGATAGAGCTGGCTGTCTTCTAGCCATCGCTATTATAAAGCCAATGCACTTACAAGAGTGGAATTTAATGGAAAAGACAAATATGAAATATTTTGAACAAGCATAAACCTTCAACCAAAGAGCAAGCCTGAGCTGAAACAGCGCACCCAAAATGAACTTCCTCATGCATTCCGATCCATAAACTCCTAACATTTTCACTGAAGTGTACAAGCTTCTCAGCTATATACAGTATCTAAATATAATACACTTACAGAAGTTTTCCTATTTTCAAGTTTCTTTACTGAATTCATTTATTTATTAAAATTGAAATCTTAACATAAAAAGTGTACTTTTTTTCTTCAAAAAGCCCTTTTTTTTTTCCTTGCTATATTGCAGGACTGGAATATTTGATACTTCTAATCTGTCTCCATGGAAGTGATGTCAAAGTATAGTGCAGTCTAATTTTAAAAAAGAGAAATTATAGAAAACCTCCCTTCCCAAACTTCAGCAGCTGAGCGCTGAGGACCATCATAAGAAGGCAAAATGTTAGAGGTTATTCTTCCCTTGCTATCTCCGAAAATGCAACAACATGTAAAATGTGTTATCTTTCCTATTAATGCAAAGTGAAATGCAGTTTTGCATGCTGTCTTATATAGATCTGCAAAACAAGAAATGATTGCTTGATAGGGACAAAGGCAATCAGAAGCATCAACTATGTTATTATACAACACGGAAGTTCTCTTGTATCTTAGGAAGCTACATTTGTTTGAATTGAAGGCATATTCATTGACCTGGAGGCCTGTCAGGAATTACATCATACCTAGAGAAACTCAGTAAGATCAAAGACTAATTTCTACAGTCCATTTAAATTTCCAGCTACCCTACACTTTTATGTTTTTTGTTCAAAGCAAAAACTTCACAGATAAGTTTGGATCTGCTTCTCCAAATCCTTTCAGTTTATGTTTTTCCACACACCTCTCTATTTCCATGTGCAGACGGAAATGAAAGGAAATAATACTTCTGTAGTATTTCCACTTAACCCTGAAATTTACAACACCTAACTTTAAAACAGTTCTATTCCCACACTATTTGCAGTTCCAAGACTCTCCTTTGCTGTTTGCAGTCAAACTTAAAAATGCTTTCAGAATGGTTGTTCTTCAAGGAACTCATCCTCCAGGCTCAAGAATGGTACATCCCCACATGTACAAAGTCAGGCAAAGGTGGCAGGAGGCCCACATAGATAAACAAGGATCTCCTGACTAAATTCGAACGTAAAAAGGAAGCATGCAAGAGAGGGACGCAGAGTCAGGTCACCCAGGAGAAATATAGAGACACTGTCTGAGTGCACAAGGATGGGATTAGGAAAGCCAAAGCCCATCTGAAGTCAAATCTAGTGAGGGACATGAAGGGCAGTAAGAAGGGCTTCCACAGGCCTACCAACAGCAAAAGGAATAATAGGTCAAAAAAGTGGGCCTGACACTGAATGGGCAGGGAACCTGGTGACAATGGCCATGGAAAAAGGCCAAGGTACTTCACCTCAGTCTTCACTCATAAGACTTGCCTTCAGGAATCCCAGACCCCTGAGACCAGCAGGAAAGTCTGGATTAAGGAAGAGTTACTCTTGGTGGGGGAGGATCCAGTTAGGGAAATTGGACATACACAAGTCCACGAGTCCTCATGGGGTGCCCCCAGAGGTACTGAGGGAGCTGGCTAATATCACTGTGAGGCTGATGATTAAAAACTGGGAGAGTGGCTGAGGCACCAGGTAGGTGTGCTGCCATGCAAAGAGACCTCAAGAGGCTGCAGAAATGGGCAGAGAGGAACCTCATGAAGAAGTTCAACAAAGAAATGCAAAGACCTTCCACTGGGGATGAATAACAACATGCACCAGTACACCCTGGGGGCCAACCAGCAGGAAAGCAGCTCTGCAGAAAAGGACCTAGAAGTCCTCGTGGACAACAAGCTGACCATGAGACAGCAATGTGCCCTTATGGCAAAGGGGTTGCATTAAGAAGAGCATCACCAGCAGGTTGAGGGAGGTGATCCTTTGCCTCTGCTCAGCACTGGTGAGAGCACATCAGGAGTCTTGTATCAAAGCCTGGACTCCTCAGTACAAGAGAGACATGGACTTACTGGAGTGAATCCAATGAAGGGCCAGGAAGACTGGAGCATTCCTCATAGAAGAAGTGCCTGAGAAAGCTGGAACTGTTCAGCATGTGGAAGAGAAAGCTCACGGAGATCTTATCAATGTGTCTAAAAAGGGGGAGATAAAGATAATGGAGTCAGACTCAGTCATATTCAGTGGCAGGGCAAGAGGCAATGGGCACAAACTGAAATAAAAGGAATTCCATTTAAACATCAGAAAAAACTTCTTCACTCTGAGGGTGGTGAAACACTGGAACAGGCTGCCCATAGATGTTGTGGAGTCTCCATCCTTGCAAATATTCAAAACCCGACTAGACACAGTCCTGAGCAACCTGCTTTAGCTGATCCTGCTTTTTTGCATGACAGTAGGACTAGACAATCTCCTGGGGTCCCTCCAAACTCAGCAATACTGTGATTCCAGAAAGGGTTGCCAATCATGTATCATAAATATCTCAGAAATGAAAAACTAGGAACTTCAACACTTGATTTAAGGTGTTTGAAAATGCATTTCAGTGACAAGACAGATGTCAACAGTGGACATACAGTCTAAAATATTTTTTTTAAAGGGGTCAAAAAATCTAGCACTCTGCTATATCACTCAAAATCACATTAAATGAATAAAGATCTAAATAACTAATGGAACTTACATAGTAATTATCTAGTGACTTAAATAGTCACTAAGAATCATCAAGTGGTCATGATTTCATGTGTTACACAGATTGATGCTTTTCAGTATTTCATAAATGATCTGGAATTAAATAAAAACTGATTCATTATCAGATTTCTAGATCCACCAAAGTCTGAAGAATATTAAGTAAGGTACAGAGGGCAATTGCGCAGAGTGATCTGAAAAGTAATTTAGTAAGTTTAAGCCCATTCTTACAGCATATACCTTAATACAGTCAAATGCATGGTCATGGATATAGAAGCAAGGAATACCAGTCACATCACTTGACTAAAGGAGTGTATTCAGGAAAACAGTGACTTCATCCATTATGACTCCTAAATAGTTGTCAAACAGCTGAACACAAACTCCCAACCCAGCTCTGCCACACGAAAGGCTACTGTGAATGTATGCAAACAGAATAGCAGCATGTAAGAATACCAAGATATACTTTACCTCTTCGTGTCATTGATGAGAACTACAATGAAGACACTGTAATTCTAGTCTCAGAAATAACATATATATATTATTATATATATACAGAAGTGCAACAGTGATTTAGACTGAACTAAGCCTTACATTAAATGAATCCAGAAGTTCCAAGAGTTTAGTTTACCAAAAGAAAATCAAGTAGTGATTTCATTAGAGTGAATGAGTATATTAATTGAAGCAAACCATCAGGTGTTTAAAAGGCTCTTTAATCTAGTGGAGAAGAGTAAAAGCAGAACCTATAACTCTTAGCTAACACTAGACAAATTCAAATAGAATTAAGTCGCCATTTTTTAACAATGTGATATAATAATGAATCATCTCTTACAGTTTTGAAATTTAGGTTGTTTACCCTTCTGAAAGAGTATAACAGGTTATGAGTTGTTAAGCTCTATGCCTGTAATAATCTAGGGGTTGTGCTACCTTGCCAGCTTGAACTAAATGATCTAATGGTCTTTTCTAACACAAAATCAATTACTTTGTGGAAGTGTCAAAACAGTCACATTTAATCAAAGTGTAATTTATCCTTGTCAAAACTTAGGTTCATTCTAAAGTCACCTGTGTGACATGGGTTAAATCTGGAAAAAAAAAAAAAAGCAGGTAATCAGTATCCCCATGTTCCAGTAGCCACATTTTATGGCACATCCTCTGACAGAAGCTGAACACTGACCAGCCATCTATTGTAAGATAAAACATTCTCTATATGTATTCTAGCCTTCCCAATTGCTCACTCAATGACACCCCAAAATGGCTGTAGAGGCCATGGGACTTTCTAACCAGCAGGTCCCTTCCTACCCCAATGACAGCTACCCACAGTAGCTGTTTTCTAACACTTTTCCTGAGCAAATTGGCTGGTTGAGTGACCACTAATTCATCTATTGAATGCAGAGAAGAAAACATCTACTGCTCTGCAGTACATCTTGATATATCAGGAATGCTATCTTTTCCAATGCAATATTTCAAACTATTTCTGTTTCTCGACTACAGAATCATTCAGCTCTGTAACATCATAGCACAGCATTGTTTTTATGAATTATGGGTCTCTCCTGAACACCAAAATGCTGAGGTTTTCATTTTGCTCTGCCTGTATACACCTGCAATTAGAACATAACGTACTGACTCTGCATACAGGCATATTTTCAGTTCTCTGAGCATAAAAAAATGGCAGCAGACAGCAAACCAAGCTTTGCTTTGTCCACCTGTAGCTGAAATACACTGTTGATTAGACCCCATGTTCCTCTTCAGGAGGGGCTTTACAGTCTTCACAACCCCATGGTGGCATAGCTGTACCCACACTTCGCTGCAAACAGCCTTATCTCCCAATAGGAGCTATTATTAAAGTAGACAAGGGCTAGCCCAAATGGATTTGATTCATGGTGACCTTTTTAGTGACAGCATGTTCAAGGAGGGCTTTCTCAGAGGAGTGAAAGAACAGATGGGCAGCCAAGGCTAACAACTCTGTTCACTTTACTACATGGGATCTTTTTTTCCACTGTGCTCCCCTGATGGATTTTCCTGCTTTATTTTTTGCCTGTAGTTTTAGCACATTTCTAAGGCATTATTTACACATGTATTCTTATGGCACAAGCCCTAATAGCATCAACATCACTGTTCATCTGAAGTCCGTTTAAAGCATGTTTGGCTCTTCCAAGGAACAGTGTTACATGAGACTGTATACACCTTTCCTCTGTTCACTTCAGCTTAGAGCTCTGGCTTTTTACAAAGCCTCCTTTGTATCCTGTAGCAATGTGTTTCTAGAGTTTTGCCCAAAATCAAAAGGTTCTGCATACAGGTCTTAGTGCTCACTGCAGGAATAACCTTCTGTCATTTCTGATTGTGAAATGCATTGGGTGCCAGTGATAGCTAATAGAGCAGTCTGAGGAAACCATGTTTTCCAAACAGATTGCTGAAAACATACAAATGTTTGTACACCCCCTCATTCTCCTAGGACACTTGCCAGGCCTCTATCACTACATCAAGAATAATTAAAAAAAAAAACCACCAAAAAAACCCAAAACATTGGGCATCAAGCACTACTTATTGGACATCTCCAACTACAGTACTGAAAATATTCCTCTTCTTACATACATAGTTATTAAGGATGTATGAATTTGGAAAACATTTTATTGTGTGTGGGTTTTTTTCCCCACCCCTACAGGGAACAGCAACTGTATCCACTCTACAGATTACTTGCCCTAGGCCTTCCAGAGCAACAGGCATATCATACTCTGCTGCAGGACACAAGTCATGAAAGAATTGAGTGAATTCAGCTGTGCATGCTAAAAACTTCCCTTTTTTTTTTTTTTTTCCTCCAGGATGAAGCCCTCAAACATTTCTTCAAATTCCCTCATTCAATTACCCTCTCCTGGTGAAAAGGGTTTGCCATTATTTTATTATTACAAGCACCTTTTCATGCTGAGCCTTTTATATATTTTCACATTGTTTTTGTTCACCCATACTTTTATTTACCACATTCCTTTAGGCTATTATGTTCAGAAGCCTTTACCCTGAAGTGTATCCATCTTCTTTTGGCCACCTCTATCTTCTCTACCTGTTTTAACGTTTCTCTTTGGCCTCACCGTGGCTTATGTGTTAGTGCTCAACTCAAAAGAAAAAATATCCCATTTGATATCAGATTAATATTATAATATTATCCATTGCTTTTATCAGGAATTATTTTAATCTAGCAGTGGTGTCATCATACTTGGGTATGTTTTGAGGTCTTGTAAACTCTTGCAAACTGATAGAATTCCACTACAAGTCTTGCCTCTTCTCAAACTGTGTGCACGTTTTTTTTTTTGGTCTTCCAGAATGTGCTACATGATGATCATCTCCACGTGCTTTTTGGGGATACCAACATTGTTATGTATGTTTTCTTGCATCCTTACAGTATTTTGGATACTCCGTCATGACTACAGAGTCAGACGGCAGCATCTGCACTCCACGTATATATGTCTAAACCTGCTTCCTTCAGAGCAAAAAGTCACTTTTGTCAAGTGTTAATCCTGGGCTACATAGCCTCTTTTTTGATACTTCGGTTCCACATGTTGCCCATGAACTGATCACAAAGCAGGGAAATAACCTTTAAAAAAAAAAAAGGAAAACAAGGAAAGAGAGAAAATGGCTCTTCAGCCACATCACATGTGCAAATAAGTCTGTATTCTTTTTTCTTGTCTTTTCTGTTAAAAAATAAAAAACTCAGATACTTCATTCTTACATCATCCCCATCTCCTCTTTTTTTCTTCCAAATGCTTTTTCTCATTTGATAATATTCTTTTTAATTTGAGAAGCTAGCATTCCACACTATATTCACAATGATTGTACATGATGGATTTGCAAAGTGGCATAATGAGGTTCTGATTTGTTCTCTGTTCCTTTCACAATAATTCATAATATTCCATCTGATTTTTGACTGCCACTGAGCACTGCTCTCCTGTTTCCATAAGCCTATCTATTACCACTCAGAATGAGATTTAGGGCTGTAATAGTCAACGCACAAACCATCCAAGAATATGTAAAATTAGGACCATTCTTTGTCCGTCATCCCGCCCCCCCCCCCTTAAGGGCATCATTATCTATTAATCTACATTGAATTTAATCAGCTGTTTTATCATAGCATTCCTGGATTGCTTTGCAGCTCTTTATCACTGTAGATAGTATCATCAGCAAACTTTGCTGCCTCAGTATTCATTCTTTTTCTGCTCGTTTACGAATATGCTAAAAAGCACATTGCAGCACAGAATAGTAGACTTCATTGGCAAATTCCTTCCACTGTGACAAACAATGTTTTATCCATGCCCTCATTTTCCCTAGTTTATAATCCACTATTAATCCATATGAGAACCTTTCCCGTTATCCCATGGTCTCTTAGTTCTTAGAAGATTTTGGTGAGAAATCTTGATAAACTGTTTTTGGAAATATGTTTACTGAATCCAGAGAACACTGACAGACTTGAATTTTTTTTTTTTTTTTTTTAACAAAAGATGAAGGCTTATCCCAAGTATGTTTTCCATTTGTCCATCTAATACTGATATTCTTCAGGAAAGTTTGTTCCAGCTTACCTGACACCAAATTTACTGATATATAGTTCCCTAGATGTTCCCTGGAGATAGTGTTTTAAAAAACTGGCATCACATTAGCCGTCTGTGGTACCAAGATAGATTTAAATGACTGGTCATGTATCTCAGTAATTCAGCTGTTTCACCTCCAAGTTTCTTTGAAGCTCTTTAGTGAATGTCATCTCTGTCTGGAGATTTATTCTTGTCCTTTTCATCCATTTGCTCAGAGACCTCATCCAACAATGACTAGATTTGAGAAAGATCCTCCAAAATTTTTCCCCATCAAAAAGGATTACCATCTGGAAAGCCTCACCAAGTTCTTCCTGAGTGTACACACATATATGAGAGAGTTTAATTTTTCAGCTATATTGTCTCCTATTTTATATGTTGATCACCTCTTGGACTTACAGGTCTCCAGCAAGCTTACTTTTTGAACACACCAGGAAGAGTGATTTGTTATTCCTGCCTATGCTTCTTGCAAGTTATTTCTTCAATTCTTTTCTGAACACTTTTTTCTTTTTTTTTTTTTTAACTGCCTTTCTATTCTCATTTAGATACAAACTCAACATTTTTAAGGAATTCATCACATTTTCAGAAATCTTATTTACCCATGGCATTTTTACTCATGTCCTTTAACCACAGTATCCTTCTCATCCTTCTTTTGGAATTTGAAGGCTTCCCCCCACAACACACACAGGCAATATGCATTTGCTCTGAGTTGTCAGTATGTTTGGGGGTTTTTTAATGACAATTATTCCAACTGGAGAAGTTTTGCTTCTGCCTATATGTTCAGGCTTTCTTTAACAAAACTCCTCGCATTTAGTTTGCTATTTCATCTTGACAATTTTAATTTAAATATAAGCTTTATTTATCATATAGCATGAGTCTTATTCTAGAATAATTTAATTAAACAGTACTAAACACTCTAAACCAGCCACTTTGCTGTTTTCCTATTGTCATTCTCTTTTTCCGCCCTCCAATGCCCTGCAGTTACAAAGTGAAACACTGCTGATATTTCTTTTCGTGTTTTCCACACATTCCAGTACTAACAAGGCTCTCAGTTACCCCATTCTTCCCACAAAGAAGTATTCTTTGTACATTTTACTTTTGGTATCAAGTCCTATTTGAAATCAGCATACAGAAATATGATAGGGGTTTGCTTCTTTCAATCTCAGTTTAGTACTGTGTACCCTACACGTGTGCAAAAGTTACAGCTAGCTCTTTTGAGAGTTTCTTCTGTAGTCCCAGTTATCCACAGTGGCTAGCACTGTCCTCATGAAACAGGGTCACAGCCTCACACCTTGGAGGGAAAAAAGGCACTCAAGCCACACAGACATTCAGCAAGCATCTACCAGATGCCATCAAGTAAGGGAACTACAACCTACTTTTTTTTAACATCTAAATTTTTTTGCCAGGCAAATCCGGGAAATTTATTCCCCACTCATTACCACCTTCAGGTCCACAAGAGCTTAATTCACATGGCCCTATTGAATAGCTTCTCTGATCAACTCTTGCACAGCTGTTATCTCCACCAGCTGTACTTGCCAGTTCGGTACTCTCTACAAGTCTTCATATCTATCAACCAATTAGCAATCATTAAATTGAAGTATTTTGGGGTGCTCTTGCCAGTAAAAGGCAAGGCAGAAGAAAAAAAACTAGGCAAAGAGAAACAAATTATTTGCAAATACAGCATGGCAAAGTGGCAGAAGCCCAACTTCTAAGTTCCAGACACTTGGCAAACAACTAACTTCAGTTATTTTTAAGACTATCCTTGATTCTGGTGTCCCAAGTTTCAAGGCGATTTTGAAAAATTGGAAGGGATTCTGAACTGATTTACAGTGATGGAAAACCTGCTTTGCAGCAAAAGACAAAAAAAACAAAACCAAACCACTCACTCATGCATCCCAGATATGATTAAGAGGTGAGCTAGAGGTGAGCCAGTTACAGTCAAAGCACTTCTACCAGGATAATTTTATTATAAAGTCCCCTATGATTAGTAAAACATAAAGTCCAATAGCATTAGATAAAAAAGGGTTAAAAATCCATGGAGATTTTACTTAATCACTGAATCAGCTGACCCACAGATCCAGGAACAGGCTGTCTGTGTAATCATGCCTAATTCAGCATTTCGGCACTATGCCATTCTCAAAGCCCCAGACTAGAAACATCTTGTCCTTGTCCTACAAATTCCTAAATCCATAAATTCTCAAGTTCCTGAAAAAGTCCCCACAAACTCCATCCAAGTCCTGGTACCACCACCTTGGTGGATTTGCAGTGCACATCTAAACTCCACAGAACCTAAGAAATAAACGGTTAACACCCGTTAGATCCAATTTACTCACTATGTTCAGAACACGTGTAAGTTTTCACAAAAAAAAACACCAAACAAACATAAAAAGGTGGGTGAACTTCCTTCACACATCACTCACGTGCTGAATCTCAGAATATTGAGCTGAAGGAATCAGCCAGTGAGGTACACTGGTATTGACCTGCCTCCAGCTGAAATTTGTGCCACCGCCGACAACCCTTTGAGTCCAGCAGTTCAAACAGTGTTCACTCTGCCTCACTGTCCACTTACCCAGCCTGCACCCAAGCTGTGCTCACAGCATCCAGGAGGCCCTTCTCTTTCTGGTTTAGAGATGACTCTCCCACCTCTCTGGACTTGGAGCTTCTTGTTGAAACTGTTCTTTCTCTTCATAAGCACATTTGCACTGTGCAAAATGAAACATTTGGGACTGCAGCACTACTCAGATTAGTCAAAGTCTGTATTTAATTCTGGAGCGCAGTCACAATTGCTATAATTACATATTTTTAAATATACTGTTGGGATTTTTTGTTGTAAATGAATTTTTCTATATAATACAGAACAAAAGAAATGACCATGTAGTCATATGCGTATTAAACAAAAACTCTTGTGGAGCAACAGAGGCATAACTTGGTCTTGTCCCTGCCTCAGTTAATAGTACAATAGCATACACAATATGTAATATCTTTACCAAGAGACATTATGAAGTTTCAAGGCACAAGTAACATAGAGGACAATGATTATGTCACCTTTGAAGCAGCAGCTAATCTGGGTTCAGTTCAGCATTCCCGAGTAGTTCAATAAACAAGCAAACAAAAAAAAGAGCACATGGCACAAGAGCAACCAGCTCTTCTGGTCACAACTCCAGGACAGAGATGGTTAAGGTTACAGCAATTAGACTGCAATAAAGGATTATGCTTATCCCTGAAGTGTACTAAGGTAAGGATGCAAGATAATGAAACAGCGGGATCTTCATTATCCTTCAGCGGATACCTGGAAAACACACACACACACACAATAGGCTCATAAAGACTCAGAATTCAATTGATGATGTTAGAGCCAATATGGCTTTTGGGCCAAAAGGGAAGAGAGGAGCATCTCGATGAAACCTTCAGCTGTATATCACAACAAGGGGAGATCAAAAGCATTGCTAGCTGAGGATAGCTGCCTGTGGAAGAAAAACACACGGAGAACTCAAAGGACTAGACTTACTTGTGAATATGAAACAGAACTGAGAAGGAGGTTTGATGCCCTAGAGAATAAAAGTAAAAAATACGGGTAGCAAGAAGGAAGAAAATGGATGCTAGCTCTAAAATAAGACAATGAGAATACCAGACATTGGAAACAGAAAGGGAACGAAGTCAGTACACAGAAACACTGAAAGAAAACAGAAGGGACGTTCAGAGACCCAGACAGAATTTAAAATGGCACACAAAGGGCTGGAGATTCACAGCACCACATGGAGAGGCAGGTCTGTGCAACTGCAGCCTCCTTGTTACTGACTGTTAGTCTGGTCATGGAAGGGGATCATAAAACCAAAATGGTATCATGTCTGTTAGGTGCAACTGGCAGGTGGATCTGCAACTGAGAAGCATCACAAGGAACCTGGAAAACAATTACAAACCCCCAAAACCAATACTGCCCTATTCCCACTGGAAAAAAGCTATCAAGGACTAACTGCTTTGGGGAATACTTGCAAACAAGTAGATATTTGTATGAACTTCAGGGACATCAAGTCTCCAGAGAAGGAGTAAAAAAACCTAATAAGAGAATAAACTAACCAATAGCTAAATGATAAGTGGTATAAGGAAGCTTCTGTAATGTTTGACTGTTTAGATGCATTTATTGAAGGAAGTCACTTTTCAAGAGATAAATTTGACTTGAATGCCCAAGGGAATTGCTATCTGGGATCAAAGCCAACACAACTGATAAGAACAGTTTTAAACTGAGAAATGACAGATCTCCAAACACTAGTGGAAAGACAAAATATAGGGTAAATGAGAATTCAGACATGGATTAAAAAACCCTGTGGTAGCAGGAGAACATATGGCAAATAAAAAGAATTAAGACTGTGAACAGCAATCAGGTAACAGGAGATGACATGCCCGAGTCTGCTCTATATAAGCAACAGAGTAAGAAACAACTCTAATGTGTAAACAACTCTCAGGAGCTTTCTCAACACAATGGAAGATCTTGAAACACATTTATAGGATGTGAAAATGAATGTTAAGGAGAAAACAGAAGCTTGATAACATAGAATTGAAAACTGGAGTATAGATATAGAAGGACAGATACCATTCAGGAAAGATAATATTAAAGATGAGAGCAGTGGGATATGCAACAAGCTAAGAGCCATTATGAAGGAAAGGACTTTTTTTTTTTTATAAAAGTCCATTTTTTAAAAGATAAAGAGTTTCTGCTGGAATCATGGTGAAAGTTTATAAGAGATCCATGGTCAGATATAAACATGGATAAAGATCACTGTAACATCATTGGAAAGAGAAACACTATTAGCTGTTGTGAGAGTATCTATTGTGACAGGAGACAAACTTCCTGACAAAGATTAGAACTGACTATAGACAGTAGTAACAGCTAAGGATATGGGCAGTAGCAACCCACTGTTGGATGTTACAGCCAACAAACCTGCGTAACAAATAACCAGGGCTAACAAAAATTTACATTGTTTAAATTTGATTTTGTCATGTAATGAAGATTTAAATAATCACTGAAAGCTGAGTTAGCATAAGTTAAATCAAAGGGCTAAAATAATAGTTTCATAACTCAATTATCAACTTCAAAAGGGTAAACTTCAGTAAACCTAGGGACCTCTTCAGGGAACTCAAATGAACTAAGGAATTCGGAGACTAGAATGTCTTCAAGTCAAACATAGTAGGATAACTAGGAATCTGTATTCCAGACATCTGGAGGGGACTTTAGACCTGATTAAATTAAGAACCATCACAAAGTAGGCTAATAGCTACAACAAAGAGCCAAAAAATGCAGCAAGGATTATCAGGGTCATCTAACCTTGACAACAACATGGAAATTGAATGGGACTTGCCAAGTTTTTTCCTGGCATAGTACAGCAAAGCAAAGCCAGAGGGGGAAAAAGGGGAGGGAGGGAGGCAGATCATGATTTGGTGAGTTTGAACAAAGACCAATGACAGTCTAAATTGGGCCAGAAGCTGAATTAGTATTTTGCATCTGTTTTCAAACAGATTATGGTGACTATCAAAATCGGCATGGCTTACAACAGGAATACAGAACAGAAATTATCACAAGTGATGTAAAAGTACCAAAAATTCAAAGCACTATGTACTCTTAACTAGGAAAGAGTAAAACTTCTTCACAGCAATACCAACAGCTATAACAAGGAGACTGCAACCTCCCCCCTTGTTTCCTCATCAGAGGACAATATTGTTGACAGTACACAAGAAAAGGCTGGAAAAAGCCTCAAAAGGATGAGCTTTGACTTGTAAGGCAACACAGTTTCTCAGGTCCTTGCCTTTGCATGAAGATAGTTCTGGCAGCTTTTTTTATCATTCCATAAACTCAAAGAGGAACAGAACAGGACATGCCAGCCCACGCTAGCTGTGTCTTTCCACCACCACATGGAAATAAGGGTGTGCAAATCCTAGGGATCTTGAGAATTCAGCAACTTTCAGAATCACCTTTCACTCAAATCACGTGCTTTGATCTATGCAACCTTCAAACCTAACTCATGCTGCTGAGAAGTTAATTCACTACAATCTGTACTATCACTTAGCAGTAATCTTCAGGCAGCTCTTTAAAATAGCACACCCCTTCCAACAAACACAATACATAAAAGAACCAAAGGTCTGAAACCATGAACAAGAATATGCCCTAACCTAATGACAGGACAAACTGAAGAAATCTTCAAGAATTTCAGGAGGCCGCATTCCCTAAACACTCCATTCCACCAGTGGTCCAACTCCAACAAAGTGCTGACAGGCCTCAACACTGGTGGCACCTCAATACACTCAAGGCACAATTAACCAGAGGCTTAAGCAGCAGAAGCAAGCGCAGGAGTTTCCTCAATGATGAAAACAGCTTCCAGAGGACAAAAAGAGAGACAGGAAAAATCTCTTTTTTCCACTTCATCAGATCATGGCAGACAGATCCATTCTTAGGAAGTCTCTAAGCTAAGAACATCTGGGTTTCAACCTTTCAGGTAGGTCCTGGAACCAGTATGATGTCACACAAAGTCACCAAATTTAAGCTAACCTTGATATATTCATCCAAATGGCAATTACATATCCATGTTGCAGTGCTGACATTGGCATACTCTGCAGTACAGACAGTGAACAGGCTGTGCCACAGCAGGGTCCTCATTTCAGATGAAGCGGCTCTCTAAGTACCTCTTCTGCATATCTGAACGGCAATTTGTGCAATTCTGAGTATTTCTAAGAAAAGTTAAGCTATTTCATTTTCTCTGTTACTGCAGAACTCCAACCAGACCTGGCACTCCTTTGCAAGCCTAGAAATCTGTGTTAAGGATTCATGAAGTAGGTATCTTGATGAAGAATTCTACTTTATAACAGAGGTCTTAATTAGGCACATAAACTAGCCTGTAAACAAAATTTCAACTGCTTGTAGATATAGCCTATGTAATGAGCTCAGATTTCATGCCTTATTGCACAAATAACACTTTTATTACAATAAAACAGTATAATAATACTTCTTTCGAAAAGTATTCTTATTACCATAAGCATTTTACTTCTGCATCATGGAACACAGTGAAGCAATTGAAGCTACAGGCAACAAATACCTGAATAAGTGTTTTGTAAATACCATCAATACCATTTTGCCAAATATCATCACTTTTCCTGATTTGGAAAGTGATCCCACTAAACTCACGCATTGTTTCTTTCCATTTTAATCACATTCAAAGCATTATGAACAGAAGTTGCTGACACTCATGACTGCTTGTTTATTCAAGAGATTTTACATTTACTGCATTCTATAAAAGTATAAATATATTTATCAGTATCTTGGGTTGTATACAGGCTATATCATCCTGTTTTAGCAGAATTTAACAAACATTTCATTTTCTTAACACATCTTAATCAGTTTTACAATATGCAAGACAATGGAGTAGCCCCCAAGTGGGCTTGCACTATTTCTTTTGGCTACATTCCCAATGAAATCAACAGGGATTTTTGATTAAGTAAAGAGTGCTTGGTAATAAAAGCATAGCATAGAACATTCACCACAGGTAAAGTACGCTTCTATCTTCATTCTCTGGAACCGAGCTCTCTAATTTTATATTGCAACGCAATCTCTGCTAAACAAGTCCTGGTACTCTGTAGCTCCTCATTCTTATCCTGTACTAGAACTCCGAATTCTCACAAAATCTGCTCAGTAAGTACACCCAATATTTATGAAATGTTTCCTTAACTCATATTTCTTTTACAAAGTAGTCCACAGGAAGCTTTACATTTCAACACATGGAATATATAGCAGGGAAAGAATGTCACATATTTGATTTTTATGCATGATGGATATGTTACAAATGACTTAGAATGAATTTTTATTTTAGATCTTGATACTGCCAAGATGACAAAAACAGACAAAATAGGCACATTGGTCAGCAATAAATATTTATTTGAGCTATATTTTATCCTCAGAGAGAGAATGCCCATTTCTGCAGTCTGTTTTCAGAAAGACTTTTGTATCTGTGTCATCAGTTAGAATAACACAAAAAGTACATTTTCTGATCTCACTTAGAGAGGTCACTCCAGCCCTAGATACAGAAGCAAAAAGTGGCCGGCTGCAAAGTGGGAAGTCCTGCATACTTGCCTTGTCCTCAGCCACACATCCATACAATCCACCTCGTTCAAGTGAAAACATAGCTGTAATGCGAGTCAGGTCAGGATCTGATCTCACCTTTTTTTCCCCTCACAGGTTACTCTTCCCTCAGGTTGCTACACAGATTCAGCTCACAGTACAGCTACATGAAAACTTTTGCCAGCACAAGGGATGGGACAGAAAAGTATGCAAGAGAAGGCTGGGATGGAAGAGACAAAACCACATCTAGCATCAGCAGCATGTACTTCAGACATCTAAGAGTGATTGTAGACACTTCTCACTCTAAGATACTCCACGACACTTTTCATAACCACCCCATTAGATTCCTGTCTCAGTAATTACTGTATTAATAGCTATTTAATCTTTAGTTCACGCGATCAAAAAAAGTTACCAGATTCTTATCACACACAGAGTAGTTTTGTACTGCCAAAGACAATAAAGCAATTTCAGCACTTCTCTCAAAGCACAAGGAGTCATTCAGTAACTGCAGACTATGGCGAGATGTGCTGGACTCACACGTAGCCTATCCTCCACCCTTCTGCAGGTAACAGAATTGTCTCTGGGGGACCTTCCTGGCTTGTGTGTGCAATTACAGCCTGCTGACCAACCAAACCAGCCCCAGGTGCTGAATCCATTGGCATCAGGACTGACACACACAGAACTGGCTTTCTGAGTATGCGTGTGTGCACACATACATTTACATACATTACAAAATAACAGTTATGTAGCAATGTGTAACTGCTGTATTTGTACAGTACCTCTATATTTGCCTTACATGTGTATTTAAGGAATTATGTTCTCCTTATCAACACAATTTTATTATATAAAAGGATCTGTTGCACGCATATGTGTGTATATACAAGATACCTATATATGCGCCGTATATATCTATACAGCATTTCTGCACAGAGGTCTCTAGATCATATATATGTATACACCCCTGTATTTTTCTCCAAAATGTTACCCAAACATCCCATAATTTAGCAGAGAATAAAAATCTTATCCAAAGTTTTTAAATCCCCAGTACAGTACAATTCTGTTGTGAAAAAAACAGCTCTGAAATGTTGATCTGTAATACCATAAAAATAAGACTTTTATCTAATTTACTTTCCATAGAGCATAACTTATTGCCTAGAAAAAAATTACTACTTTAATGACTCCTACATTTGATATGATTTTAACTAAACAGGTCATCAGTTTCAGACTAGAATTAGGATTATTCTATTACTTGCCCTAAACCTAGTACGGGAGTGAACTTATACACAGTGATATTTTGCCTAGCTTTCAAGGATGCAAGTTAAACCAACAGCCCAAGTAAGCCCTATAATTCAGTAACTATCTTTAGACTAGCAACTACCATAAGCAAAACCTGCCAAGAGACTCCTTATTTAAATCCACGCACATGTAAGCTCAGAAAAATAACATGCTACAGGTGGAAACAGGCTGCATAAAATGGCTCAAGAATTTACTTGAATATCTGCATCCCCTTCCACCCCCAGTTAGAGAATTATTTTATTTGGCTTCCTCAGGTAGAAACAGCAAAAGCCAGCATAAAACCTTGCTACCTCCACACACACACACATCCCCCAACCAGTCTAAAATCTTTTGTTCTGGCAGCTGTGTATCTTAAGACCCAGGACAGCAGGCTTCACATAATTTAATTACAGGTGGGTAACTGGAATAACTCTGTAGGACAGGAAGCTATGTGACTCCCCAGTGACAGAACAGCAGAAGACAAAATGACTTCAAATACCAACACAAATTTCACTTCAGTTGCCAATAGAGAGTTCACACTCTACACCACCATGAGCAAACCACCCCATCCCAGGTCTGGCTGCAGAGGCTGTTGATCACAGCAGGTAATTCTGCAGTTACCCTATAGGAAGTACGTCAGGCTCGGCCAATTTGGCAATACCTACCTTACCTCAACTGTCTCTAAACTGTGCCTTCCTCATTCAAGGCTGAGATTCCCATCTCTTTCTCACTGGACCACACTGAATTAGCTACATCTTGCAGCTGATCATTTTAGTGAAGACTGATAACAAAAAACACATTAATGACATCTGCCTCCTGGGTGTTATTTGTCCAAAGTAACCAGATTTGTCCCCTCCACAGAATGACAACTTCCTTGACTTTCCTCTTAATGCTAAAGCACACAGACAATTATTTCTTGCTACTTGTGCAACTTGTTTCCTATTTTGTGCCATTATCTTCCTGGTTTTGCTGTGCTTCTCAGAGTAACCTGATCTCTTCTCTTCCTCTCTGCATCCTTCTTTCACCTGAAGGAAATGAAGAACTCCTGACTTTAAAAAGCTGCTATCTTCCTATGTTCCTTATCTTTCATGCAAAATGGAAAATTATGTACGTCCTTACTACTCATGTATTTAAGGAATTTCTGCCCCCCTTTGGCTCCCTTATCTCTCAGATGAGTTTCCTGGAAAATTGTATCTTCCAGATGTTTGAGTTTACTGAAGTCTACTTCCGTAAAATCCACCATTTCTCTTTTGCCAGTAGTCCTCCTAGGCTACCACTTTTTCATCACTGTTATCCATCTTACTTTCTGCCTGAACAGTCTCAGTTCACTCCCAAAACCGAAAATCAAATCTAGAATACTTTCATCTCTACTTGTTGGGGTTTTTTTTCCATAATTTGTATCAAAAACGCCACCAGTGCATTTCAAGGACTGTTGAATAATCTGTGTCCTGCCTTATTCTTTTCCGAACATATTCTATTCCCAGAATATGAGAATACACCTCTGATATTTGGACTCCTCCTTCCCCAGACAAAACTCCCTATTAACTTCTCTATCATGTCACATCACCTCTCTTCTATTTCAATTAGATCATAATTTTGATCATGTATTAAGACTTCACATTTCCCCCAGCTTATTCCTTCTTACCACGGTCACAGAACAGGTCCACCAGACTGAGCCAACCATTTACATAGACTTGAATAACCCTGTACCTCCTAGTTTTTGTCCTGGTCCAAGACTGTTATACATGCAGTTAGGATTTTTATCTTCCTTCTCTTCTATAGAAAACCCTCTTCTTACTAGGTTAGTGAACTGGTAAATTCAATAGTAACAACACACTTTTTCCATTTTTCTTTAGGACTACTCTACCCTATGGTCACAAAATTGCCCATTCTGTGACCACACGCTTATCTCCAGGATATCTGTATCTGTGTGAACCTTAACTGGAAAACCTGATCCGCTCACCCCGCTCTTAAATGCCAGCAGATACTTTTGATCCATTCAGGATCATTTCTAGCAGTGTCCACATGGGTGGGCAATACCGGGTGGGCTCCACGAGCCCCAGAAATTTTTAAGTATCTTATCAGATTTGAGATCCAAAGAGGCAACACATGCCCTAGACTGTCACGTGAAGATTGTCTCCTGAGACTGATGGAGAGAGCAATCGTATATTCCTTCCTCCTAGGAGCAGTGGTGATGAATCTTACTACCCATTGCCTACATAAGCCCTCCTTTTCAGCCATGGGTGGTGGATTTTCATTTGCTGCTAGGATGGTGGACTTGTTTCTGATTTCAACTTCCTCATTTAGCATACTATTGATTTTCTTATCATCACTGATGCTTCTCAGCTGACCACTTTCCCCTGCAGATCACCTATTTGTTTTCCAAGAGATTTCCTGAGGATACACTTTCTACAAAGCACCTCCTCTCCTTACCAATCTTTACTGGAAAGAAAACCTAGCAGACATCTCCCATTCACTTCAGAAACAGAGTGGAGTTTTTGGCCTCTTTCCAAAGGACCCTCTGCTACACACAAAACAAGGCCTGGGAGTCAATAAAACACACTGGTTCACCATACAACATTTATCATTTTTTCTATATAATGTGATACTTGTTAACCCTCCTTAAATTCCATTTTTGCTACCACTATTTTTAAAACCCTCCTATGGGGTCATATCTTACTTGCTAGACTAGCAGCAGAAACAACAGCTCCTTCATATCTGGTTAGCCTATTTATCATCAGACCTTTGGATATCATCAGAGCTTTCATCTCATCTGACAAGACTGAGTACACCCAGGAAGCCTTACTAAACAGCCCAAGAATACATGTGGCATTAAAAAAAATGAAAAACAAACAAACGAAACCCACGCACCCACAACACCAACCACCAAGAACACCACCAAAATTTCTTTTTTTTTTTTTTTTGCAGAGGGATATCTTCCTTTTTTTCTTTTAAGCATATGTCTTCTGGTATCTCTTTTCTAAGACTTCTCCAATTCTTTTAGCCTTTATGTACATTGCAATAAATACCTGACCACCACTCATGGTCAAACCTACATTAGTTTTCTGACAGCCATCTCAGGTAACCTAGCATTACATATCTTGGCTCAGCTTGGGCATTTACACCTTAATTTAGGTTCATGGATAGCTTCATTTGAATTTTATAACTCAGCTCAAGTTCTGTGTGCCACAGCCACGCTCACCAGTTACTTAAAGTAACTGGATCCCATTTGTGTCTACACAGCCTGCAACCATAACGTCTTTCAAAGAACGTATGTGTACACTTACTGCAAGCCATGAAAAGCAGACTTATTGCCCTCTCTCCAACTTCAAGAAAAACCCAGCAACCAACTTTTCCCCCACTGCTTATTGCAGCTCGGACTTCAGCAGTGCCACATCTCTGTCTGATCACAACATCATCACTCTACAGATTTTCCAGCTGGTCAAGAGCCTGACCACCGGGATTGCTGACTCTAAGGAGCTAAATGTAGACAGCATCTTAGTCAGAGAAATTCCTCATACTCCTAGAAAGTGAAAATACGCCTTAGACTCACCCAACACTCAGCGGCACATTCACTCCTCTTTTTACAAGGCTCAGATTGTCTGTATAAGCCATTGATCTTGTTAGCCTTTTTGTTTGTTTCAAGACCATCCAAGCCCATGCATGCAAGAACCCGTTTTGAAACCCAAGGAGGCCAACACAGCTGGTTTTAACCACGTCAGTGCCAAGTCACATTCAAATAGATTTCCTTCTCCGTGCACAAAAGCAGCTATTTTTAAAAACTGTAAAACCACACACATATGGGAATGCTTACAGTACTAGTAATCCCTATATAGTACAAGTTGTCATCACTAGTAGACATTCCCCCCTCCTCGACCATAGGCCCAAAGAACACAACTTCTTTTTGAAGCAGCTCTAGTTTATTTGTGCTTAATTTCAGATTTTTGGCCATACACTTATCACAGATTATTAGTAATGTTTCAGTTCTGGAAGCTTCTACTACACAACACAAAGTTATCGTACTATGCTATAAATACAGAGACATGTATGCCATACTGTATTCTTTACTATCTCACCTCTTTCAGCTCTTGCTGAAGGAACAAACTACAAATAGAGGAGTCAGCAATAGTGAACACCCATGCTTCTTGATACATTTCTTCAATAACCTCCAACAACTCTTTCTTCTCTGATGGGGGTACTTGGTCAGATAGCTACTGAATGGTTCAGTCTTCTTCGTAAAACAGCTTATGCTACACCCATCCGTTACATCTATCTCGGCTTTTTTTGTTCTTTTAAAAAATACTACCAATGTCCCAGAGTGAGAGTTTCTCGTTCCCCTTCATGGTCTTTTTCTAGTCCCATTTTTATCGGATCCACAGCTTCACGCTATGCAGCAACACTCCCCTTTGTTGAGTATTTGCTAGTTGTGAGAGTTATTTGGCAAAACTGTTTCTATTTCAAGGAATTCTGCTAATTTCATCCCATTAAGAAAGTTTCAAGACAAGACTCAACAAATCCCTCCACTGAGCTCCCATTCATTACACCTAGCTGCCATTATGGTTTCTATCCCTGGAGCCAGGAAACTTTGTTCACTGAAAAAACAACAGTGAAAGCATACTGCTATCATACAATTTGTCTCACCACATCTGCATGAGGAACTTCCATGGATGGAATTTTAGGATGTTTTCCCTATCAATTATTAAGCAGTAATTTACCATATTGGAATCCAAAACAACTCTTATTTCAACCCTTATTTTTGCTTTCCAGCTTTCTTGTTCAAATTTCAGAAGTCAGCCCTGCAGGCTCAGTTATCTCAGTTTTGGATAAATGCACGTTTACCAACCACAGCCTAATCAATTTCAATCAGTTAGAAGGATTCACACTGTGCCAGGGAGCAGCAAGGGCCAGCTGCTCCCAAAGAGAAGGCAAGCCCAAAGCTGAGGATGACCCAGTGCAGCCAGTGCCATCGCTGACCAGGGAGGGCACAGTCCCACAACACCTGAACATAGTACACAGAGCAGGGTACTTACTGGTAACAGGGCCCTCGGGCAGTCCCAGACAAGGCAAATGATGAACCAGGTCCAGAGTCCACACAGGCAGTCTAGCCAGTAGCAGAAGGAAACAGAATTGGAGAGGCAGTTACAACACAGGTCCGAAGTCAATCCAGAAAACAAAACAGAAAACAAGCAATAAAGTACATCTAAAGGCATCCATCCAGAAGGCAAGCTACCTGCAACACAGGTCTGAGGTCCCTCCAGGAGTTAGAGGCACACCTATAACATGACACACCTGAAGTCCTAAGCCTAATTTGAAATGGGGCTTCTGGGTAAATGGTGCTTCTGGGTCCATGGGCAGGGGTGTGAGCAGAGGCCACAGGTGAGGCTCGTTAGAGCTATTAGGGCCTATTGGTGCTCTCAGAGCCCTGATATGTTGTAGTTTCTATTTATTTGCTACATGTTTACTCTTTGGATTCCATTTTTATCACATCTACTAACAGTTTTCCTTGTCCAGAGTCACCATCCCAGTACACTTCACAGCCAAACCTGTGTTATTGATTCCCAGCTGCCTAGACCAGAACTAAAATTCTGGGGTCACTCCTGCAGTTTTATTTGCTGGTTCTGTTTTATACCCTTCCATTTCTCCAACACCAGAATGACTTTCATATCTGAACACTTGTGATTATCAGCTCTACCCAAATTTATAGGTACGTTTTTTGTGTCCAGGTCATTTTTTTCTTTTTTTTGTTTTTCCACAGAATGACCAAATAACTGAGTCTGGGCTTTTTTCCCTTAATTTTTCATTACTGCTAAAATATTGGCAATAGCTCTTGGACATGTTTTTCTTGGGCCTGGTTTGGAAGGGCACCTCGCAGACCTTTACAAGATCTGGGTAGCCCAGTATCTTTCAAAGGTTGTGATCTGCCATGTGAGCAGAGCTTGGCTGGACAAGCTGTTTGCCAGAAAAACACTCAATTCCTCCAGCTTCAGTCTTTACATTCACTTATTCTGACAATATTGGAAAATGGTATATTGAGACAAATGAACTATTATGATTTTCCTCAGTCTTTTACCAGACTGCCCTTCTTCTGAACTTTTAATGGGCTGCAAACCCAGTAACATGCATATTACAGATGTTTGTTGTAACTCAGGCACAGCACTTGCCCAGTCCCACATCCTAACAACTAGTTTCTTCTAAGGCCTGTAGCTCCTTCACTGGCTTAGTGATGTAATTTGGTTGCTCTCTGAGTTCAAACTGAAGCTCCTTTCTGGTTAATGGCAGCACGTTTGCCATTTACTACCACAATTTGCTTCAGTTTGGTCCCATGGGAATACAGATCACCAGTTTACTCCTTGGAAACTGGATCCCTTTTCAAGCACTTGCGCAGGATCCTTCCACTAAGAAGTTGTCTGACATTTATCTATCTGTAAGTTGGCTCTATTACAAGTCACAGATGATGAGCTCACAATACCTTTGTTTAATTAGGAATAAATGTATAAAGTAAAATGGCATGAATTAATTTCTTTTATCACAGGCCCAAGTCTCTTACAGACCTTTCCTGTAAACGTTTATGCCAAACTAGCGCTCCCTGTTTAATTTATGACAACTGCTCAACTTCTCTTTCACCTCTCTTTCTCTGCCTCACTCTTAGTTAATTTGGCAAACTTCATGTATCTTGGTCAACTTCTCTAATACGCCTTTGACTTGCGCTTAAGTCTCAGGTTTAGGTGTACCATTGCACAAGAATTTAAGCCATTCCTTATATATCTCCTACCTCAATGTTTGCAAACAAAAATGTCAGTGAAGCTCCCCCTGACTCACTACAATGATTTAGTAATAAAGACAGCGATCGCGTAACTTGTGTTACATAGTTGTGAATCTGTCCATAAGGCCTAGACTAACATTTTTATATTAATTTTCACAGTTGATGTTCATAGCATACTACACTCCAAAGTGAAAAGCTGAGCTGTGCTTGCATCTCCTGGGTGTCACTATCCCAGGCAACTCATGACTTTGTGACGTTCTTCTCCACAGGTGTCAGCATCTTCATGTCTTCTCCCTCCCACACAAACCGCCAGTACAAGCCCATTAAAAAAAAACAAAACCAAAAAACTCACTTGTCTTCCCAGTGCTGCAAAACCACTATCAGTACTGCCTAGCAGGCACAACTTCAGGCCCCCGAGATCTTCGCTCGTGGACTTTTAACAAGAACGGTCACGGTTTCTCACGTCAGTAAAAACCAGGAGACGCTTGTCCAAAGGGCCAACCTAACAGGAGCAGACGGAAAAAAAAAAAAAAAAAGAAGTTGTCGGGGACCACAACTCTTCGGATCTGCTCCTTCTGCGAGGGCAAAGGGGCTGTGCCCGGGGCTAGGGGCTGCCTTCCCCTCCTCACGTTTGCCAGCCCAGGCAGCTCCCCCCTCGCCAGCCCTCACTCCCCCACCGCACCAGCACTGCCCGGGGAGGAGGGGGAAGGGGGGATATCCACAGGGTTCCCTCACGCTTCTCTCCCCCCCCACCTTCTCCGCTTACCCCGGGCAAAGCCGCAGGCAAGCGGCGGCCGGAGGAGCCGCGCCTGGCCCCGCTTCCAGTCCCCGCGGCGGCCAGCGGAGGGCGCCCGCCCCGCTTCCCGCCCGCCGCCGAGGCCGCGCAGGCGCCTCAGGCCCGCGGAGGAGCCGGGCACCCCCCCCAAAACCCCTCGCCCGGACCCGCCCGACCAGGCCGCGGTCCCCGGCCCGGCCCTTGAGGAGAAGGGGGGGGGGCCGAGGGAAGAGCCGTGTCCCTTCCCCGGGGCGCGGGGGAGAGGGGCTCGGAGACCGGCTGGCTGAGGGGCAGGGAGCCGCTGGCCTCCGCCTCGGCTGCTCGGCTGAGGCAGAGCGTCGTTCGCGGCAGCGGGATAACGCTTTTCCCTTTTTTTTTCTTTTTTTTTCTTTTTTTTTTTAAACAAAAACACCCCTGTAGTTTATTTGGTAATTTAACGGCGTATGATTTAAATCAATATAAAATTCAAATACTTTTGTGCCACCTGTTGGATTTTGCCACTAATTACATGCAGCTGAAAGCACACTGCCCTGTTGGGTGTGGGACCTTATCTCCCATAAACGTTACTAGCTGCCCTTATGAAAACGCGACTTTTTTCCTCAGTTCGGAAGGATTTTCTCTCAGGGCAGGCAGATAGGGCAGGTTTTCCTCAGAAAAAAAATCAAATTCATAAATTACAGCCGGCATTCAATGAAGGCGCAGTGTGATGCGGGGCTGGGGTCAGAGCTCTCGTAATAATGCAATAATCATTTGGAAAGGTTTTTAACAGAGAAGAAGGCCCGTGAGGTGGAAATGAGCGGTTCTAGGCACAGAAAAACACACCTGACGGTATTTGTGGGCCAGGAAAGGGAGGAGTACGCCAGGCCTGCGCTTTCCTCACGCCTGTGAATACACAAACGAGAGCCGGCACTACTGCTCAGGCTATCAATCACGGGCCGTCATACGGCACAAAGCATGCCAAATGTTACGCAGTTGAGACTCTCTCAAAAAATAATTTCGTTCACCCTTCCTCAGTAGCTGTCAAGTCATAATGTCAGGACGCGTTTTATTGTGTAAGAATAACCTGATTTTAATTCACATTACAGCGGCCAGGTTTATTCATTATATAGTAATAATGGTTTAGAATGCCTAGGTATAAATAAACTGCAAATAAAGCCACATTCCTAGAAGAATCTGAAAATTAACCGATGATTTTATCTGGATTTCACTAGAACAGATAACCCGTGGGTTATCAGGTGTCTTACTTGTTATTCTTTCTCTGCGTGTAATCACACCGCAGATACCTTACTCTTCTTTCAGATCGGGAGGTGTAGAAGCACGTACAGAAATGCAAGTGCATGGCGAAAGAGCGGCCCGCTCCTCCTTCTTCCCAGCTCCAGCGGCTAAACAGAATGCGGGAGGTCCCCATGATTCCGCTTTCATACAGTGAAAGGTGAAAGGCCCCGTTGCCATCCCTGCTTCTCATGAAATGGTGGGTGACTGCCACCCCTCCAAGGGGACACCAGTCTTCTACTTTTATGTTAAAATGCAAAAGTTTGAAAAGACGTGAAGTACTGTTTAATGAAAATATACATGTGTTTTCTAAACTGTTTGTGCTTTGTAACCCAAAGCTGGCAAAAGACTTAAATACAAAATTAAATTACAAAATTAATAAACCGTATGAGGCAAACAGTATGTACAATACGGTATTTAAGCGCTGACACCCGTCAGTCTGATTCGCAGAAGACTTTAGTGATAAATTTAGCTGAGTCTTCTACTAGCGAACAGTATCTTTAAACTGACTCCATCGACTCCAATTTTATCTACTTTGGATTTTGTGATAACCCTGCTTTAAAATCTTCCCTGGTTTTTTATGAGGACAATTTTCCACTGTTTGAACAGTCGTAAATGGCCACAAAATGTACAACATGACAGAAAAATACACCAAGTAAAATTGAAGTGTTTAGACACCAGTATTTTGCTCTTGGCAAGTGCATAAGTGACTTCACAAGATGCAAGTCAGTGCACATTACATATTACACATTGTCTTTTTAGACCAGTCCGTAGGCAACATGAGCACGTCCTGGGGCCCCAACACAATGGCTGGGGTTTTGTTCAGTTTCTAAAGACTCATAAATAGCATCTCAGAGTTTAGTTCCTAATGTGGTAACAAAAATATGATGGCTTGGACTAAACTGAAACCCAGTTATTTAAAAAATGCGCAACTGACTTCTCCAGTTTCATTCCCATTGATTTCCCTCTCACGTGAGTTATGTTAATTATTTGTTGTAAATTTATTGCTACTTATTCAAATAAGCCAAGAAACAGGGAAAACAGACCCTTACACCATCTGAGATCTTTCCTGCAGGAGAAAAAAAAAATCTAAAAAGAAGCAGTTCCCGTTTAGCTAGTACTTTTAAAAACAACTGTAAACAAGTTGATGAAATCTCTTGTGCGGTGGAATGTAAAATTTAAGGAGCCTTTCTTAGAGTGGAGGAGTCAGTAAGAGTTTAGTCATTGTAAGCCAAAATCCAAAGAGGAGTACGTCAATTAAGGAGGAAACAGTGATTTTTCTAATCCTCTTTCTTAGCAAATCTGGGTAGACTTCTTTGATGCAGACAAGGTTAAGAGAAAAAGGATTGGCTTGGTATTGATACCAATCCTTTCTTGAATGAAGAAAGACCTATAAAAGATCTAAAAGGGGCACCCCACAATAATGGCAGAGACCTGCAGAAGTCATGACACGTATGATGTCTCAGCTACGCATGAAGCCACAAGGAGCGCAAATACAAACATTCGCTGTAGAGGCGGTTGGATCCCTGCTTGGGATCCCTGCTTCACTCCCTGAGCTCTTTGCCATTTGAACTGCAAAATAAGATAGCCCTTTCCAGTGACAGACATGCCTGGAGGTGAGCCCAGAGAAGGAAATTCTGCACGGAAAGAGGAAGAAGGGAGGAAAGAAGAAGGAAGGTTGAAGGCTCTCCTTCAACCAGGAGAGCCATATGGCTTGATCTGGGAAGCCATCTTAGTTAGAAAATGTTGCCCTTAACCTCTTCTTCCTGGCGAGGAACTTAACGCTACCTAGGTTGTGACTTTCATTCAGTTCTTCCATGATTTTCATTGCTGTGCTATGATTTCTCAGGTCATAATGTAATTTTAGTTTTAATGCCTTTATTTACAGGCCACTCAGAGAGGACTCAAGTTCCTTTTTTCTTTTCCTCTGCACTTCAAAAGCCCTATGTTTTTCTCTTCTCCCTTTCCTTCAGGTTACCCCAGGAGCAACAATTTTGTTAACTCATCCATGTGACACCTCACTTAATCTATGCTCTTCCTTACTTCCAAAGTAGACTTTAAAAATAGGCTAATAATGGGGGCAGAGGGGTTGAAAACATGTAAAAGTCGTATTTATCTCTTGGAATAACAAGAGTTACATCTGCAATTCAGGCTCCATTTTTCCTGAAAAAAAAGGTTCTGCATTGACTCCAAACAGCTATAAAATATTTTCTGTAGATCTGGAAATATACTAGTGTGGGCAGGGTTTGGACAAATGTGCACAGACCATGTAGAAATGTATGAGATGTAGTTTTCCTTGTTCATAAGGTATACATTTTAGGTGACGGTCTCTGTGTTTCAATAACTGTGGGAGGAAACCTGACTTTAAAAAGTACATCCATCTTCCTAGACAAAAGAAAAGATCAACTTCCCAGAAACTTTTGTCACGGAGTCAATTCTTGCACAATGACATGTAATGCTAAATAAATCATTTTTTGAATTACAAATTGTGAATCCATCACCCTGGACAAATGTTATTCATCTGAGGGGGGGGGGGGGGGGAGGGATGACCTAAGAATAATTGTCTACAAGTATTCAAAAGAGAATCTTATTTGTCACTCCCATTTTGGAGTGCCAGTGCTAAAGTTGTTGCCAGCTTTTAAAATCTCTCCTTTGACTTTCACGTAATGTGTATGTGGTTAAAAGCCAATTAGAGAACAGTGGTATGATTTGGTGACGCAAGGCAAGTGGCACAGTTTAAAGTGTCATTAAAAATCTACTCTCTTTGCAGGCTTAGATAAGGCCTTTCTTTCCTTTAGTCATGCTTGGATGTCCTATTCAGCGTAGTTACCAGACTGATATTAACAAGAATTAATGTGTAAAAGTAATGCCCTCACTTTGCATTTTCTAACACAGTCTCTTCAAGATAAGTTTTTTTTCAGCTGTTTAAAAAGTGCAATGACCGACTATATGTTCAAGCAAAAGGAGCTGTTCTCTCTGGCCAAACAGTGTGACTCCATCCCCCATCGCTGCCCTAACTAGCTGTAAGTGGACGGTTGTATTCTTCCCTCCAGTTCACACTAGAAGAATTTATCTACAAGTGTCAGCAGGAAACAGTCAATTTACCTGACAAATCATAAAACAATATTTTGTGATGTAAAGAAACTTTGGACTCTGCCAATGTGCCAATCAATATGTATGTATGATGAATCATCAAAAAAATATTCCAGGGCATGGGGAAAAAAAATAAATCTAGGCTCAGCCCACATGCCAATCAATCAGAGATTGCCCAAAGAATCACAAAACACATTCGGAGACAAGTAAAAAATTTCTGGGCTCTGCCAGGATGCTGGGCCAATCAATCACGGTGCGGCTGATGAATCATGAAACACACTCTGCAGCATGTCAGCACACATACGCGGTTGGCACAGTTCTCATTATCCTGAGTTTGTCTTGCAGTTAAATTGACTGAAGGTGAGTTATAGGACTGTTGTTTCTCCCACCTACTGACCTCTGCAACCAGCCACTCTTAAATCCTCTTGCTTTGCCCTTCGTTAAAAGTGGAGATTCAAGACAAAGGTTGAACACAAGAGCAAACACGGTTTCGATGTCAGATGGGTTGTTAACATGCCGCTGAAAGCTGTTGAACACATATTTTGACAAGGGAACAGACACCTACAAGAGTGCTATTGTCTTCAAAGTTTTCCATGTTATTTACATGGAAGTGTAATATAATATGTAATAAATATGTAATATACTACATAATTAAAAACAAAGAGAAAAAGTAAATCTGGAATTTAGGTCACTGTCCTGTCAGTAATCTTTTTACCTAAGCAACTCTTAGCTCTGCTGTGATTCCTTATACCAGGGGAAAGTGGGGGGGCACCCTGGCACTGTTGTTATTTTTTTTCTCCTGTCTCAGCCAAAACTGTTTAGCACAAAATATTTCTTCTATGGAACAACTCAACTTTTTACAACTTATATCAAAATCATCTGGGTGAAATTAACATTGTCTGCCAGTCTGTTCTCCTTTGTCTTGTGATCAGCCCCCATTGCAAATATTCTAATAGTATGCTGCAAAGCGTTTTCCCTGATTACATGAATACTCATCTTGTGTGACATTTTCTAGTTAACATAATATTTTTGAGTTAAAAAATGTATGTTTGAAAAAGCAACTTTTTTACCAAATCCTAACTTTTGTAGAGTTTGAGTACTCATTGTGTCCCTCCACCTAATATTATTTTAGGGTGCATTTGTCTAGACCAAGGCAGAACTTACCACACCAGCAGGAATGGCATCTGCGTAAATGGCAGTGACAGTCACTTTTTTAAAAAAATTAGGAGCAAATAAAGAGCCCATCCTCACATCACGTTTTTCTAACTGTAGTCAGCAAGGCTGTGTGACAAATCATGAAAGGTTCTTGCAGGTACTCCAGCAGTAGGTGTTCCATTTTTATATGAAATAGTCAATTTACTGAGAGAGCAATCTGGGTCCTGATTCCCCATGAGTACTCTATCCCGTTCCTTATGGACTCTCTAACATCGTCATCATTTCATTAACCAGATTTCTCAAACTTTCCTAATGACTCGTCAGCATTCATGCGGCATAGCACAGAGAATCCTATTGTACAGGTTTCTTAATACAGTGTTTAGAACATCCTAAGCTGTGGGAAATTTAACTAAAACCTGTTGTTCTGCTGTATATGTTATAATCAATTTGATAGAAAGAAGTTTGGTTCCTTATGCCAGCAGACAGGAAATCCATTACTAATTTCACAGGAGTAGGTAAAGAAAAAAGGATGTTTTGAAATAAAAAGCTGAATTATCATTATCAACTAAGGAAAAAATTGATTTGACATTTTCTGTAACTTTTGTTATTCCTTAGTAGCCATTAATAATTTATTTTCTTTTTCTGATGAGTTATTAGCATCCCTATTATTATACAGAAACTGAAATTTATGGTGGCAACAGGACAACAAGCAGTTTAAGTTGCAAAATGTACTGTTTACAAAAGATTGCACCTTAAATATAAGTTGGTAACTATGGTTACTTTCCTTTGATGTCAAGGTGATGGTAAGCATGTTGCAAGATTACATCTATGAATAATATACTACTGTTGGAGGAGGTGCCGGGAAAAGATCATAAGTTCCAAAAAATAAATGCATGTATATATATGTACATTCATGTATATTCTGAACAGAAGCGTAAATATGTCAGAGAGAGAATTTTTTAAGAAATCAAAAGATGGCTGATATCTTTCAGCATTCTTCTTAATAATTAACTCTTGTCACCACCAAAAACTTGCATATATAGTCCTGTCTCAAGTTAAAAATATGCTGATAGGAATAAATAATGATGAAGAATAAATAATAATGGAGAAGTTACATAAAAAATACTACTTTTGATTCTTCAGTTTGAATGAAACTTCACTTTGCACTTTTTGGTAAGGTGCACTAAAAAAATATACTCCTCCCATCCTATGCTGAGAATATCAGCTAGATAATCAGACGATGTAAATCACCAGGGCTATGCTGATTGACATTGACAACACTTTATGTTTATTATTTTTAAAAGCAAGTACTTTTTCTACTGTGGTCAGTAAATGTCCGTCTCTTTATTTCAAGGTGAGTTGTGCCACATTGTCAGCATTGTTTACTTATGCTTCATTGAATTAGGCTGAAGAGAATGCAGAAAAAAATGACTGTATAATACTTATGAAATAAAGACCTAGTCCAGTTCTCTCCAGGATGAAAATATGTATTATCCTTTAAAGACCTCTGCCAACTCAGAAATATGCTGATTTGCCAGCCACTGCTTGTTGGAGCCACCACTAAGAAATAAACAATAAAACTTGGAAAAGTGAATCCTTCCCAAAACCAAAATTTGCAAGGCTCATTGTATACAGATGCTGGTTTATTCCAGCAAATATGTGCCAGATATGCACAGCTGTCTTTCTGTCACTTGTGATCCACCTCAGTATGTCTCCCCTGCTAGTTCTGTCTGTACATTGTTGAATGTGTTAGAAGGGAAAAAGTTCATTTCTCATTTTGAAACTTTCACTTCTCTTAATATCCCTCTACCTCATATTTCTGTGGGGCTTTTATGTCTCTATGATGTGGAAACCACATATGAATGAGAAGGTGTTCAAACACCGATCGGATATAAAAGCTCATATCTGAGTTCTCAATGAAACTAAATAAAAGCCTAAAACAATAATAAGGTGGTGGTGCCAGTCCCTCCTCTAAAAAAGCCAAACACTGATACTTTTCACTTAACTGCCTGAAGCTTATGATTTAAAGGCTTGTTTTCTCAGCTGATAGCCCCAAGCTGTGCCCAGTTTCTCTACAGACAAAAGGATAAGAGAGATGGTGACAAGCACACACCCCTTTTATGAATCAGAGAAACAGTGCTCTTCTTGTTCCCTAGGCACCAGCCAGTTGAAACCTGAGCCTCAGTTTTACAGCTTAGCACTTACCAGCTGGCTTTCACGTGAAAGGCTTTTAAAATATATACATCTACACAGGCGCATGCACACACACGGGGTAAGATATTTTTGATTCTGATGACAGTTACAGAAATATTGAAAAAAAAATGAGCTCTAAGTCATGCTTCTCGTTGGAACAGAGGCTCTTTGTATCTTCTCCTGTGCTCCTTGGACAGGGGGAACAGATTGTGCCGCTCCTCTTTTCATCAATCTTTTATGTATTTGAAGGCTAATGTCATATCCCCCTTCAGACGTTTCTTCTTTAGGATAAATTACTCCAGGTTGTTCAGCTTCTCACAGCTGATATTTCCGAGTAGCCCAGGCTGGATAGTTTGCTCTTGGTAATACTTGGAGCACGTTGCTAGAACAGAAGATTTACTTACATATCTTGGCACGGCATTTCCATGTTTTATCATCTCAGTGAGATGTTTGCCTTTCTTTGCAACAGCCTGACATTGCTTCCTAACCAGTTCATTCTATTTGCTGCCCCCCAACCAGTCCAGCTGTACACTTGGTAGAATGGATGAATTCTTGGAGTACCTCCACATTCAGCCCAGATTGAAACAGGGGAGTCTGATACGTTGAGTTTTCTCTGCTTTCTGGATTTATTTGGTCAAAAGAATGCAATAGAGTTCCTCTAACTTTGTCAATTTGTATCTATCTGAACTAGTCATCCAGTATCGCTTTGTAGTTAATGGCAATAAAAAGAAACAGGCAATTCTGTGGTACAATTCATCTCGCTCAGCTATACACATCTCAAGTAGGTCAAATGAATCACCCACTATCTGATTCAAGAGTCAGGAATGTGAACAAGGAAAACTGGGAAACAGAGGAGAACAGGTTTATCAGGGCAGAGAGAGAAAATATTGAGAAAAAGAAAGTGTTAAGGAAAAGAGAAGAGGGAAGAAGTGGATATAAATTATGAAGGCTTCTTTGGTCTTTTAGAAATAGTTGCTAAGATCAAGCAAACAAAGGGTATATTTGAGTATTGAATAGAGAAAATGCAAAGTGCAAATAAGCAACAAAAAATGTCATAACAGATTCTGTACATATTGAGGACTTCTCAACTAAGTAACTTAACTGCTCACACAGAGAACTTCTCAACTACTGTTGAGAAGTAGTACTTTCTGTTAAGGAATATGGCATGTCTACCGGAAGAGGAAATTGTTTTGTCATGAAAGATACAGGAAAAAGAAATAAAGAATGGATGCATGTAGGAAGCAAAGTTTGGGGCTTTCTAGGCTAGATACTGAAGTGTGAGAAAGAGACAAAAGTAGAGAATGGAGGAGAAAGTGGAGTGATTCAACTGGAAAAGCATCAGAATAAAGGGAAAAGAAAAGCAAAGAGGAAGAAGAAGAGAGGTGTAGAGGAGGAAAGGCAAACGCAAAGCCATGGGCTGAATTGTAGGTTAAAGAAAAGCCAGTCAAATAAGGTTGGATTAGTTTTATCTACCTTCAGGAAAAAACACACTGGAGAAGCATTACATGTAATTACACTGAAAATATGCTTTTGCAAGTCACTTTTATTCTTTATGTGAAAAACACAAGAAGTAAATGTATTACAGGAACACTTTTGTGCTTGCTCATCTTGAAATATCACAGAACAACATTTTACATTATGCTATATCTTTTGCAAGATGTGTTAAGCAAATGTTTTAAGTGTTCCTTACTCAAACTAGTCCTTACATAGATTAAAACAGTAGAAAAATATATGAACCCATTGTAAAAATTGTTGCAAGTTCTATGCTTTCATTACTTTAAACACCTTACCTGGAGGTTTTTCTATATTCATCTCATGCACAGAAGAAATTGGCCCAAGAAAAGAAACATTCCTGGATAATGGGAAGCAACATGTGTGTATTTCTAAAAACAGAGAAACTCTTTGAACGTCTTCCAAAAAATCCAAGTATATGCACACATTCTTCCAGCTAAAAGGAGAGCTAACACTCGTTGTCTTCTTACATGTTGCTTTATTTTATCTTATGTATTTATATAACTCCTGCTTATATCCTGCAGTTGATCCATTAAGCATAGTTTTGGCTGGGTAGTCTTCCCCCCTGCCCCCATCCTTGGTGGATCTTAGGGAGGACTTGCGTCTCAGGGGAGGAGGAAGAAATTTTTTGAGGTAAACTGTCAGATGGGAAGTGGGCACCCCTCATTATAACATATCTTAATCCTTCTATCCTGTCTTCTGGTTCAGCCCACAAAGGTGGAAAGGAACGAGGATGAGATCGGTACTTTCCGCCCTGTTCCCCACTCTTGGTATTGCTCACATTTGAAGAAGTAAGAAGGAATTGCTTAAAGAACGAGGAGACTGCAATTACAAGAAAGAGCTAGAAAGCAACTACTGCTGTGCTTTCTCCTTTGCTTCTGCAGTCATTTCACACTCACAGTCTCATGGTCAGTGAAAGTGAATGACTCCTGGAAACAGAATTAATGCCAGGTGTTACCTTCTGACAATAAGTTTTAAGTCCTTTCTCATATCAAATGATTTCAATTATCCTCATATTAACTGGTAAAATGTAACACAGGGGCACAGTTTAAGAAAAGAAATTTTGTGACACCTGAAGTAATTGCTTCTCAGAAGCAAGCTCAGAAATATCCAAAGAAAGGGGATCTCCTTCAACCTAAATAAAGCATGAAATTGAACATGAAGCAAATTCAGCAGTCGTACTAAGAACGGACTGTAAGGGGCCAGATGATGGCAGCTGTGCTCACATGGCTCCAAAGCTTAATCTCAGGGTCAAATTCAGTGTCCCACCAAGGGATATTTAGGATGCAAATACTCCTTAGAAACATTTTAAAGAATCAAGAAGGTAGTTAAAATATTATTATGAAGCTAAATAAGTCATTCATGGGACAGAGAGCTTTAGAAGCATCATGGAGTCTGCTTTTCTCTTCATGCCACTTACTATTTCAGCCAGAGATGTCTTACAAATGAGAAAGGTAGCCAAAGACAAAGGCCCTGAAATGGCTCACTTTACCTCCTCATTTTGGCCACGTTTTTATAACTTCAGGAATTGGCAATGCAGAAAAAGCTATGCTAATGGAAAGGAACATGGTACATATCATGTACATCGACAGTCATGGTTGGAAATTAAGAAGGTACTGAGAAAAGGTGAGAGGGAATTTGAAGGGTGAATGAGCAGCATTTCACAAACAAATGAAGTCAGTGATGTCAAAGAGGTCAACCATCTGTGGACTTGTAGATTGTAGGGCAGGGATCTTAAATTTTTGTTTAAAAGGCACATGTAATTGTACAGAAAGTGCCAGAATAAAGAAGTAAATATCACTTGTACCATGTGTAAAACCAGTTTCTCCTTGGAAACTGCAATAGATCTGCAAGACGTACAGAAAAACCCGTTTTTGTCTTCAACAGCAGACTCAACTGGAAGCTAACCTGATATATAGAAATAGACCTAAGCCTACAAAGGCATCCGTCCTTCTAGCTGAGTTCTGCCTGGTGAGTTGCTCTGGGGTTTGATTTTCAGAAACACCCACATATCCTTTTCTCCTCTAAATAGAGGATGAGAGAACAAATGGACCATGTGTCACTGGAGGTGTCAACGTAGCTGCGTTCTCATGTCCTGAAATAAATCACCTTATAAAGCTGAGACTCCTCACAGAGAACTTTCTGTCAGCTTTCCTAGTTAAGAGTGGCTAACAGATATTGCAGGCTTTCAGATGGTCTCATTAAGGGAAAAAGCAGTCTCTGATGATATCCAGTCACGATCTAATTTATTATTTTGTTTGTTTATTGCAAATTATTTATATTATTTTACTTTCATTTGCTTGGATTAACTCAGAAATATAATTCAAGGCAATCTGGTTTTATATGTTTACTCCAGGTGTGAAAGAAGCCTCATGTACTCATTCAGAAATTAATCATATATAAGAGCCTGTATGAGCAAACATATAATTTATGTACAGCTCCTGTTTGGGGGATGAATCCTTTAAAAATCTAGTGTCCTTCTAACACTGGTAGGCAACTCTCACACTTCCTAGAGTTTCAGTCATAGTCTAGAACAAAAATATCTATCACTAATGTTAGCATGGTAATTGACAGATAGGTGGCATTGCTAAGACCAAAAAAAGCAGGCAGGTGTGTTGGAGGGAATGAAACACAAGGAGCACTTCTGTACATACTCTTTGGCTTCAGTGCATAGCCAAAATAGTTACTTGAAAATGTCCTGAGGGGTAAATTGTGAATAGTTTCAACAGCAGGTTATATACCGCCTTAACAGTAAGAACTGAAAAGTAGATCAGTTCACTCTTACTACAGTTTTGGGGAGAGCTTAGCTCAGGATAATCTAGTTAAATTGAGTTTCATTGGTGAGCACATAACTGAGATATATTGTGAATTAAGACTCAACCCTGTGTTTTGGTTGATTTGGGGTTTTGACTTATTGTTCCTTTATGGTTCTGCCAGGGCAGTTGAATAAATTATGTGAGCTTGTTATGTCCTTGTTGGAGCAAAGAATTAACAACTACAATATTTTGCCTTCACAGCAAAGAGTGCTGTCTATTTCTTCATCTTGTCATATCAAGTGCTTGGGAAGCTAAACATTTCTCAGTGTAATTATGCAGTTATACATCCTGGTATCTGTGCTTTGGTCCCAAAGTGAAGTGCTGCAGCACCTGCTCGTTGATTTGAAGTTTCCCTGTCATTCTTATATTCTTCAATATATTTTTCTTGTTTGTAAGTAGTTTCAGAACTACATGAGAAGTGGTGAACGAATGAACGAGAGTGAACAAATTCCTTGTTTTGGTTTGCTTGCATGCACGGCATTTGCTTTTCCAATTAAACTGCTTTTATCTCAACCCATGAGTTTTCTCACTTTTACCCTTCTGATTCTCTCCCCCACCCCACCGGGGGGGAATGACCGAGCGGCTGCCTGGTGCTCAGTTGCTGGCTGGAGTTAAACCACGACAGGCACCCACAATGTTCTGTATCAGGGAATTCCACGCTAATTCTGTGTTATGAAAAGAACAACCTCTTGTCATCTGCCTTGCACTTACTATTTGGTCGTTTTCACTCCTAGGTCTTGTAGAGAAGAAGAACAGAGGACAGACAGTTCCCCTTCTATCCTCTTAAATGGCAGATTTAATAGACGTCTGTTATGTACCCCCTCAGCCATCTCTCTAGTCTGCTCTGTGGTTCCTGCATGGCTCAGAAACCATCCCAGAGTTTCGATTGTCCTTGTTGCCCTTGTCTGAGCCTTTTGCAGTTCTATCATTTTATTTTTGAGATGGAGCGACCAGAAGTGCACAGGGTGTTCAAGCTGTACATGCCTCAGGGATTCATCACTATCAGGTGGTGGCAGAATAATGTTAGTCTTCTATTCTGTTTTATATTACTTTCTTCAGAATCCCTAATGTTTAATTTCCTTTTTTTTTTTTTTCTTTCTGCTACTGAATGAACTTATTTTTACAGAGCTATTCATCAAAACCCCAAAATCTTGTTTCTGGGTAGTAATGGTCAACTCATGATACATGCAACATTAGGATTTTTGTCCCATGCACGTTATTTTACATTCATCTGTGGTAATTAGCATCTCCATTTGTCTAGTAAATCAGTACTGTGAGGTACATCTGCACCTCTTTTACAGCTGACTTTCGGTTTCACTGCCATAAATTATCATCAGCAAACTGTCACCAAAGTGTGACCTTTTCTAGATCATTTATCAATAAGTTGAACAGCATAAGCCACACCTCAGTTGCAACTGTCCTCAGTCCTAAGTCATCAAGTGATTCACAGAAAGTGTGAAATTATATAAAGTCTGTCTTTGTTTATCCTTATTCTTACTGTGTATGTATTAGTTCTAGCTTTAAGGAGGCAGGTTGTGAGGTGGTGTGTAAGCAGGCATTGAGAAGCCCAATCTTCATTCTGTTGTGACTCCTACAGGCATCTCAATTTGGTCTTGGAGGTAAAAAAAAAAAAAAGAAGATAAATACAGTGAAGCAAGAAACAAAGTTCAGAAACCAGTGTGGGAGATAGAGAGCATGAGGTAATGACTTAAAGACCTGGTAAACTGAAGTAGAGGTAAACCTGAACATAGCCTGGAACTGCGGGGATGAACAGAGAGAGCTTCAATACCAGAAAATGGCAAAGGACAAGTGGGGAACAAAAAGGAAGCTGAAAGGAAATAAAGAGGCAGAGGGATTCTCCAGAAAGATACTCCGTACCAAGGGACAGAAGGGAAAATCCCCCCCCAGAAATAGAAGAAAATACAGCTAAGGAAAGGAGGAATCCATTTAAAGGACAATTGTTCCCAGTCTTTGTATGTAAAACTGTAAAGAATGTAATTTTATTTTCCAGATAAGACAACTTGAGAGAAAATTAGAGTCCTACAGGGTATAAAATCACCAATTCTTCCATCTGCCATTATAGCCTAAGACAGAAGTCTGACATCTGCTGGCACTGGCTTTGGTAGAAACTACAGAACAAATGTATGTGTTAGCTTAGCAGTGCTTTAAGATTGGAGAAAATAATCTGCAAGTAAACAGCCTGTAAAAGAAAATGGTTGCGATCTTTCCTAAATGACCTCCAAAGGGAATTGCCCATGTTGCATGCTGTATAGATAGTGCTTGTTAGACGATGACTTTCTCAGCAAGACCCTATGGATAGAAGATCTAATTGATACTGTCAAAAAAAACTTGTTGCCACATTTCTAAACCCAGTAGTTGTTCACAAAGCACTGAAATCTGTGCATCTGGCAAAACCTCCCTCTGACCCATAAAATTGTTAGTTCAAACATCGTGCTTGTGAGAAAGAGCTGAGGGCCAATTTTAAGTCTTGTTCCTATTACAGGGCTCTCTCCAAACTGCAGATGAGGAAGTTACTCAAGAGATGGTAAACTCTAAGTCGAAGTGTGCTTCACATTCTGTTTTTTGTTTCTGATTAGCTGAATTGATATTTCTTGGCTAGTATTTTTATCTGTTTAATTAGTAACGAGCACCAGAGTGATAACTCTGAAGCCTTTGCACCGTTCACTGTATAAACAGAGTACTGCCAGGAAAAAACAAGATTTCCAATTATGAGCTGCCAAATTCCTTTAGCCTTGTTACAGAGGATCCACTCAGAATGACAAATTAATTCATTTTCCTTGCCAATCTAGTCATTGTCCTCTCCACTGAGACTGTCAATAACTGCCAATTGCGATGCTGAAAATTGTGATGTTTTATCAGACACTTGGCTTGCTTGCTGGTGACAAGGGACAAGAAGTAGGTCTGACAAAATCACCTGAAATTTGTGCCCTACAGAACTGGTAAAATCTTATACCCAAGGAAGACTTTTGTGCCTGAATGGTGAACAATAACCCCAAAAATATATATTTAAGAATGGAAAAGAACTGATCAAGAAACAAAAAGACGTCTTTTAGAAGTCAGAACTATCAGGATAAAATTATAAAATCACTGGTAAGAATTATGCTGTGTTAAATTTTGCAGACAATATTAGAAAATAAAGTTCTTTAGCTGCATGGATTTTAAAAAAATCAGCAAAACACAAAAGAACATAGTAAGAAGGCGGCAAACAGGAATGCAATGACAATGAGATGGAGTTTACAGATAACTGAGATATGGCCCCCAAACTAAATCAATAGTCTACCTTAGTTTCTCAAAAATTATGAAGATTAACAACATAGGGGGATGGTGAATGGGAATGGGGTTTGTGGAAATAGAAATCACTTCATCTTAAGTGGGAGAAAAACTGAAAGATTTAAATGGGGGCAAGAATGGGGAAGAAGAAAAATTAACTTGATAATCTCCATCTCAGTATTCTGAGAAAATTGGCACTCACAACTAACATTTACAGTATTGCATTCTGTTTGGTATAATACCATCTGATTGAATTACAACATATGTAATGTCTAGGTTTGAAGATGAAGGGGGAAAAAAAGTGCCCAGACAAGTCTATGTCCACTAAGATGATTGCCATGATACATTAGGCATTAGAATAGAGTTTGCAGAAATCAGAAATTAATGAAATGGAGATAAATAGAAAAGGAGATGGAATGCAATACGGATTTAGCAAATGTAGACTGTATCACACAACCACAGTCGTCTTTAATCAGAGACATGATTCTTTAAAAAAGAGAATGGGAATGAAATATACACGGTTACTCAGATTGCTATAAAGTGGTTGGTACAGCTCAAGGTGGGAAATTATTAGCTAAGTGGAAAAAGAGAATGATGACTGAAAAATAAACTGAGATAAAAGTAGTAGGTAAAAAGGAAGACAGCAATGAGTCGTATTGAAAGAGGATGTATCTGGCTAAAGTGAGGATTAGTATAAGAGTTTATTATGGATTGGTTCTGGGATACTTTATATTTATTCAGCATTTTCATTAATTGTCTTGCTGCAAGAAGCTGGAGTGATCTGATTAGATGTACTGATGACAAAATGTGGGGAAGAACTGTCAATAAAGAGAAGAATCAGGACTCTCTGTAGAAAGTATTATTTTAATGAAATCAGGTGAAATTCAATAGTGGAGAGTCACAGTGAGTCACTTAATAACTAAGGCAAAGCATTTCTGTTAGGACCTGATCATTCAGTAAGGAGTGAGACGAAGAAATGCCTGGGTGTTTGAGGCAATCGTAGTGCCTGCCTTAGGAACGTGGGGCAGTTGAATAAAAGAGAAATGCAACCACAGGATGTTCTGGTACTAATGCTATTGATAAAGGCAATGGGAAGGAAATGTTTGTCAAAGCAGAGATGTTGCAGGCAGAAGTGACTGGAATTTTCCAGTGAAATTAGGTTTTGCTAGTGAATTTCCACCCAGCTTCAGCAGTGCCACAGTCCTGGAGTGTGAACAGCATTCTCTCTTGGGTAATCTCTTAGCCTTTTCGTGATGCTTTTAAATGACTTGAGATAAATGGCACAGCCAAGCTGTACCCAATGGCAAGCTGATGGCATCATTTCACTTCCCAGAGCATGCTCAATAGCTCCTTTTTTGATTGTGTTTGCTGCCATGGTTGCTTAGTTTTGTTAGCAAGCACAGGCTGCCGGCTCTGCATCAGGGCAATTCCTACATTTCCTTCTTACCCCTTTTTTTGAGGCTTTGTAGCACTAGCTGCTTTGAAGAGCTGGGACTGTTTGGAAAGAGCACAATATCTAAGCATTCCTTTGCATTTCCAAATGCCTGTAATTGCATATAATTGTGGGGGTGGCTCAAAGGTTGACAGGACTTCCAACACAAAAATTTCAAAATTGTAACTCAGCTTAATAAATCCATGGGCTTCCTTCATACCTTTTGACGTGGGCACTTCCATAGTGGCTCTTAGAGTCTGTCTGGACCAGTCTCTCAGAAGGCAACAGGTGCTTGGTGGAGACAATATCAGTCCCCGTTGGCTGCATTTTTCTTGCATTTGGCACTCTTGCTATCTGCTTAAAGATGAGTATTGTCTCTGAATATCGTCTTGGTGTAAAAGCAATCAAAACTCAGGACTGTACTTCCATAAGAAAGGTCCCCCTCACTCCAGGCACTTTATGCAAGACTGACAATACATTACAGTTCAGGGCTCAAATGAAAAAATATAGGGGGGGGGGGGGCTGTTGTCTATTCCTTAAGGAAAAATTAAAATATTTCTCCCTCTTTTTTCTTGAATGATGTGGAGCAGAGAGCCTCCTGGGAAGTCTTTGTGCGAACCTAGGACCTGAGGGCAGCTTCCCAGGCAATCCCCAAGGCTGCGTGAGCCTTGGACATTCCCTGGAGGCACAAGGATCGCCCTCCTGCCTCGAAGCCCTTGGCTGAGTCCCCGAGAGCTGTGGCAGCATCTGTACTGCCAGGGCAGGCATCTCTCCTTCACAGCAGACACTAAAGCTCTCTGCCTTCCCCCTGAGGGGTTTGACAGTATTGTCCGAAAGCGGTGGGTTATTCAGTCTCAAGGGGGTCATCATCTTGGACCTACAAGCTGTTTGTTCGATCGGTGGCTGAGAAGCCAGGCGTCAGTTTAATGGGACTTCGCCTTCATCCTCACAAAAGCATTTCAACATGATGTTTTGCCAAAGCCTGGTTTGATTTTGTTGAATTGGTTTAAAAATACTTTATCCAAAATTTCCTAGGCAGCTGTAGGCAATAACTCTTCCCAAAAGCATAGATAACACTGGAATAGCTCTTGGGATGAACTGCTACTCATAGAAGCGACTGCGTAAGAGTACCTGCTAAATGATGTGGCACAAGTTGTCGGAAGTGGTCTGTATAGATCACAGGGAAAAACTAATTCTTAACATAAAGAGCAAACTTTTTTTTTCCCCTGAATAAATCAGGTATCCAGCCTGCACTCATTTGAAATGTTTTATAACTTATTGCCATTGCAATGCTTAGCGGTTTGGGTTCAGTGCAGATCCTTGAGCTTATCTGTAACCTCTTTTTATCTCTCATCTCTGCCAACGTGAAGATTAGTTTCTGTGATCACTGAGATGCATCGTCTCTGCAGACTGCTAGCTTCTTGTCACCAATTCCTTTCTTCACAAAGGCTGAATTTTAGAAATTCTGTTGGCCTTTTTCCATCTTAAGCTCCCTCTCTCACAGTCCATCTCCCTAAAAGATATTTCATGCGCTGTCAGGATGCTGGACAGCAGAGCTGGTTTTCTCTCGTGCTGAAGAGGGTCTGGCAGCGTCCTACAACCAAATCGGTTGGCTGGCATTGCTCACTGCCTAGCAGTGGGAGATGATATTGTGTGTCTCACGTATGGTGCTGTCTCTAATTAACCAAACGTCTGTGGTTCCAAAGCTAAATGTGGGTGCTGGGAGTGTCAGCTCTGTGATATAAGCTTCTGTGCCATCTTCAGCATCTTGGTTCTGGGCTTAAGGAAAATGTTTTTCTCATTTCTCATTCTCAGTGGAGTTTCAGTGCTTGTCAAGCAAGAAGAGTTTTTTTATCAGCTGTCCTAGTGTTTCGGGCATTATTCCTGGCAAAAGTTTCTCACTCTCTTTTCAGTGAGAGAGTGAAAAGCTTTACCTTTATGATCGCATCTGTATTCCCCAATATCAAGATTATCGTATATACAAAATACGGTTTTCTTCTTTTTGCTTGTATTTTTGCCTGGAAGACAAGTATACTTTGTCATTGAATTCCCTCCATGCTAATACTGCCAATTTGTTCAAGTTTTAAGGGCTATTTTCCTGTTAAATACTCACTTTTTTTGCTGTCCTAAATCCTCATAAACAAGTCATTGTTACCTTATTTCATGTGACAGAGAGAACTGCTTGTTTCAGCAAACTGAACCAATCTGTGGACCTATTCAGGTAAGAACACACAGCTTTACAGACTTCTGTGTATGATGTGGATCATCATACAACTCTTTGTAACAAAGGGCCATAGCTAAGTACACCGATGCATTATCAAGCTGCAGAGAAGTGGGTCACGACAATCACCCAGGATGAACTCATGCATCAGTCAGATAATTAACATTCAGCAATAAGGCGTATTGTCCCATCACTTTGTTACGGAAGGGCTCTGTGGCATCCCTTGGCACAAGTGAGTTTATCCTGCAGGATAACTTCTCCTTCATTTGGAAATCTGCACTTGTTCCTTGAGCTATTGTGTGCTCACTTGACTTCTTGCTTAGTACACCTTTGGCAGGTAGCTTCCTCTTTTTTTCTGTCCACCCCACTGCTGAGGGTGTCCCCAAGGCAGTGGAGTCAGAGAAAGGCCAAAGGCTTATACCACGGGCGCCTCTGTATCCTGCCGAGGGCATTTGTTTACCTCTCTGATCAAGGCTAAGAGTGTAAATGGGGCAGCTGAGCTATGACCTTATTTCCCTCTTTTGTGCATCGTATAGGACAAAGAGGGTGGCTGCAATGTATGGCTGAGCATTAGAGCATCTTAAATGTCATGCATTAAATAGTTCCTTGTATACATCTTCAGCATTCAGCACCGTTGCTGAGGTGTTCTTGAACGGCTATAGCACAGCTTTTTATGGAATGGAAAATTAAAACTGAATGACAGCATCATACAGGGGGCAATGCCAAAAAAACTATCTTTATTAGAAGAGCTACACGTGATAGAGTAAGGAATTCATAATATTCCATTGAAAAGACCATATTTCCTTCCAACAGTTAGTCATCTTTAATAAAACAATTTAAAACAAGGCTCGTTCTCAGTCTGTAGTCCGGATTTAGTCCAAACTTTCATTTTGAGAAACAGCATTTTTTAAAACGTCCAGATGAAGAAGGAAAATAACACAGTGCTATTATAAAAACTTAACAATAACAGGAGCTAACAAAAAAAATCTTAATTATTAATTTTATCCTAGGAACAGATCTTACCAAGTGTTAATAATCTCTTTGAGCTAAACTGAGCACTGAGCAAAGGTATCGCATGTGTAGCTGCACAAGCAATATCGACAAATTATTCTACCTTTTTCATTCCGAAATACCAAGTTCATCAAACCCAACTCTTTTTCCAGAAGTGTTTTAATTTCAACATTTTTCCCTTGGATTTGGGATTAAATTTCTCATCCAAATGAGAGAGAGAGAAGCAGAAGCTATTCCCCAAGTGACTGTTGAACTGGGACGTGGAAGCCACAGGTGCAAGTTCCTGTCTATATCAGACAGAAGGAATTTCACTGCAGAGCAAGTATTTCATTTCACATGAGTGCCTCCAGTATTGCTATTCTGAGAATAGCTCTTTTTTCAGGTTTTACACCAAGAAAAAAATGTTTCAAAGTCTCTTGTTCTTTTCCAATATGGAATGAAAGCAAATTTCCAAATCTCCCACCTTTTTTTCCCCCTGAACTTGAATTCTTATTTTTCAAATAGCTCTACAATCACATGGTCCATCTTATATTTTACTGCCAATCTTACACATGTCATAAACAGAGTCTCCAGCTACAAAATGAATTATTTATATGAAGGGAGTGAATCCCAGAACGTCGCAGGCTTCCTGCATGAATACTTTTGTGCCTCTCGTTTGTCACACACTTCATCCCATATTTGGCTCTTGTCAGATTGAGAGCAAAGGCCCTGAGTAGCTGCCCCAATAGGAGCATCTGCTCTTCCCCTTTTTTTTCCAGAGCCCAGAGGAGGTAAAAAATATGACACTGCTATACTGGGAGTGTTTTATTACCCCCTTTGTATCTGCCCTGTCCCTGTGCTTGCAGTCAAGTAGGGAAGATGGAAAGATTTCTTCATTCTTAATGGCTTTGCTCATGGGTAGGGTGAGTTCTGGCACATCAGCCTGAACATCATGCTATGGTTTATACAGGTCCTATGTGGCTACAGAAAGAGTAAGCAGAATAGCTTTTATATTTCCACAAGTAACGAAATGGGAAGGAGGCTTTTACAGTTTTAATATAAATTTACTCTTTGTTATGTAAAGTCCTTTTTTTTTTCCCTAGTCCTATAAAATTTTCTGATTTAGTGCTCAGAGTGCTCGTGGGGTGGGTGGTCACCAGCAGACCCTGAGGTGTCAGTTCTTCATAGCATGGAAAGACCAGATATCTGAATTCTCCCACATGAATTGCAGGATTCTGCTCCAAAACTACAAATCTGAAAGAGTCTGTAGAGAACAGGAAAACATATGAGCTATGAAATAAGGCCTTAATGAAAAGGAGTGGACCTGCAGAGAACAATCTTGGCAGATAAATAGAAATTGTGGAGGGTACTTCCTTTCAGCAACACCAGAACAAAGCAATATAAATTACATGCAGAAGAGAAATAAATCTAACCGTAATTAGGTCAGAAGTGCATATGTCTGTAATAATGAGTTTCTCAGATGCTGCTGTGTATTAGGCCTGTTAAGTACCACCCCTGCTCCTCCACTTCAATGCTCCTCCCCAGCTCCAGGCTGGGACTCCAGGTTTTAGATGTGTTTCACCAGGAGCTCCACAACCTGTTGCCTGCAATGGCCCTGGTGCATCTCCAGAAGGCTTTGAGTGCTTTTTCTGCCTTAACTGACAGGAGCAAAGCCTTCTGGGATAATTAGTGCTGCTTCAATTGGACAGGTAGCGGATGGGAAATAAACAGGTTCAAGAGCTCAGGGGACATCCGTGTTGCTGTAGGCAGGGAGGCAGTGGAAAATAAATATAGCTAAGCAGTTGGAAAAATATTTATTTATTTATGCTCCTTTCCTTCTGAGATGTGAGATGAGGACCAGCTCCAATATGAACTCAGTTTTTTTCTAAGCAGTTGCCAACTCTTTCCAGCCCTTGAAAATGGCATCCCACTTAAGTCTATGGCCAGCTACAGTGATGACCCATTTGGAAATGCTTTTCCTTATTGTTAACTGTGAAAGGAGATAATTTGTTACATAAATAATGAATTAGATGTGTATTAATTTAGAACTGCTTGTCTGAATGGTTTGCAAAGCAGCTGTGTGATTTTAGGCAGTCATATGCTGTCAATTAACAACTTATTCTAAGCCAAATCTGTTTAAGCTTATTATGTGTATCACACAGTGTGGAATTTCTTCATAGGTTTTACTAATTCTAGCTGTATACCATTGGCTGCATAGTAGTTTAAAACTGCTAAAGATTAGTAAAAATCCCAGTTAAATTACTGACAGGCAGAGGGAACTTCCAGCTGCATTCCAGCTATTAATCTGCTAGTGATACTTTTCCTGTTGTTGAGAGGTTGGGAGACCTCATTAAAATCCCCAGTTTTTCTTTGTGGAAAACTTAATACAAGTGCAGGAAGGCAACATTAAAATTGAATATTCATAATATATTATCAATATATTATTCAATTAAGGGAGGGAGCCTTTCAGTATATAGTTAAATAAGCAGCATGGCTTATACTTACAAGTGGGATTGCTCACTGTCTTTCCAAAGCAATATGCCCCAAAATTTCAGGGGACTGATCTTGTGCCATTACAGAATTTGGGAATATCCGAGACAACTCATTTAAGAAATTAGAAAAGATTAATTTAAACTTTTGACAAGTTTCTTTTTTTTCTGAAGTGTACCGTGTGTCAAAACAGGAATTCCACACTTTTTGATTATTCTGATCTTGTTGGAAGCTAACAGGACCTTTAACAATCTTGAAGGGCTGCCACTCAACAGCACAATTATTCAAAGCCTCTCTTAACAATGCAAGTTTTCTCTGCTCAATATTTCTAAAAGGGTAATCCTAAAGATGATAGCGTGACTGAGCTACACTCTTTTGTACTTGCCGCTAGTATTTGCAATATATGCCACTGTATGGTTTCGACTAAAGTCTTCAAGGGTCACCATGGCCTATTTCCTGCAAAAGTGTCCCTTCTCTAAGAACGTGGTCATTGCTAAGAAAAAAAGACAAGCTTTTACACACAAGTCCAGGGCACTTTTTGCCACACAAATTTAGTCATAGTCTCCCAATCATATGGAGCTTTAAGCATTTTCACAGGAAGAATTGCTCATGCTGTGTATTGAGTCCTTAATGATATCACTTATAATGAAACTTGTTCCGCTAGAAAAATGGTGTGGAAGCTTGGCAAAACTCAAGAGTATCAAGATTGTGTATTTCTGTGCTTTCCAGCATGATGGCTCCCCAGCTTCTTGCTCACTCCCATTATCTGAGCCCCTGACCCACAGCTAAGAAGGAGAAGGAACACCTCTGTGTCATTGCCAGGAAATGTGTCCTACTGTAAGGAAATTTTAGAAGTTTTCCTATTGACAATGTTCTCTACTAGTGCTTTGGGATATCTCCTTCTCCCACCTGTGGAAGGAAGCCTTCCATTCAGTACAGTGTGAATACGTTCAGTCCTGACTCCTTTACTCTTCCTCATCTTGATGTTCCTTGCTTTCTCAATTTCTTCTCTTCTCCATCAGATGTTTTTCTTCCATATTACCTATCCAGCTCCGTTTTTCCTCTCTGATCTATCTGCTCCTTCAGAGACAAATCAAATTTTTCAGATCTGGAATGCAGTATTCCTCCTTTCCAGACACATGGAAAAAATTTCCCCTCAAACAAATTTTTTTTAAAAAATGAGTAGGAAAACCCGCAGGAAAAGTTTAATCAAAATGTCTTTGGTATACAATTGCCTGCAGACAAACCATTTCACCAAACTTAGTCAATGAATAATGAGTTTCAGTATCACCATTCTCTGATCCCTCCCTCAGTAGTGTAATTTAGCTGTAGTTAAGTGGGCAAAATTGTTGTTAACATGATATAAGAGTAAACAGAACTGCCATAGAACTGAGAGGCAACAATTTTTAAACCTGATAAAAGGAAATATTTTCTTATGCAGAAAATATTTCACACACAGTTTTCCTTGGAACAAGATAACATTGACACCAAGAGCTTAGAGCAATACAGAGAAATACAACAATTTCTACAGAGTGTGAACATCCAATTACATTAGACAGGTTTTCAAGACTTAAATGGCTATTATCTAATTTACCAGAGTCAGACCAGGATGAAACTTTCCTAACAGCAGATTATTTCATAATTTTCCATAACAAAACTTTCTGAACCTTCTGCTGAACCTTTTGGCAATTCAGACAGGTGCAGAGAAAAGGCGACACACCAAATTAATAGCTTGAGTCTGCTTCATTTAGTTGTAAGCAAAAGAAGTAGCAGCATATTAGATCATATGTGGATATTTCATTTAACGTTAGGAAAAATCACAAAGATTCATCCTGACTTTTTCAGGTCAAAGTTCTTCTTCTTAACTAAAATGAGTTGCTTTTACATTGCATTTCTTCCTCTCTGCTTCCTTCTTTTTCCAGTTTGCCCTTTCTGCCTCTCCATATCTCTGCCTGGGTCGTACAGCCGCTTCCTCTCCTTCTTCACTCAAACTGGCAAATTCTGATTCCTCAGCTAAGTTTCTGTAGTAAGCCAAGCAGCCAGTAAAATTAATAAGATTTTCATAGCACTTCATTTTAATTCGCTCTATTGCTCTATTTGCTTATATGATTGTGCAGCTGAAGAAAGGGGATAAAATGTCAGACTATTGTACAGATCCAAACCAGCCCCTTTGAACTCTGATTTTACAGCAGAAGCATCAAAGAAGAATTGCTACTCCAAGGCTTTTTATCAACAGAAACTATAAAAAAGAAATGATAAAAGAACATATTCACATTCTTACCTCAATTTCCCATTCTAACTTCAGGAAGCTCCTATTGACTTTTATAGTGTAGGATTAAGCCTTTGGGCCCAGATACTCAAAGGTGCTTAAATGTTGCAAAGCTACCTTTTATTCCCCCTGTGACCTCGTGGACTTCTCAGCCCAAATACAACTTCCCAGGCAATGAATGGTGAGAGTGAAGTGATGACTAAAAAAAAAAAAAAAAAAAATCAGAAATCAGTCGAGCAAGGATCTGCCCAAATCAGCCACAGCTGAAGAGTGGAGAGGTGGGACTAGGCATAGTCATCCGCCTCTGCATAGTCTCTAAGTGACCTAATGCCATTCCTCTCCACCAACATTCTGGTTCTTTTGGTGTGCAAGGGCTGGTTGATGGCTGTATCTGTGTGACAATGGCTGACATATGCCCAGTCTGACTCCAAAGCAACCAGTAAGAAAAAAGGTAGGGTAAGGTAGGGCAGGGTAGGGTAGGGTAGGGTAGACTAGACTAGACTAGGCTAGACTAGAATATTTTCAATTGGAAGGGACCTATAATGATCATCTAGTCCAGCGACCTATTCAGTGGATAGGTGATAGGTCCTGGACCCCATGCAGCTATCTCAGCATGCGGGGCTAATTCACCTGGGTGCAACGCAGCTCTGATGCAGGTATGTTGCTTCTGGAGCCAACTTGCTCAGAATCAAGTTACATATCTGTCCACAGAGCTGCACTATTCATTGCAGACCAACCAGGTCTCCTGTTGAAGCCCTTTCACTGTCTACAAATTATTACATGTTGACTGCAAGAGAGCAGACAACCCGTGATGAGATAGGTGCCTCACTTGAGATGTAGGAAGGTGACAGTCAAGTCCTTAACTTGGAGATTAGACTTAGATCTAATCTAAAACCCAGCTGGGGGCTGGGGTAGGGATCTCAGCCACTCTTAACTCGCAGGTTGACCACAGCATTTAGGCTGCATAGTGTGTGGTCACTGGCCAGCCAACTAGAGGACGTAAACACCCATCCAGTCAAGTGGTAGCTTGGCAGAGATTTTCAGCACTTTATTGGGGTGCGTTGTAGGGTTCAATTATATGGAACTTAGTTACTGGGCCTGAAAGTAGCTCATGGTCGCAAGAGCATTCCGGACGCCTTTAGAAGGCCTTGAACAGAATAAACAAGAAGACAGAAAAAGAAAGATCCCAATTAGAAAAACACAGGTGCGCATTCCACGATAAAGGGAACTTGGCACAAACAACCTCAGTTCAGGGGCTTATCTTGGCCAATTGGACGGAGACAAGTTTCGCATGCACTAGTTAATATAGCCAATTATGTCCTGTGTTTATGCGCATGTACAGAGCGAGTATAACTAACTGTATCTTACGTTTATACGCGTGGACAGTATCGATATAACCAATCACATTTTATGTTTGTGCGCGTGGACACCAAATGCTTGCATGCAGCAGCCAATCAAAGCTTCTAAACAACTTAGAGAACTGTATAAGAATGATCAGCTAGGCTCAATAAACTGGCGACTTTAATCATCATATTGGTGTCCTGTCATCCGGGCCCCGCATGGAATAACCCCAAACCCTACAGTGCGTTTTTGGGGATGCCGAAGAAATACCTTTGGGGACGTGGGCCTCAGTTTCACTGACCTGGAGGACCTCTCTTTTCTACTTCCAGCCTACTTCAAGGACAGGATGCTCTTGCCTTGACTGCCGACCCACCTCATCACGACGAGCCTGTTGGGGTGATGGGGACTGTGGGTTACCATCACCGAGCGGCTCTACCCTCCTTGCCGGGGTAGGGTAAGACGGCATCCCTCAGCGGCAGGGTCCTGCCTCTCCTACCCCCCCACCACCCCCTGCCCTTGCAGAGCACCTGCTCCTCCTGCTCCCTGGCGCGTGGGACACGAAACAGCGGAGCCAGGGAGTATTGGAGCTGCAGAGGGATAAAAGATTTCCAGCTGTATCTATCCTGCTGCCGCCTCTGATTCCCTCCCCGGCTGCATTTGTCAGGCCCACCATCCTTCGCTGTGCTCCATCACCTCTCACCCTTTGCTGTTGCTGTGTTTTTATGGAAATTCATTTATAAAATGAAGACAGTTACATTTATAATGTAGAGCATGCTGGAATACTTAATCTTTCACTTTGTTTTTTTCAAGAGTGCCTTACTCAAATGTGGACTGATAAGATGACAAGTGCTAAAACAATCTGTGAAATGATGCATGGACTTTTAAGCAAATTAATAAGTGCCTTGGAGCAAAGATATATATAATCACAGAAAAACCTGACTCTTTCCATAGGAGATATATCCTTGAAATACTGTTTTATCTGGTTAATTAGAGTTAAGGGGTGGAAATGCTGGCTTTCCCGAGATTAAAGAGAAAACTTAAAATATTCAGATGGGAATTTGTTTTATATAATATACTACATACACACTTAAATATTAAAGTTTGATCCTTTAATATTTAACCAATGGACAGTCCACCGAGACATCTCTTTCATTTCCACTGGGGTCCTGGTACAAGCACCAGCTAGTTTTAATAGACATCACACATTTAAAAAAAAATAGGCACAGTTAAGTCACAGTTCAGCTAAGAGCCATGGGGCACAATATGTTGCATGGGTCAAAAGCGCACGTCCTAAAGGAACTAGTGAACTAGAACAGTGTCTTTGTTATTAATCCGGAAATTGCATTTTTAGAACATATATTGCTGACTATATAAGTCTCTTTTTTTTTTCTTCCAGTAATTTTTTTTTTTTTTTTTCACATGAACAGAGCAAACATCTCTCTTTGTTCCTTATAAAGATCTTTTAACTGTGCTCCTGTTCCAGCTAGGCGGTAACAATCCCTTATGCATCTTAACATTTATGTTTATGCAGGCTAGAAATGTTCATGCTTATACTCATACCAGACATCTTTAATACACACTTCCATCTGCTAGTGACCTGCTCGTGACCTTCTTCAGAAATGCAAGGTAACTTGGCTAGCTCTATTTCTGGTCCTTCTGAAAAAGGATTGTCAGGTCAAATTGTGACAGTTTAAGTGTGATGTCTGATATTGACTGCTGTCCAGCAGGGACTGTAAGCACTGTGTCTCCCACTTCATTCAGGACCTTACTATTGACTTGCACTATCATCTTAAGGTTAGTCTTTTATCTTCTATGCTTCCAGGCAAAGAAATAAGTGGCACTGGAGCAAACTGCTGTACCGCAGCCCAGGGACGCTCCTCTCGTGAAGCTAGTGGCTGTATGACTTCAATGCCCACAAATTAGCTGACCACTGCACAGTGTGTCAGGGACAGCTGCAATTACTATTAAAGCATGTTCCTGTAGCTCACTTTTAAATAAAATAACTTTTCCAAGATATCTCCTTGTGTGCGTGTCTGTGTGTGTGTGTGTGTATACTTTGGACAACATAGGGCAACTTCACTTAAAAAAAGTCCTTCTGAAATGAGGCAGGAAGGTAAGGGAGATATCAAAACCCAAGCAAACAAACAAACAAAACCCACTGTTGTTTGCCTTTTCTAACTGTACGTTATTGCTAAAATATTATTATTTCACCTTTTTCTTCCCCTTTCCATCCTCCAGGCTTGTCAAACCACTTTCCTAATGCTCATATTTGTGTTTGCCAATCCTTTCCAAAAGCAGTGCATGTCCTCATGGTTACTTCACTTCCAACACTAATTTTTTGCCATAAAAATTAAATGTGGGACATTAGGAGTTTTGACGTAGTCTTTCTAATAGAGTAGGAACCTGAAAAAGTTTGGGAGCGTGGAGGATCCCTGCTGGTTACTGGCCAGGGTCACTAGCAAAAGGGCAGAGGACAGAAATATCTTTACATCCCTGTCTTTCTCCTTTTCAGTTTAGTGGATTTTCTACATAAATAAATCAGTTAGTTAGAATTAAAAACTGAGAGCTTCAAGAGTTACAGCATTCAGTTTGGTATGATCTTTGACCTAATTTAGTTTAACAATGGAATAACAGATTCTTCAATACGTGCAAATTATTTATAATTAGTAAATGTCTTGCAAATAGACTCCATTCAAAAAAATAGTTTGTAAACCAGCTGCACTATTTTTTCTGTGGTATCTAATTGGAATGATTGTTATTTAGACTGTAGAAAAGCTTGGGTCAACAGGCTATATGTACCTTTTAAGCAGACAGTTGCACCTCCTCTCTTTCTGCTGCATGCAGCAATTGTACTAATCGTATTGACCCAGGACTATTGGAAAGGCTAACTGCGTGTACCATGATTTCTCACTAAGAAACTTTTTTTGCCAAAGTACCACAACTTTTTTAATGCCACTTGTTAATTTGACCAGCAGTGCTTGTGTTGTCAAAGTGCAGAAATTTCAAGAGTCAAAGGATAGTTTAAGTTCTCTCCCCCTTTTTCAGAAAAAAATAAATAAATAAAAGTGGTTAAAGCAATTTATTCATTAATTGCAAAATATAGATTTGTTTCACTACTATATGCAGGGGCAGATACAGCTTCAGTTTAAGTGGGTGACATTACACCATCCACCATATTTTATCGCAGGATAAAAACCATATAATTTTATTCTTCTTGCCCACTTTCCAGGTGCAGTTCCTCATCTGGATTATTCCATGGCTGCAGTCTTTTTTCCTCTCCTTCACTCGACATGAAACTCTGCTCAAGTCTTGAGGAAACATTTGCTGAAACAAATACATCAACAGTATTTTTTTTTTTAATCTGGATTTTAGCAAAAGAAAAGTTGAAAACTCCTGCCTCATTCCACACATGTAAACTTTGTTCAGTGTTGGCTTAGAATAGCTCAGTCTAGTTCAAAGAGATTAGCAACAATGGGTTTTCAGTTTTTACGATGTTAATCCATGATTAATCTAAACATATTTTAATGCTCCTTGAAGCACAGTATTATTTTCCTAATCCCAAACTTGCCTCATTGATCCCATCCTTGCTTATTTTTCCCACAAAAATTCAATTTATATAAAACCATAGCTAAAGTGTTTACAGTTAAATCTGATAGTACATTATAATTATTACACTGAATGTAGCTATAAGAGTTGATAAGGTAGAAAGAGAGGGCTTTTACTCTTTCCTGCCCTTCAAACATTACCATCCCCCAGAAAAAGTACTGAAAGGTGAAGTGTTGATGTGATAATTTTTCTGCCTACTTGGTCTTCATGAGTATTTACAGGTGCTGTACATCTGCCATTTTATATTAGCGAGAAGAAAAACATTTAACAAGATGCCATAAGATGCTAGTTAAAAATTTTGCTCACGAATATGATGTGTCAAAAAGGAGAACATACAAAAGTTTTCGGAATGATAAGGAGATTTTCTTGGATTTTGATTTAAACCAGGATATTTCCATGAACACTATTTCTTAATATTTTTCATTTCTTTCAGGTGAATAATGGAGCCTGTTTGCTATTTCTGAGTAGACCTCAGTATCTGAAACAGTAATGGACAACTAAAAGAGTGTGATAGTCACAAAATATGCCTTCAGGCTCACGTAATAGCTCTAGAAATAAAATGGTTTCCCACAATTATTTAAACAATTAAGACCTATATTAAATAACAAAGGTAGGTTAATGCTAAGGGTTGATTCATGGCTCCTGTTGCTTAAAATTAAAAACTTCAAATGGATTTGTTAAGTGTCTCCCATGGCTGATGCCTCGTAACATCTGCAACACTCACCAAAACCACTGCGAAGGTCAGGACACTGGCGTTATTTAGCCTTTGTTATTAATGTGCAGGCTGTGAGCAAAGTCAACATCATGAAACCAGTCGAAAGTTTTAGAGAATTCCCTCTGCGTTAAAGTTTCAATGGCACTTAGTGAAAACTAATCGTATTCTTATCTATTGGTTTCCTACTTCCAGACTGCGCTCCTTTGTCATAAGTAATCTTTATTACTGCTAAAGTCTTTATACTCCCCAAGAATTATTTAGGGAACCCCAAACGTATTTTTTAACCTTTCTATGTAAATGTAACACCCATCCTACCCACCGCTGCTCCTCCAGTGACTCTACAGGCTGTTTTAGCAGGCAGGGTGTTTTGGCAAATTACTGTCCTCTTTAGTCTGAGTATAGCTGTACTGCATTTAGCCCCAGAAGGCTTTCCAGCGCCACGGTCAGATGGACAGCAATGAGCTTCTGGTTTTGGGGTGACTGTGAGCAGACTGCGATACCCTCCCAGCGGCGGTTTTGGGGAGGCTGGAGGCTTTCCATTACCTGCAGGGCTGGGGAAGGTGGGAATGCAAAAGGAACAGCAACGAGCCAGGCAGAGCCCGGGCGGAGGGGTCTTCTCTCCGTGTACCCAGAGAGGCCGTGCTCACTCCCGGTTATCCCAGCAAAGGCACCAACTCTCCGACATTCAGAGGAGAAATCCCAGCTGAGCCTTGTTGGACCTGGTCAAATTATATTTGAGGATATAATAGGTTCAGAGGTTTTAGAAATAAAATACATTATTTACAACTAAAAGTATTTATTATTCAAGCCATTCTATCAACGCTAAAAGAATATTTAATGGCTAATGTATTAAATCCATTTTTTATGAATAGTCAAATAATTTTGATTTCTTTTTTTCCTTTTGTCAACTAGTTTAAAAGCTGTGCTGAGAAAAAGCTTATTAAGTTCATGTCAAAAATGAGATTTCTATTTTTTCTTCACAGCTCAGAAACATGACAAAATAAAAATGAATAAATAATGTTTTCCATACCTTAACACTATTATTTTTGAAACTCAAAGTAGTGTCTATGCAAATTATAAGTAAAAGTGTGTTTAATATTTGATCACTACATTCAAAGTTCACATCTTGTATGGCCATTGAGAGTGTAAAAATCCATCTCAATGTTTTATCAGCTGTAAATGCAAGCAGAATAATTGCCAATATTATGAATTTCAGAAAAAATGTTAATAATTTGAATGATCAAATCCTTCCCAAACCAAAAAGAAGCAGCAGCAACTATTTCACATATCAACAGAAGCTTGTGGGAGATTATAAGTCACAGAAGTGCAAGATAGAAACACGGTACAATACTCCTAAATGACATGCAGGATGTGAAGGAAGAAGGAGAAGCTGCAGGATCCTCTCCTTTTAAAGCTGCTGTGCAGAAGTGAACCGTAATAAGCCTCTGACAACCAGTATGATGACTGGCAGAAGGATGACACCTACCAGCATCATCCGTAGCTTGCAGAACACCAGAGTGTGCGCAACAGAAGGCAGTAATTCTTGCCAGTAAGAATGGACAGTGTCCTTAGGACCTACCCATCACATCAAAGTGCCCAAATTTGGAGTCAGTTCCTATAAATGCTCTAAAGAGTCCCTATAGATTTACCTTTCTCATATAACTTTCTCCATATTTCTTCTATGGACATGAATGGAAATTATGAATTAGAGTCTTATCTTCTGCAAATATTCTCTATATTGTATTTCTGCTATTCAACACAAGTGTTAGAATATCACTAAAATGCAAATGAATAGAGGCTATATGAAATGTGGAAAATAATTCACATTAAAAAAACCAAATATTTTTAAAACAGTGGCTTCAATATTTTCCTGAATCTATATACTGTAGAGTCTTTTTATTTGTTTGAATGTTTTCGTGTTCTCTTACCACACTTGTTTTTTAAGCTTTAATTTGGTTGGTTGTGCTCTGCACTTTCACTTTTCATCTTGCTTCCTTTTTGTTTTAATGTATGAAATATTTGCAGCTGCAGTCTCTTTGGAATATCTTTTCTTCTGAAACAGACAGGATGCAGCATGTCCTGCCAGGTGGAACTAAATTTTATTAAATATATTATATATGTAATATATGTAATATAGGAATAGGGTCTCTTTCCTGTTGCAACAAATAGTGCTGAATGTTCGATTATTCCATTTTATAAAAAATTCTCAACTTAATTGAGAGCAACGGTGCAAGTAGTTAACAAGTTTGTTTTCTGTTTATTCTGTGAGTACCATTTATTATGTTTTGTTAAAGAGGGCAGGAGGGCTGGGCAGGAGGAAGGAAAGCAATTTGTCCTGGTTGCTGTACTCTGGGGAGGGAGGAGAACTGCGCCCTTCCTGGATGTGCCCCGCACAAAATGCTTCTGGGACACGAGCAGGCGTGGGGACATGACACGGGAGTCTGCAGAAGGAGGAAAGATTTGGCACAAGGAGGGGACCTGTGTGCAGAAGGGAACAGACCTCCCTCTGGCATGATGGAAAGAAAAAAACTTTCCTAAGCAAACTAAGGGCCATTGACTGTTTCTGGGCGGAAAGGCAAATGAGGGGGGAGACCTTGCCCTGTAAGGATACAATGGGCAGGAGAGAGGAAGTCTGAGATTTGTTTTCAAAACTTCTTACTTAATATGGGTCGCCTGACAGATCAGTGATCTCTCTGTACAAAGAATCATCTTGTTCTCGTTAAGCAATTTTGATCTCTGATAAAACCTGTCTTTAGAGTCAGGAAGATATTTAGTGGCCCTGAACACACTAACTGAAAAGGCAGAGCTTTCACACACTCTGGCCAGTGCAGGGTTGGGCTCCTGTAATTCTGTGTTTATTCTCAGCAAAAGGTTTGCCTGCAATTAAACATGGATAGTATTTTGCACCTTACATGCTTCTCAGTAAACAAAAAAATTTGGACGGCAGCATACCTGACACATCTGTGACAATTGGTATGGCTTGTGCTATGTCACAGTTTGTGGTGGAAAAAGCTGAGGTGAATGATATGCTCAAGTCTGATACATTATGGTATTTATCAGAGGGTACATTTTTGGTACTTTCATGCATGTTAGAGCAAAAAGGATGGCTGTTGCACAGTACCATTTAGACTGTCACAGTAGTTACATTTTCTAGTCTCCCCGCCTGCATAAAACCAGCCATGCAAATTTATCTGATGTTATTTGCATCAGACTCCAAATTACATGTTACTTGCTTCAGACCTAAAAATGCTGACTGAACTGGAAGTTAGATTGGAGAAAGATACAGGATCCCACCCCCTTCCTAAGCCTTCTTTGTGAGTGACTAGTTACGGGTGTGTTAGAAAACCCTGTTCATGGAGAGGAAGCAGCCATGGGCAAACACAGTCATATTTTGGATTCTAGTTTGTTTCTGCTTTTATTAAAATACATCATATTACTTGGTTGCTCCAAAGTTAACCAAGTTATCCAGTTCAAACTGAGTAATTTAACCCGATTTACCAAGCCGCAAGTCTCAGTATCATCTACAAATTTCATATATACATCTTACATCCCTTTCTTAATACATTTTCTTCCAGAAAGTTGATTGAATTGCATGGGCCACACAGCACTGCAGAATCAACCTGCAGTCGATAGTCCTTCATACTTCCATACATATATATCAACAAACAAACTTTTAATCTGTGGAAGAATACATGTGTAGTGGGTTGACCCTGACCAGATGCCAGGTGCCCACCAAAGCCGCTCTATCACCTCCCCTCAGCTGTACAGAGGAGAGAAAACATAACGAAAGGCTCGTGAGTCGAGATAAGGACAGGGAGAGATCACTCACTAATTACCATCGTGGGCAAAACAGACTCGACTTGGGGAAAATTAACTCAATTTATTACCAATCGACCAGAGTAGGGTAATGAGAAATAAAAACAAAATCTTAAAACACCTTCCCCCCACCCCTCCCTTCTTCCCAGGCACAACTTCAGTCCCAAATTCTCTCCCTCCTCCCGACCAGCAGTGCAGAGGGACGGGGAATGGGGGCTGGGGTCAGTTCATCCCACCTTGTCTCTGCTGCTCCTTCCTCCTCAGGGGGAGGACTCCTCACTCTTCCCCTGCCCCGTTGTGGGGTCCTCCCCGGGCTGCAGGTGGAGATCTGCTCCCCCGTGGACCTCCCTGGGCTGCAGGGGGACAGCCTGCCTCACCGTGGTCTTCCCCACGGGCTGCATGGGAATCTGGAGCACCTCCTCCCCCTCCTTCTGCACTGACCTGGGGGTCTGCGGGGCTGGTGCTCTCACATGTTCTCACTCCTCTCTTCAGCTGCAGTTGCTGTTGCACAGCAACCTTTTTCCCCTTCTTAAATCTGTTCTCCCAGAGGCGCTACCACCGTCGCTGTTGGGCTCAGCCTTGGCCAGCAGTGGGTCCGTCTTGGAGCCGGCTGGCATTGGCTCTGTCAGACACAGGGGAAGCTTCTGGCATCTTCTCACAGAAGCCACCCCTGTAGCCCCCCTGCTACGAAAATCTCACCACGCAAACCCAACATGACATGTTCTCACATTTTGACTGCACATAGTGACAGGTTCTTACCGAAAACATTGTGCAACATATTAAGTCTGAAGTCACCTTGCTGATGGCCAGCTATGCTACATCGATGCAGTTGCTTTTATCACTTGGGTTTGTTATCTCATCAGAAAAATGGAACTCAAATATTTTCAGGAAAATTTACTTCCACCAAGCCAGGATGATTGCTAGCAACTCCTCTTCCATCCTTTGTCTCCTTGTGCACAAGGTTCAGTGTAGCACCAGCAGGATAATCCATCAGATCCCTGGCCTCAGTGACTCTCTCTTATGGCAATGTGGGACTAGATGCGTTGTCCTCGTGGCCACCAAAGCTTCGCGAATCTCGCAGATGTCTCCCCATCATACCACTGTGCACCCGGAGAGCACTCTGCCTTGTGTATGGGCTGGAAAACCAGCACAAAGGGGGTATGGTAGGTTTTAGTGCACGCTGTAGAACAGTCACGGCTTTCATTCTGCATCTTCTCGGTGAACTCGCTGTAATACCTTCAGGATAAGAAAGGCTGTGAAGGGGAAGGCAGTGGGTTAGTCCTGAAACCACTGTGTGGGGGCTCTGAAAATTTGGGTATCACTGCTTCACATTCCCATTTTGTTGAGGACCATTTTAGACATTGTCATATTTTGTCCAGGATGATCATCCAACTGATTAGGTAATATTAGCTGTTTTCATATTTTTAAGCCACTGTTACTCTTTTTCAGACCCTGGCATAACCCTTTCATCTTCTCTGTTTTGCTTAAAGCAGTTGGCAATAGATACTGCAATGATGCCAAGAGTTTGTAGTTTTCAATTTTCTTATTTATATTCACTGTTATTATATTCATGCTGATTGCTTATTTTACTTTTTTAATTCTCTCTTTCCTTATACATTTTACTCTCTTTTACAACTTACAGAGTTCTTTTTTGTTCATGAAACATAGTGTTCCTAAACAAATTTAATTTTCTGTTTGTAAACACCTCTTTTGTTTAAAGTCTAGATATTATGTATGGATACTAATACTGGATGATTTTATTTGGGGGTAAAACTAACTCAACCATATCTAAATTACTTTTAATACGGGAGCTACCATATTAATGGTTACTTTAGTCTTATCCATTGCCCTTCTGCATAAAGTAATTGCAGAAAACTTTTCTGAAGTCTGTCAAGAAAGAAATAACTTGCCAATATTTGCTAGTACGTGCTGTTTCTAATATAGGCTGCTCAGCACAGAAAGTGTATGTAATGGCTGATGGAATGTCATTTGATTCTGCATTTCTGAGGTTTTTCAAGCTGCAAGTTGAGTCTTTTGTCCTTTCTGACTTTTGGCATGAAGAAGATACATACATACAATTTCCTGTGTTTTTTTCATAAAGCGTGTCAGAACAGGGGATGATCAGTATAAAGTTGCCCAGCCAATTTCAGCACATCTTTCCAGGCAGTGCACTGAAATAATGTTTAGGGCTGCTATTGTTTGTTGCTCTGCACATGTGGGTATACGTAAGTTTGTTTGTATTTGTGCACATTTGTGGTTACCAGTAGGTATCTGTTCCTCTGCTATTACAGGATGCCTTGATACAATATTTTTCATAACCTGGATGAGTCAATGCTGTATTAAGCAGAGCCAAAAAACATATCCTTTCTTTGAAAGGTGCCTTTATCTATATTAGTTTTTTTCTGTGGTTTTCATTTAATTGCATAGGTTTTCCTCATATCTTTTTCTATTCTTGAGAAGGGTCTTTCCACCAAAGGTATATTTTTTATGCCTTGAGCTTTGGATGCATTCAAAATAGTAACTAAATTAATGTTAGTTCTTATCATTTTGGTTGATTCATTTGTTCAACAAAAACCAGTTTAACTGCTATCAGTATATTTCAAGAAAATATGTTTATAATAGTCAGACATAATTGTTTCTAAATAACCTGACATTTTAAAAACATGCATGCTTCTATTCTTACAAAGAAATTACAAAAACATTACAAATACTACTAGAAAATACTTTTCTATACATTTGTACTACTTTGTTCACTCCTAAACATTCTGTGGACTGTTTTCAGCAATAATTACTGAGACTATCTGTTCTTTTTCCACTGAAGTCGTGTAGAGCTCTGATTTTAGGAACTGCATTTAACTGTGTTAGATTAGTATTAAGACCAAGCAGCACATGACTAGCATTCTGAAAGACACTGATAATAGTGGCTGTAGTATAACACACACTTCAAGTGATATCCAAACATACAGTCATTCACAAACGACATGTTTATGATTTGGCTATTGTGTTCACACTATAGTTGCAAGTCCCATCAGAACAAAGTAAGGTTTGTAGAGAGTGAGAGGTGCCCTCTTTCATTCAGCCAATTTATCAAGCAGAGGATGTTATCTTGCTCTACAACTCATTTATTGCATTTGCCACAAGTTCTGCTGAACTCAATGACAATTACACCTGCAAGTCAGGGGACGAACTGTTCCCACAGTATTTACGAATCACGATGGAAAGAAACGAGCAGTGTTCACCACAATTGCCAGCTCTTACACCTAGACAAGAGCTAAAGCCTTGTCACCAAGAAATGCAGCTGCTGAGACAATAAAAGGGATGATGCATGAGACTGCAGGGCATTGCAGTACTTTGCAGTCTGTAAGTAATTAAGAAGGATGTTGAACAACATCCACAAGAGATAAATATCTTAAAAACAGAAGATTCAGAAAATTTTCGGCCAAGAATTCCATAAGAATTAGCTTAAATGCCCTGCTGCCTGATACTCATCTGCAGTACAGCTTGCAATAGCAGAAAGATCTCAGATGCCTAGAGAGCATTAATTTTGTGAAAGCTCTCGACAGAAGGGCAAGCAGACAACCTGTGTAACTAAAGACCAGCGATCCTGGTATTAATCCAGGATAGATTAATGAAAAAGTCATGTAGGATTTACATCACAAAGAATTAAAGGGTAAGAATACTAATACTACCACTAGTCATCAGAGTATATTGGAAAGTACATCTTGTCAAAAACCTCATTTGATTCTTTGAGGGTAATGGCTCACAGACAGCTTTCAAAAAGTTGGGAATCACCTACAGCAGAAGATGTTTCTAGTGGGCTCCGTATTTAGCCTGATGCTAGTCAACATTTTAATCAAATCTGTAGCTGTCACTGATCCTAGCTGAATGGCAAATGAAATTGAGAGGAGGGCAGCCCAGATCCCCTGCCAAATTCTAAACAGTTTTGCAGATATCTGCTATCAATACAGGCTGGGGGATGAAGGGATTGAGAGCAGCCCTGCCAAGAAGGGCTTGGGGGTACCGATGGATGAAAAGCTGGACAGGAGCCAGCAACGTGCGCTCACAGCCCAGAAGAACAATTGTACCCTGGGCTGCATCAAAAGAAGCGTGACCAGCAGGTCGAGGGAGGGGATTCTGCCCCTCTACTCCGCTCTGGTGAGACCCCACCTGCAGTACTGTGTCCAGCTCTGGGGTCCTCAGCACAGGAAAGACGTGGACCTGTTGGAACAGGTCCAAAGGAGGGCCACAAAAATGATCAGAGGGATGGAACACCTCTCCTATGAAGAAAGGCTGAGAGAGTTGGGGTTGTTCAGCCCGGGGAAGAGAAGGCTCCGGGGAGACCTCACTGTGGCCTTTCCATACTTAAAGGGGGCTTAGGAGAAAGATGGGGACAGACTTCTTAGCAGGGCATGTAGTGGTAGGACAAGGGGTAATGGTTTTAAACTAAAAGAGGGTAGATTCAGACTAGATATAAGGAAGAAATTTTTTACAATGAGGGTGGTGAAACACTGGCACAGGTCACCGAGAGAGGTGGTAGATGCCCCATCCCTGGAAACATTCAAGGTCAGGTTGGACGGGGCTCTGAGCAACCTGATCTAGTGGAAGATGTCCCTGCTCATTGCAGGGGGCTTGGATTAGGTGAGCTTTAAATGTCCATTCCAACCCAAAGGATTCTATGAAAGTCACACATCTAGGAAAAAAGAATGTTGACCATAGCCACAGGCTAAGGAATTGCATCCAGGGGCAAAAAAAGTAATAATTAAGGGCATCTAAGTACATGGATGTGTGAAGGTAAGCTTTCATTACGGTGACCCAGCAAAAGAGGCATCTATGATCCTCAGATGCACAAAGAACAATAAATGAGGCAAAGCCAAGGTGATTTTAGCTACCCCTTATAGCACTGGTGAGACTAATACTGGAACTCTTCCTCCACTTTTGGTGTTCTTATTTCAAGGAAGATGTTGAAGGTGCACAGAATGTGTCACCCCAATTATTTGAGAGCTGGAAGAAAATGCCCTGCATAGGCAGAATAAGGAATCTGCTCAGCTTCTAAAAAACAATAGTGAGAGATGGTGTGCTTACAACATATAAAATATCTAAGTGGCAAAAAAATAGTGACTATAAATGGAATTTTAACAAAAAACACCCAGCAGATGAAAGCTAAGCACAAGGAAATTTAGATGGGGAAATGCTCTAGTTGTTAACTGCAGGAATGATTAATCCCTGGAGCAATGACCAATGGGCATGTAGTTTCCCCACATCTTAATGCCTTCGCATAAAGTTTGAAAGCTTTTCTGTAAGAGCTACATCAGTCAGATGCAACATATGCACCAATTAATAGTGAATTATTAACCTCATTAGAGAGGTAGATGCTCATATTATACAAGAGATCAGACCAGATGACCTGCTGATTTCTTCTCCTTCAACCCTACAATTTCATGTCAAGAGCTGAACTCCCCTGTTCCAACCCAGCTTTCATTAGTGACACATGGGTGTTTTATGACTTCTTGCTCCTCGCTCCTCGCAGAAACCCCGCTGCTGGAGTGACCATGCATGAATTACATGCAAATCCTCTGCCATTGCCATTCTCTGAGGTGCAAACCATGATGGTCATGATTTAAAGTAAGATGAAAATATAGTCATTAGGAACTTAATTAAAAATAGTTTAATTGCAAATGACTTTCTGCAATGTGTTTGCCCAAATAGTCTGTTCTGCAGCTGTCACTTAAGTAGTTCAGAAGATCCAACACAGCATTATTTTTCTTTTGTATGCAAAAGGATTGTAATGAACCCCTTTATGTAACCTGCTGGTGAAATAAATATGATTTTGCAGAAGGTATTGTAGAATTTGGTACAGGGAAAAAGGGTAGGCATGAAGAATCTCTCTATAACTCACAGTTAGAACTAATGATGACAGACTGTCAGGAAAGAAATATGAAGGTATATAATTATTGGCTGGCATGCCTCAGGCATCACCCAGGTGTTAACAATACATAAAGGCTGGGCATGCAAGGACTAACCTCCTCCAAAGGTCCTTTGGTATCTATCCCCCAAATATTTTAATAGTGCCATTTGTTTTACAGTATTGTTGGACTAGCAACAATTGGTTATAACAGAATAGTAACAAGAAGCAGACATACATACAGTCCTTTCTTTTCGCAGATATTCTGAATCCACACCCAAGATAACTCAAGTTATTAACTAAATTGTACAAAACATAACTTCTGAACACTATGTGCTAAACTGACAACTGTCCCTGCTAAACTGATGGTGAATAGTTTCTAGAAATTATTCTTTTGATTTTGCCCAAATGAGCAAAAGTTTACTAACATTACAGAAGGTATGCAGCACTTGCTTCCTATTAGATGAAGATTCAAAAAAGGAATTGAAAATCGGTTCCTTTAACTGCTGTGAAATTCTGACTTCATTTGATATTCATTGTTCAAACTTCTTGCAAGTTTTAGTTCTCCAAAAGGGAAGCTGAAAGCTTACACTGTAAAACTGTTAATCAATCACCTTCTGTGAACAGCAAGTGGTGACACACTGCAGCAATCAGTTTATGGACATTGTGTAGTCTGAAACTAATCACCCAGATTATTCAATTAATGCTTACAAATAACAAAGCAATAGCAGAAATCTGGATCTGTTTCTGAGTGATTCATAAGCATGGATGGAAAATATAATCCCAATAACTACCTGACGAGCTCTGACACACACAAACACCCACGGACTGGCATACAGCGCAAAGCAGTTCTTGTGGTTGCAACAGAGTTTCCACTTATTCCCTGTTTTCCAAACTTAAAACTTTCAAAAACATTTCAGGCCAGTAATTTCTGATGCTTTCTCTTCCATCAATGGGTTTGGGGTAGTTTTTGTTCTTGGGGTGGGTTCTTTAGAAAAGCCTGAAAAAAGATACACAGTCACTTTAAAATAAAAAGAAGCTTAAACATAGGTTTTGCATCATTAAAAAATAATATGTGAAAAGAAAGTTGTCCCATTTCCTTTAAGGCCTGGAGCCAAAAAATTATTTAATTTTAAAATGTCAGCTTAGCAAGAAAATATTTCTCCATATACACAGTGGGCTTTCCAGAAATATTTGTTTAAGGGCATGATGCACCTCTCATTCACTTCAGACTGATATTGACTTCAAAGGCTTTAGCTGGGGCCCTACAGGTACGTTTGGACAGTGGTGAGCTTTACCATGCATAAATCTGTAGTTAAGTACACACAGAAATGCCAAGTCCCATTAATTACTCCAGTATGGTCAAGGCAACTTTTCAAACGCTTCAAGAAACTCAGGAGCCATCCAAAAGCCCCTGCTCTCCTGAGTCCATCACCTTCTGCAAACATGACTGTCCTGTGAGCTGCAGGGCTAAGCTCTTGAAGATCTCGCAGCCTTTATTCCTTTTCTTACACTTCTGAGTGAACATAACGTCTCTTTGCTTTCTCCATACATGCTTAATTGAGTTAATTAGCTGAAGTACCTGTGTTGAACCCAAAGGGCCATTGGAGATGTAGCTAAGCTCAATAGGCACTATGCATGAGGAGGTCTAGCTTGGGCGTTGATGGCAACATAGCCTTAGTATAGTTCTGCACCCGGACTAAATACTGTCACCTCTCCATTAGCAAGGATATACTGCTCCCAAATCTGGAAATATGACCAGATCCCTGGTCAGTGCTGTCTGAGGAAGCTCAGAACTCCACGTGCAAAAGACCGGCGTTTTAACACAGGATAGCTGCATCATCTCAACAGGTATCCAGAACTGTACCTTGCGTAGGGACTGTTAGCTATGTCAGCCTGCAGCTCACCAGAAGAGCGAAGATAGGACTAGCTACTCACCTTCCCCATCCCTATATGTACCAGCTAGAGTTCTACCTCAAGTGCTCTTTTTTTCCCCACACCATTTATCTTTAATTCCTGCAGAATATATGACTTGCCAGATGAAATCTGACCTGTAGAAAACAACTTTGCAAGAAACAATGTCCTAAATGTTCTGCTGATAGAGAGGGGTGACATTCTTCCGAGTGCTACTTAACTCTTTGGATCAGATTTTTTATTAAGTTTCACATTTCAAAAATAGAATTCATTCCATAAATTGATTTGCCACTTCCATTTCCAAATAATGCTCTGTTTGAAAAGGTAATTCCTACATATGTCACCAGAAGACAGAGCTTTATGAAGAACACAATAATTTGTACAAGTCTCACATAGATCATACATCAGTTAGTTTAAAAGTACTCTCACTTTATTTTAGTTCTGCTTTCTGAAGGAGCCTTGTCTCACAATAAGAGCCAATTCTAAAGTATATAACACTTGCTGTTGTGATGATCCAATTATGAAATCTCCAACATCCTTAAGTACTAGTTTTATGCTTCTATTCTCATTTGAACCAAATTTTCTTTAATTCCTTCTGTAGTTGGCTCTATTTGTCAGTCTCTGTTTTGTATTTTCTACCAAATCTTTTCTTGAAATGCGAAGAGAAGATCACATAGATTTACTTTTCTATTTTCTACTTTGTGACTACCAGAGCTTGCTTTCAGGCATGTATTTCACACGTAATGTTGATTAAGAAGCACCACACTCTTACTGTTAGTATTATTTTATCACTCTTTTTACTCTCTGTTTCTTTTTCTTACTGAATTTTAATGCATACAAGTGCCTTTGAGTAGATTGGTTGCTGAGTTTCATTCATCATATTAAATTTTTAGCTGCTAGTTTAAGCTAAGAATCACAGCTCTTACATAGAGCTTAACGCACGTCCTTTAACTCCCCTTCCTTCCCTTCCTCAGATCCGTTCATGCCACCCATGCCCCCTAAGGCACAAGTGTCTGTTGCAACTCTTTAATTGCTGTCACTCCCTCATCTATTACTTCATCCTCTCTTTTCCCCCTTTGCAGATGGGGTGTGGTGCATTTCTGCAGCAAAACGTCTTCAGAAATAAGGCTTCTTGGCATTCCTAGAATGGGCTGCAAATCTGCAGAGCCAGACTTCATTCCCCTATAACTCACACCAGTTGCCCCACCACACCCCAGCCTTTGGCTCTCCACCCCACCACCTCTGGGGCCACAAATGTGACTTATCCACCACTGAAAACGCGTCCTCCAGCCATCATACAGGCAAGGGGAGGCAATTCTGTTGTCCCAGAGTGTGAGCTGTACCAGAAGGAGCTCATCCTGCAGATGTTTACTTCTTCGGATCTGGGGAGAGCCTCTGGCTTCCAGTTTGTCCCCCACAACACGTATCTTGTAACCCAAGCCAGCACAAGCGTGCGGTAAACTGTGGTGGTCAAATTGAGAAACTCAAAGCTTTGCATGCCTGGAAGGGGTGAGACAGTCTGTGGCACACTGAATCTCTGCAGGTGCTTTCTCTGAGGGCCAGCTAAATTGAACCATTATATAGCTGCCACAGGCAAAGAACACAAAATTGGGCAGTTAGCACAGCTCAGCTGACACGTGTTAACTTGCTAGGCTGAATGTGTAAGACCAAACGTTTCCTATATCCTACAGTACACATCAGGTTTACTACACATCAAAAATTACCATGCATCATCTAAGTAATCAAACTTAAAATTAAAAAAAGAATGAACCCAAACCACTTTTGGTACAAATTGCCAGTCTGTTTACGTGGCCAAAACAGGACAAAGGGAAGCACCCACGGAATACGTTTAGGATCGTGATCTCTGCCGTCTGTGGTGGGGAGCGGCCGAACCAAGTTTGAACAAATTTATTACAGAATGAGAAAGAGACAGCAGGAATACAGCGTGGTGGCAGCTGCAGCAGCTTAGCACCGCGCGCTGCTGTCACCTGCGTGAAGCGAGGGGCATCTTCGTGCTGCAGAAGCCTCTGCAGCCCAGCAGAAACATCAGGATCCCAGGAGGTCTCTCCCAGAAAGGAGCACTTTCGGTCACTGTCTACAAATGCAGCATCACTACTTAGCAGTCACCTTTCTCGAGGGATGACGCACGTGAAAAATTACTCCTGTCGTTTCCCCACCGTAAAAATCTTGTGAGACAACCCACTAAGTCATTTCAAACCCGAGGCCGCTTCAGCAATAGCCCGCTGAGATTTACAGTGCCAGATCAGTAGGGTCTGGAGGAGCCAGAAGCACTGCTGCCATGATAGAGTGGACCATCACCCAAGCTAATTTTCCCTGCTTCGCAGATGTTTGCTCCTCGATGATCATCTCTTTTGTCCCTGTTTATCAGAGGTTGTTTCAAAGATGCTTCAAGAATGCTATCTGTGGCAGCCCGGTGCCAGCCCTTTGAGGATTTATGAAATAAGGGTCACGATTTCAGTGCCTATTAATAACAAAATGAGCAAATAGCGTAAGACAAAAGCTACTGATTCAAAATTATGTTCATTAATCTTTCTGCATTAATCACCCTGCTGCATGCTGCACCTTGTAAAGCTTGTATATCTCTTCTTAACTAGCCTCAGATCACTTTGTAGTAGTCCAGACTGGATGGAAAAAGGCATAAATGACTATGTAAATGCTTTGTAATCCATTTATTCCATTTGTTAATTTGTCATCATGCTAAGTACCTGCAAAACAATGTTTGTCAAATGCCACGAGTGCAACGCATCAATCACGACAAGATGCAGGGCACACAAATATGCTTTAGGATGCTGACTTCAGCCCTCTGCTGCTAAGTCCCTGGTTTGTTTGGTTGGTTATTTGTTTGTTTTGTTAATGGGTGTTGACTACAATGTCTTTTTTTTTTTTTTTTAATTCAGGGCATATTTTGGATTGCTGGGAATGGTTTGGGTGGAGGTTTTGGTCATCTCCAAACATTCTGCACCACCAAAATCTCAGAAAAATAAATCATACACACATACAAAAATGATCACATGGATTTAAAAAAAAAAATAAATGTTTTTTTCCAGTTGTGTGCAATCGTTTCAGTGCAACAACACCACAATTAAAATGCTCTGTGGAAAGTACCTTTTCCAAAATTTCTTTGCTATTGAAGCAGTTTATGGTTTTAATATGAAATAGGAAGAACCTGTAAATAATCTTCTTACTATTGCAAGGAATGCAATTTTAATACTAATTTTCCAGGATTTTAATTAATTAGGTAGTTTAAACTTCTTTATTTATTCATTACAGTTTCATACTTTACCTTGCAGTTTTAGGTGAGAGGTATTTGAAGCCTTAGGGAAACAAGTTGCAACACAATCCTACTCAAACCACACAGACCAAGTTTCCTGAAGATACACATTTCATTGTCTAGTCCCTACTTAGATTCATAATTACCAGTAGAATAAACAGGAGTTAAATAAAGCCACTGTGGGTTTAAGTCTTTGCCCGTTATAAAAAAAGGGGATGAAACAGTCCAAACCTGAGTTGTGGCTGTTGCTATTCTTTTCCTTCCTAATCCTTCCCGCTCAGCTAACATTGCTGAACTGAGCAGGCATTTAATGACTATGAAATGTGCTTTTCCTTCTCGTCCCTCCTTCTACAGAAGAGGGGCTCAGATTAGTCTTGCTAGGGATTCGTCGGTGCGTTTAATAACTGTTAATTTATGCCCTGCCTTCTAATATTGACGTGATGGGGGGGGAGCGGGGAAGAGGGTATTCAGATCCCGAAACACAGATTTCAAGCTGAAAAATGCCAAGCTAAGCTTCACAAGCAAACGCTCTGGGCAGCGCAGGATGAGCTGCGATACTGCGGTGTGCTTGCAGGAGGAGCCATCTACCAAGTCCAGTTAGTGTAACCGTCCAGCCCAGTTCACCAGCTATCTGCCTTTTTGCGTGGACATAGGCACAGTCACAAAACAGCTGGATTTCCCAACTTCTGATTAAGTTTAGGGTGTTTGCTAATAAGAATACCAAACCTAATGTGAGCCAAAGTACCTGTTAACTCAGTATGCAAGGAAAACTGAGGCGACGTGGTGGTACTTCATGTTGTTCTGTCCTATCATCCAGCATCTTATAAATGTTTGGAGAGGAAAGTTCCTTCTAGCTCTGCCCAGCTTTTCTTGCCCGCTGCAGGTTGTGTACCTGTACTTCTGGTTGCTTTGGGTTTTCTTTTAGGGATTATGATCCCAGCTCCAGGCTGTTCTTTGGACTCTGGAAAGTTACAATTTGGAGAGTTGCGAAGAAAAATACTTCAGAGGTATTGTGAAAACCCTTGAAAATATGGTTTGCAAATTCAAATTAAGATGGTTGTGGGACGTGTCACATGGCATCTCTACAGAAGAGACGCATCAACTCAAATTGCAGACAGAAGCCTTGGGGAAGCAATTGTTCTCCTAAATGATTAAGGACTGAAACACTTTTCTTTTGCAGAAGCCTCACAGCAAATGCTAAGCTTGCCAAGAGCACTAGCCAACAGCTTGTTTTGAGTAGACAGAAGTCATGGCAGGAATTTGTGAGTCTTGCCAAAACCCTCATAACTCTAAGACTGATAATCAGATATACCCACAGGTGAGAAAGCATTCTCACAGTGGCTTGTAAGAATCTTTCTCTGTTCAGTTTGCTCTTGGTACACAATAGGTAGGTTTTTACAGTTAGAGAGGGTGTTTTCCCAGCTTGTAACTAGTACTCTTAGTTTCTGTACGGATCCCTTCCCCGTTCAGATGCACGTGAACAGCCTCTTTTGAACAACAGTCAGAGAGTTTTGCTTGTGCTGAAAATGCTTCTTAGGAAATGACTCTTTTGCTGCCTAGTTCACCACCCTTCAACACCGTGTATTATGAATCATAAAATATTAATCTTGAGTCTTTAACAACGTAAATAAGAACCTTGTTTAAACAAGAACAAACAATCATTGAACAGGGTTATGCTACTGTGAATAAAATTCCCATTCCTTTGACAGCGCCAGGCTTCCAGCCTGGATGCTTTCTTCCTAGTTCTTGAACTTTCAGAAACAAAAATCACAGCAAAAGAGCATAATTTTGTTTTCATTTTCATGATACAAGTGCAGACATTAGCCAAATACATAGATTTCAAGTTACTTCAGGATCTGGTCACTAACACTAAATAATTGCATGCTTTTAACTAATTGTTCTGCTTATTTAACTAAAACCTTGAAATAATTTTACTATTACTTTAATTTTAAGAAGTATTACCCCAAAATACCAATAGCAAAAGAGAAGTGAAGGGAGTCTTTTAGCCAGCAAGCTACATAACACAGGGAAATGAATTACATTTAAAAGGCATCAGACCTTTAACACCTCTGCTAAGCATCAAATCCAGAGAAATAATAAATAATGCACTATAGCTCATGTTAATTCTAACATTATTCATTCATGAATGAACAGGAATAGGTAGCTAACTCAATAATGGCCCTTTTCTAGTATATCCATGGTAATGTAAAAACTATGTTGGCGTTTCAGGTTGGTTTTTTTCCCATAAAATGCAGGTATCGTAAAACAATGTGCAGGGACCTGGCAGGTTTGAGGACACCTAAAATAGTGTGATTTTTTTTGAGTGAAAGCATGGGGGGGTGGGGAGGGGAAGGCTGTATTTTCCACAAAGTTTGAATTCACACAAAAGGCTGTGACAGTATCTTTGTATTAGCTCACATTCAAAACCAGCACAGTTGCAAGCAAGTAATATGAACATGACATAAGATGTTTTCAAGCATTTAATAAAGTGGGTGCTGGTGTCATAATTTTTAAATGGATAGGTTACCTTTGCTTTTGTGTTAGCAGAATTGTTATCCACTCTCAGCAGGGTTTATATGTAATGCTAAAATTATAAAATCCCCAGGACACTCAAATGTTTAGTCACTTGGCTACCTCTTCAAAGCTAGCAACATTTACATGAACCTGAAAGATCTGTTTACTGAGTGGCTCATGGGTTATGTTGTACAATGAAATTAAAACATGGGATTTGGAGCATTTAAACACATTTTTCCTATTTCTTTTCACTGTAATTGTTGGGGGTTTTTTTTACAGTATGTAATTTTTTTATTAAACTAATGACAACTTTATAAGGTTTGAAGTCCTTATTTTATCTTCTAGTTACTATAACATAATTCTTTGAATAAGCATAAAACTTCCTTTCTTAGTACATATTTCCCATGACCAAACTGCTGCTATAAATGGCAGAGCGAAAGTGCATACGCATGAACATACAAAACCACCACCCATGTCATATTACACTATCATTCTATTTTCTTTTCTAGGTCCTAGACCTGAATTTCTTGCATGTTCCAAACTACCATTACATTTCTAGGGGGTTTTAAGTGCTCAGAATATGCATTCAACATTTATGTAAAATATAAATAAAAGTGGACAGTAAAAAGAAAAATCTCTGTGGTCTAAACATTTCCATGCTTAACTCAATTTCATTTGAAGGACCTAATTAACAGGCTTTCCATTAAGTGGCATGCAAAACAGATACTCATTCTTTTCCAATATGAGATTTGCATACACAATGCAAATTGCATGCTCCAAGATCGGAAAGGAAATCTTGATCTGTAGCTACTCTAAATTCTAGTTCAAGACTCTCTAAATTATTTTTTATATCCATGTTAGTGTTACACAAATGACAAATAACAAAAATGTGCATTTAGCAAAACTAAGGAGATTATTTCTTTGAGCAAAACTGAATTCTCACTTTTTTGGAGAAAATGCTATTATTGGAAAATGTCACACTAAGCGTGGAAAAGTAAGCCCATTTTATGGTAACTTAGTTTGTATCTGAAATTCATTATTGCTTTTTTTTAAATTCCATAAGAGGTTCTAGAATTTCTAAAGGAAATGTTTGATTTAATGGCCTAAAAGTTGTGAAGTGTCTTATTCAGGCAGAAAGATCAAACAGATTTTATAGGAAATGGCGTTCCAGTTCCTGGAGAAGTAGAAATTCAACTTAAGTATATCATAAAGCTGATTTTTAGTATAAAAATCACTTTCTGTAGCTCTAATTTAACTTTGCAAAAATGAGCAATATAAAACTTTATTCAGACAAGAAAAATCTTATCTTTTATGTTCCAGCCCAGTAAACTGCAGGCCCTTCAAATATCTTTTTTGATTCCAAAAAGGTTGGGTTTATTTTTTATTTTTTTCACTGAACCTGAGTGCAGTAAGGCTACGTGCTCTGTCTGCAGGGAGGGAGAATGGGGCTTTAGTGTGACAGATGAGTCTGGTGAATACTTTTGTGAAATAATAAAAATAAATATGTCAGCTTGTCATTAAAAGAAATAGGTTGTCATTCTTTGTTTATTAGTCCTGCCTGCAACCCAGGGTTACCTACTGTGTATAAATAGGTTTGCTAGATAACTTGATTTCCTGTTTCTTTGTAAAAAAAATTTGGAACAACTGGCTCATTTATAACACTTGTTAGGTTAAAAATTTGTTTTTGTATCGTTTCCCTTAAAATCTGTACCTTTTATATACTAGAGGAGAGGTTATTCTAATTCTGGTTTATCCTAATATTGTCTATGAGAAAAGTAAGAACAGTACATGGCAATAGCTGAAGTGTCAAATGCACTTCATAGCAGAACCAGAAAGAGCCTAAATGAGCACATATATATATATATATATATATATATATATAAAAAAAAAAAAAAAAGAAACCCACACCATTAACAAAACCAGAGAAGGGTCGGTGGTCACAAGAGCCACAGAATTGCTGGATACACTGTAGGCTTCTCCTGAAGCCTAATACAAATGTCTCTATTATAACATACACCTTACAGTGACACTGGTCCCTTTGTTCCTAAATACAGCCATGTGTAAAGATGGAGCGCTGTAATTAAAGGAAATAACCAAAGTAAATTACTATTTACAGCAAATTGAAGTAATACAGTGCTTATTTTTCAAAAAGTGCCTGGCTCAGGAGACTTCATTTAATCATGCTTTCAGATATTTCTGTCACAGATATCTATAGGTTTGATCTGCTAGTAAGACAGATGTTTTGAGAGCTCGCTCCCTGCCTTTGCTCATGGCAGCCAGGGAAAGTTAATAAACTTAGGACATCCGTTCAAATCATCACTTTCTCCTATACGTGGCCAAGCAGGCAAGATTCCTCGCCCCATTTCCAGAGCCAAGACAAAAGGAGAAAAGCCTACAAGCCCCCATAATGAAAGCACTGAAAGGTGTTTATTTTTGGATCCTGTGTCCCAACCCTGGGACTCTCTCCCTGATGAGATGGCTGTGTGAAAAGGCACAGTGCAGCTTTCAGGCTCCATCCCTACCTTCTGGTGTGCGAGAAGAAGGTAGATTTTGATGCCTCAGTGACCAGATCTCCTTCCAAGTAGTTTGCTAAATTCCCACTGGCTAGGAACAGCAAAGCTGGAAGTGCACTAGATGGAAACCAGGGGCCACGATAATTGTACAAAGGCCTGCTGAGATTTTCCTAACTGCTTCCAGTAAAAGAAGAGAGTCCCCTAGTAACAGTGGGAAGTCCCACAAGAAGGAACAGTACACTATGTTCACTCATATATGAATAACACTTATTTTATCACATGAAGTTATAGATCCAGGTGCCCTAATGGAAAGACGGCTTAAACAAATACATCACCGGGTAAAAAACTTGCCATTTTTCCCTCGGATGTGACTGAACTTGCAGTCCTCTGTTGTCTCTAACATAAAGGGTGCTTTGTAAGCAGATAGAATCAGGAAGATTATTTTTTATTTGGTATCATAACCAATACAAACAGGGTTCTGTGAATTCCATCTTTTTTGTTTACACAGTCTGGAAAAAAAGGAAATCCGCTTAAAGGGCAATGTGACTGACCGTTAAAGGTAGGAGATTACGTTGCTATGACAGGACATTGCGAGAGGAAAACGTGAGGGACCAGATTCTGATCTCCCTTTCTATGTTTGTTTAATTATCCCAAGCTCAGTTATAATACTAAATGCAAGGTGATTAATCCCAACAATTGTAAAAAGCTTAAACCTTCCTGGTCTTTTTTACAGTTCTCATTTTTAAAGGCTATGTAATATTCTACTACTAAAAAAGATAAAATCCCGTTGACCACTACCTGACTTTGTACACATTTCCCCTGCAGGAGGGAATAATCTGAAATCCCAGGAGCACGGAAGTAAAAAGCTACTGGAGGTGAAAAGCTGTGCAGACCTAGCTGTGGGGATTCAAGGTACAGCACTGGTTAGCCAGGAAATGCCACAAGTCTGAATCGTCTTTGTGCTCACGGAGTGCCAGATTTTGAGATCGCGGAGCGTTAGACAAAGCAGAACTGCGGCTACGAAGTCAGTCTGCGCTTACTTACAGCGTTGCTCTAAGACGAAGGCTAAAAAAAAGTATCTTCGGAATGCCTCGTGAGTTCTCAGACGATTGAGCTCACTGTCACACAGGCAGTGGGGAAAAAAATCTTGGAGAAGACAGAAAATGCACCATGTTCTGTCAGAACAGTTCGCATGTCCCTGTCTCAGTGGAAAAAAAACCAAAACCAGTGATGATCCATTTTCTGAGGCAAGAAACCTGCACCTGGACCAGACCGAAGAATCATTTATTCCAGCAGCACGTTCCTGACAGTACCTGCCTGAGAAAGGCCATGTGAACAGTGTACAGGGTAGGAGTAAGTCAGACCGCAGGTCCCACCAATAACTCAGTATCTGGCCTCTAACCATGGTCACTTATTGTCAAGCACGCAGGGACCCTTCCCCCAAACACCCTCTGAGCAGCAGGTGATGCCTATTTTTGAGCCAGAAGCATCTTTGCATTCCACAGCCGGCAGTCTGGTGGGGTTTTGGGTACCCTGAACTTGTCCAGCCACTTTCTGAACCCATCTAAAATGATCCTTTCTTCTCTTACACCCCTGCCCTCAGCTTCCAATACCCTTGAGTTTTTTAAACCATTGTTTTTAATCTGCATTTTTGCACGCAATAACCCTCAATAGCTTTATCCACCATATATTCTACTTGTCTCCCACTGCTAGAAGTCTACTCCGTAGCTGCTAGTTTCTCTTCTCTCTCAAGCTATACAAATTGTTCTCCTAAAATATGTTAGCCCTCCCTACAAGTTCTGCTTCTGCTTTTGAAAGAGGGTGAGCAAAATGAAAAGTTCGGAGTGAAACTCACCATAGGAGCTGCAATTTCGCTTACCCTTGGCTGTGGAAGATCCTACAGCCTTGCACAGCTAGAAGTAAACGAGACTTAAGTCAAGACTGGAGAGAAAGGTGCCACTAAGCCCAGCTGAACCACAGGGTGATGTGGAGTAGAGCAGTGGTCCCACCGCGGGGGTAAGTGTAGGGACATTATCCCACTGAGACGATAACTCTGTTAAGTAGGAGCATGTGTCTTTAAAGTAATATATAAATTGGTCATCTGAGGTGTTACCAGCATTAGGTGAGTGCCTGGAAGAGATTATCAGTAATCTTGGATGAGTGCGGAGCCGCCATCTCGTCCCTGAAAAGCACCAAACAGCTTATTTTGACCTTTCTTATCTACACACCTTGGAGGGAAGGGTCAATTTAAAAACTAGGAAAAACAATTTTCTACTGCTTTCCCTGTCTGTAGGCTACTTGGAAGAAATTAGAGATGTTAATCAAAATTTCAGCTTAAAAAAAAGATTTTGGCTAACATTTGTTTTCAGAGCAATGTTCCTGGCACAGGGGAAGGCCCTCACATATAAGGCCTCTGGGATCTAAGATCACTAATTACTGGCACAGTTCTCCAGTCAGTGTATCCTGTAGCATTCTCCTCTCTGAGTCACTTAAAATACTGTATATGAAATACAGTACTAGAGGAGAGAGAAGAGAAATCTGTAAAGTATAATTATTTTAGGCATATTTGATTTTTACTTTGCTTCCTCTTCCTGACCTTTCACTGATCTGGATCTTCTGCTCTTAGATAACTTTACTTTTTATATCTATGCCTTTCTTTTATTATTCAAAAGCATGTGAACCATGAAAGCAACTTGAAAAAAAAATCTCCTTTGGCTACTAAAACAAAATCAAATTATTTTCACTGATTACAAAGAAATTTTTACTGCTCAGTTACAAAGCCAGTGAAAAGCTAATTTTAAAGTTATGAGATATTGATCATTGAAGTAGCATGTTCGGGTTTGTGTAATAAGAGCCAGTAGTGGTAATCAGTCTTTCAAATAACTTATTCAGAAGCATTTTCATTCAAAATATTTTTATCTCTGTTTAAGATTTGTGGAATGATTATAACTGATAAGCCTGCATTTCATATAAAGTATTAAGCGACTGGAAAGTGCATGAAAATAATTTCCTTTTCAGGGGAACTGAGCACATGTAAGGAACATGTTGGAAAAGCTCCTGGAATATTCCTAAAAACATCTTAAATTGTCGTATGATGAATGGCAATATCTGCTCTTGAGCTTTTGTTACTTTTTTGAGGAAAAGGAAAAACAAGCTTTTTTTTTTTTGCAACGTAAAATAAAATTCAGACTGAAAGTATATTTTGGTATTCAGTACTGGAAGCATGTAAACCAGGTTTTAAATGTTCTGATTTAAATAAAACACAAACATTAATGTCACATTTTACTTTTCTACAAAGGCAGAAGACTGTTGAAGGACAAGGACTACACCAATGAGCATCTATGAGAGAAGTCAGTGGAAAAGAAGGAGTAGCAAGAATTGACTGTTAGCAAATTTCTAATAAGAAGTCAGCTCCAGCTGGACATCTCTGTGGTAAGAGAGATGATTGAAAGAGAGGTCCAAAAGGCAGTGAAAGCCAGGTGAGGGCAAAGGAGAGGTGTAACTGTACTGGTGATGGGACAAAAAGGGAAACTGGTAACTATGGGAGGGCCCAGGAGATGGTAATGAGCAGAGACGGGGCAACTGGGTGGATGGATGGTGAGAAATGAAACAAAAAAACAGTGAGTGCGTGCGGGCAACGGTAAAAAAGAAAATTGATAAACTGCATTAAAAAAAAAAAAAACAACTCTGGTGGTCCAAAGGCCTGAGGAATGGCAGACAAACTTGTAGGTACAGGACGTGTTTGATCAGGAAGAGGAATGACCGCTCAGGTGTTGAGCAGCGGTGGAAAGGAGGAAAGCGGCACAGAGCGTTGCGTGGCCCTGCCTGGGGTGAAATTTGTTCCACCAGCCCTTTCTAGGGAGGGTTTCTTTCCGAAAAGGAGCCGAGGAACACACCGAGACGCTCGGTGTGCGACGGTGCCCGGCATTTTCTTTAAGGCTTGGACCTTAGCTGTGACTGAGCCTGAAAGGAGGAAAATGAAAGCAAGGCAAGAACATGAATTATTGATGTTTTTACATTATTGTGCTTAGAAAGCAATAGCCAGGGAGGTGGATGGAAGGGAAAGGCCTTACAATGGGGAAGCTGGGGGGCTATATGCACCTCAGAAAAGGTGAGGTGTGGAGGTGGCATTTTATTATTACTCTTACAGCTCTGAAAAAAAGCAATAATCACTTATCCTGACCAGGAGTATAAACGTAGAAATCGAGCATTGTGGAACTGAAGGCTACAAATTAAATTATGATAGCCTTAGAAGCAAGACAAAGACTTCTTCTGTCTGGAACATTTTGATCTGTGACAGCCCATACCAGCAAAGAGTTGATCTGGTCAACCTTCTCACATTTTTCCATCTGTGATTTTATTTTTCTATGTGTACACTTAGTCATAGCTTAAATGCCCAACTATTTTCCCTACCTTATTACCACTTGACTGTAGCTGGTGATTTTGACCACCGTTCAGAAGCATTTGCAATTCTGTGTACCTCCTTACGTGCCCATCATCTACTGTACTGAGATACTCTTATAGAATAGCACGCTATTTCAGCCAGCTCGAGGCTTGCAGACCATGAGTGGGAACTGGGTGGCCATCACATACGAACAAGGATTCTTGAAAAAGCAAGGCATTTGACAAGCCTGCTTGCCTGCCTGCCCGTTATTTGGCATACTAAACATAGGCTGTGGAGAGGAAATGTGCCCTCCTGTTTCTCCAGAGAACTTCTGTGGCAGTAGCTTCCCCTGCATCACCACGCAGCAACTTTTTTCACAAAAGGAAAAAAAAAAAAAAGGAATGCTATTTATAAAATATGTTTTTCACAATAACTAGCAATACGATCAATAACTAGCAATAGAAATGTTCCGCTAGTGGCAAGGAACATTTTATGGTCTCAGCTCCATCAGCTGACATTACTAAGAAATACATGCCATGGTTTCCTTCACAAGACAAACAATATTGCAGCTACAAATTCTCTGTGTTTCTTACAGGCTTGCTGTAATCTTTATTTTCTTTCACATTCTATTTCCTAGGTTATAAACATATGCTTTGTCCCATCCTGCGGCACATCTACAAAACTTAACTGAACATTTTAATTATATTTCTGCTGAATCACCTCAGTCCAAACTTGCTAATGAAGCTTTGGGAGCGCCTTAAGGAGGAGATATTTAAACCCATCTATAACTAAGATTCTGTAAATCTAAATCCTCTCTGGCCATTAGGGTCCAGCAGTAAGACCCTCAAGTAAGAGCTTTTAGTTCTCTCATGGTTAAAATCAAAGCTCTGTTGACTCATCGACGACGTTATGGCTGATGCTGGGTATTCCTGCACAAAATGGGTTGGCCTCAGGCAATCAGTGCCCAGACAACACAGGAACTTGTATAGATGAGCCCAGAACTGGTATAGGAAATAAAAAAAGGGGACATGTGATCCCCAGACAGGTTGTATAATGGGTTTCCTTTAAAACATTCTGCCTGTGGTCTCCATGTCAGTTCAAATACAGTTTATAAAGGCAAAGGTCTGGAAGGTACCTCAGGAGGTCATCTTGTCCAGCCTCATTCCCTAAAGAAAATCTACTACCTTTATGTTATTCTTGACAGATATCATCTAGGCTTTGGCACTTTCATCGTTGGAGGTCTTTACATGCAATCTCTTCAACCAATTTATTCCTCTTTCTTTACCACAAGGAAACAGCTCTTAAAATCTGCCCTATATATTCCTTTCTGAATTTTAAACCCATTACTTCCTGAACCACCCACCACAAATTAAAAAAAAAAAGAAAAATCAGTGCTTCCTTTGTCTTGGCAGAAGCCCTTTGTATATTTGAAGCCCATTCCTCTTCCCCCCACCCCTAGTCTTCTCTTCTTATGAGAGACTGTCTCTCCAAATTCCTAGGCCAGAACATGCTGTAGACCCTGCTTTTGGTCTTCATCCCTAGTTATCCATATTGTGGACCTGGCTGAAACACCAAGGACCTCTGTCAGCTTGCATGCCTGGTTTTCTTTCCTAGGAGCTGAGGCATTTAGGGGTTGACGAAAGAGGAGGGAGCCCACAAATGGCCAAGGTCCTGGCCAGACCCTAGGAGGGAGGAAGGACTTTCCGACTCCCACCATGTCCAGCTCCAACCTGCAAGAGCACACTCCAAAGGCACCATGGCACAAATTGCTGTGGCAAGGTCTGAATTTTCTGAGATAAATACCCGGTTTAAAAAAAAAGTCAATCACAAACTATTAGCTTGTTTTCCTGGGTTGGTTTTCTTTCATTCCCACTACGTGAATTCAACTGACATAAGGAGGACAGCAGGGCTCCCAGGTTGGGAAAGGACCTGCTCCTTGCATTGCTAGCAGGATCTTGGATTGACTCCAGGCACAAACTGTAACATCCCACAGGCTCTTCCCCTGTTCAGTGTGAAGACCACAGGTGCCAGATTTGGTATCTTCTAACACAGAAGTCTACACATCAAATGCCCCTTCTCAAGTCAGGAACTTCGTGCTGAGTGTCCCAGCCTTGATGGACAGAAGTCCTTTAGTTAGACTGAACCTGGAGTCAGAAAAACATTCATGTTTCTCAGTGCAGCTGATTTCAAATTAATGGAAATTACACTTCCAAATAGCTTTCTGAATCTTATTCCCCCTGTCTACTTAATCTCCTGTCCATTAGGCACTGAGAGCTTTTTTAGTACGTGTTTGTAGGAGGAGTACCACCTACTTGGACAGCAGCAATTTCCTGACATATGAAGAGGGGAGCCCAGATTTGGAATACACACAAAAATTTTAACTTTAACTGATTAGCTGGTGGAACTAACACCAAGCCCATATGAACAGATTCAAGGAACCGGCAACTGAGCAACAAGTGATTGTTGAGATCACTTGAGACAGTTGTAGGCATCTTCCAATGCTGTGAGAGAAACATATGAAAATATTTCCCAGGAGGATAAGCATGATGGAAAAAGGATGGACTGAAAGGAAATTGGAGTTCTGTCATCTTTTCCATGGTGCTTGTTATTTTGAACCAAAAATATAAGTAAGAGTATACAGATTCAAAAGCCACAATAGGAGACGAAGGACAGAAATTATTGTCAGTGTTGATTGTTGACTATGTTATTGTAACAGTTTTTTCAATGCCATGTGCAAACCATGTGCAACTGAGAAATTAGATGTGATTACCTTTCTGTTTCTAAGATTTATCTCACCCTTTTTTTTTCATGAGTAATAGGTCCAAAAATGTGTAAAAACTGATTTCTTCAATAAATTCTGTGGTGTCTCTAAAAAAAAATAAAAGCAGGCATTAATAGGTACAGCTACTTTTTATATACCAGGGACTTCTGATAAAACACAGAGTCCATACATGGAACAAGGCTCTGGAGATAGTCAAATGCATCTACCAGTCATTAATTAAATCCATTATGTAGTTGTTATAAGACAAACGTCAGGAAAGCAACAGCAAAAATGTTTCTGAAAAACCAGACATCAGTAAGCTTAAGAATACATACATCCAAAGAAATGCCTAAGAAAATCCCATAATATTGCCTGTACATACACACATAGCATTACAGCTATAAACAGTTACTCCTGCTAAAAGGAAAATTTCAAATTATTTGTGTAGTGTCTAGTTTTACCCACAGCCTTTCTGAAAGTGTATTCCTTTCAGCTTGCTCCAGTATGTTAGAAAGTGAAGAACACATTGCTGACTACTGAGAATCAATAGAAATTTTTACTGTTGAACAGAGATGCTTGACAGCTTTTCTTTTAGACCTTCTTGATATATGCTTGCCCTTCTAATTTTTTTTTTAATCTTACATTTTCATAAACTCATTTGGTGAGAAACATTTGTTGTACGTGCTGAACATCTTCATGGCCTTCATCAGTTTTGTTTCAAGAGAAGAGTATGATTGAGTATGGTAACTGTCAATGGAAGAGAAAAATGGAGTAAGGAAATAAACATAAATCTGAAAAATTGATATAGGTTAATATATTAGAGTAAAAGAATATCTTTCCCAGACTTCTAAGCTCTTTGCCATTATTTAAAATGCAATAGAGAAAGCTGTATCAGCAGAGACAAAATACTGCCCTCCCTTTCAGGCATGGGAATGATTTCAGAAGAAATAAGAAGTAAAACAACAACAACAAAAATCTTTCTAGCTCTCAATAATCCAAGAAAAACTATCTCACTAGCAAGGGAATGCTTTAGTTCCTCAGTATCTTCTCAAAAACAGTTGGTTCTTTTCTTTTTCTTTTTATTCTCCCCAAGGTTATTTTGAAACAAACTAGCACTGAGTTTTGGAAATAGCTAAGGGATGAATTTCTCTGTGCACCTGTTTGCAAGATCAGTTTTGGCTATCCCAAAACTCTAAGGGGCATGCCCTTCCTCATTCTAGGAAATTACACTTTCTATGTTTTTGTGCTCTTTTATTTTGATTCAGTAAGACCCTCATTGAAAATAACTATCTAGATCCATCTATCTCTATATAAATTAATCGGACTCGGAACTTATACTTGCATACACTAATACTGCAGAAAACTAGAAGCCTGACTGCAAAAAGGGCTTCCATTTGATGTTGCTGATATAGGAAGAGTACCATCAACACACTGCTCTACCATAATGATGTCTAACTTATTGGAACAGAACCCAAAATGTTGCCCACGAGCCCCACCAGCATCACGCACACACAGCCCCAGGAAATAAAACTTTAAGATTAAGACCAGCAATGTGAGCAAAGTCTGATATTCTCCATTGCATGTTATTTACTCAGCAGCGTCCCTGAATGCTGAAAATGAAGGACCACCAGCATGAAGTATTACCCAAAGAACTATAACTGGCAGTTGATGTCCCTTATCAGAATTTATTTCTTGTCACTATGTTTATGAAGTACTGCAATGTCCCCAGCAAGGGCTGCAGATCCGTCTGCTTCTTCTCAGAGGTAAACTGTGCGATGAACATGAAAGCCTCTTCTGGGCATCTCCACACGTGATCTGCCAGAGCTCCCTGAGCTAGCTGGACATACGTCACCTCCAGTCCTAGCGTAATATGGCTACATAAATCCTCTCAAAAGTCAGGACTGACTGGTTTGAGACAGGTTGATTAGTGAAGGTGCCATGCTGGGTGAATAGGGCTAAGGCGCACCTAGATCCCACCAAGGATCTGCACCATGTACTGCTGCCTGTCATGAGGATTGTAAAGACTCAGGCATTTGCGGTTTAGCCATCTGCACATTACATCGATGACAGACATGGTACTTATATTCCACTGCATGCCTTTCTCTTTATAAATATCAATTTAATCAGGTATAGGACTGGCTGACTGTTCATCCCCACGCTAAACATGAGCAGCTTCCCATACTTCATGTTCCACAACAACAAAAAGAAATCTTCAGTTTCCCTGTGAAATTCACCAAATCCTCCCACCGATCCATTAACCTTATTCCATTGTGGTTTTTAATGCAGATGCCACCACTTCGTAGAGTCATAGCCTTTGAGGCCACGACTCTGCAGTGAACTACTGTGCTATCCTGTGAATATGAATGTATATCACAGACCACCTATGAAGAAAAAGAAATCAAGATAAAGCAGCTGGCAAGTGGCAGTTTCTAGACAAGACTTTGTTGTCCTCGTGATAATTTACCATTCTGTTAATCTAGCAGCAATGATCTTTTATTAGCTTCGTGAACAGAGGCAATTGTACTGTGCCACGCACAGTTTCTGTCCCTGCAGAAGACCACGAGAAACACCTACGCTTGATGATGGCTCTCCACTGACAACTACCTGCGTTACCTGTCAGCTAGAGAGACTTTAATCTATTTAACATGTGTTTATTGACACAGTATAGCGATACTTTTTTTTTTTTTAAATCAGAACAGCATGTTGTACAAAGTCAAATGCTTTTAAACGTCTAAGTGCACCACACCTGCTTATTTACCATTTCAGCCGTATATACCATCATCAAAGAATAAAAGCAAGTTTAACAAAGATCTGTTTTCCATGAAACCATGCTTTCCAGTATTAATTTTATTCAGATCTTTGGGGTTATTTATGAACTACTATGACCACAGGGTGTTGGCTTAATTTACCACGGCATGAAACCCACCCTACCATTTCCCAGGCCTTGTCACGCACCCTCTTGGAGTCTCAGGGTAACACTGAGGCAGTCTTTTGTTCTGGAATTTTCCCCAGTTTTCTCAAATTTATTGAAAACAAACATGGCTGAGGACACATAATTTCTTAGCTTGCTTTTTCAGGTCACTTGCATGCAGGTTTGGAGAATCTGCTGGAGGTGTGGTTTGTCTGGAATTTTTTAGCTTTTGAAGAGAAACTTTAACCTTCTCAGCTGTAAATCGCAATATGTATCACAGCACATCATTATTTATACTCTAGTCTATCTAAGCAACTAAGCCTATTTCAATAGCAAAATTGATTTGGTCTAGCAAATTATGAGGGATAATTAAAAACAAAACAAAACAAAACTGAACTATTTCTATATGTAAGGTCCTCTGCTATGGAATCTGGTGAGGGGAAAAAAAAAAGTCCACCTTCCCAGTAACATGATTCACAGATCTAACACACAAAGGAATTGAGCAGAACAGGTGAGTACCGGATTTCTTCTCTCCCACTCTGGGAAAAGGAAGCAGTGCAACAATAGTAACTCTGTTCCTATCACAAATTAAGATTTATTTTTTCTAAAACGTATAGGGCAAAAATGTAACCGAACAGTGTTGATTTACTTACAGATTATTTCTCTTTCCTGTGTTTTACATCAGTCTTACATAACTCCTGGTCTGAAAAAGTCTCTGGTCACATAAGTTTAACTTCAACATCAAGAGCAGACCAGCTAAAATAGAGGAAGCTTCTTGCAGGAGAAGAATTCAATATGTGCACAATTGTTTGAAGGATCAGGACGAGTGTTGTCAGTAATTGACTTTTCACTCACAAAACAAAGCAAAAAAGCATATGTATGTTTATTTTGTAAGTTAAAAATGTAATTTACTGAGGAGTTTTTAAACTCTAAATTTATTGTTCTATGCTGCTGCTCATCTTTTAATGACCTGAATTCTTTTTTCACTCAATTTTGACAATCTTCCAAATAAAAACTGTTTCATCATTGAAAACAAAGATTACGTTAAAACATTGGAATGACACCTTTGGTTTTTAAATAAATCATTTCTGTGAATAAAACAGACTCAAAACCTATGGTACCTTTGGTTTCTTTAAAAGGGCTGTATTTTGGAAAACATTGGCTATATGTTTGCACAGTACTCAACTCACTATAGCAATAACTAGGATGAGGGCTTTGAAATCCAGCTATGATATACTTTGGGTATGAGCAATAAATAACTACAAATCAGCCATTATAGTAGCTGATATTTTCCACTTTACATTCTTGCAATACATCATGGATTGGTTTTTTGTATTCTAAAACTGAATTCATAGCCAGCCTTTTACTTAACAAAAAAAAAAAAAAGAAAGAAATCTCAGAGACTATATTTGGCAATAGACAGTACAACAAATCCTTGCCTGATTCGTTAAGGTTTCAAAAGAAATCTTTTCAAGAAGTGTGGCTTTCAGAAAGGTCTGTGTTTCAGTAGGTGCAATTTTGAACATCAAGTGAGCTTCAGAGTATGAAGGCTCACTGTGCAAAATGAATCCCCAATTATTTTCAATGTTTCATCGGTTCTAGAGAAACGATATCATTAACATCAAAAACATTAATACTGGTGCACATTTTAAAAAACTAGAACAATTACCAGGTTGTATTTTGTGATACTTTTCCAGTAAAGTACGTAATTCAAATGTACTTTTAAAAAGAAGCAATGGTCAATTCAAAAGCCTCCTTTTCTCCCTGTGAGCAACAAAATTCAAAACAAATACCATGTAAAATCAGCCTAGATACACTTGTAGTCATAAGAGTGTCTTTATTATTAAGCAGGCAGAGATCCCATGTATGAAATGCTGAGAGTCCAAAACCAGAGCTGCACACCTTCTGACAAAGAACTACTCTACCGGTTTTGCTGTTGGTTTTGAGGTTGCAAAATCACCCAGTTTCAAGAATTTCCTATGAATATAAAAGGTGCTGTTATTATCAAGAAAATTACTTATGTTCTGATATTAAATTTTAAATTGTGGATGTCTTAAAGCAAATAAAGCTCTCTTCTCTTTCTCCTAGAAAAGAAAAAAAATGCTAGAAAAAATTGTAAACCTTATTTAGGTTCCTTGGATTTAATTTTTTCTGATTTCATGGGGGGAGGGAGGGGAGAATCCCACTAGCACTGGTAATTGCATAAATGCTATAGAAAAAAAAAAAAAAAGGAATGGATGAATAAAATAATTCAAGCAGTGACGTTTACTACCCGGACCAGATTAGTTTGCTGCAAATCTAATTTGCATGAGATAACATTAAATATAGGGGAAAATGTCACTAATGCCCAGAACAGCTTATAGATATATAGCTACCAGTAAAAGAGTGTGAATAAGTGAAAATAAGGACATTATTATTTATGGGATTTATATTTTAAAAAGAAGTCATTTTGAAGATGTTACTTTTCATCTTCATTTAATTTCCTTTCCTCCTGTCTTGCATTCCTTTTACAGTGTGGAAGTTTGCCTCTTCCAGCAGATGATCTAAGCAGCTTCTAGGCACATATTTTGATCCATTATAAAGTTCTATGCACTTTATTAGAAATTAAAGTGATATTATGAATAATCTCAATAGCAGTGAAAACTCAACACCTCTAAGAGATCAGCCAAGGCGTACTTCTGATGCACTTATAAGATTACTTATTCATCGTGCCGCTATTGAATACAATAAAAAATAAGGTGCATTATGTTAGAAAGCACTTTATTGTCTTCTTCTGTATCTCATTTTATGCCTAAACTAGTAAATGGACTTCTTTCTAATGACATAGCCATGTTATTATCAAAGTGCATATTGTACTGCCCAAGATGAAAGCAGCATGTTTGGAAATCCAATTACAAATTCTTTCAATCAAAAATACTGTGAATGCATTTGAATATTTTTTGACCTAAAAGAATTAAAACTACAGGTATACTATGTATTTAACATGTAGCTGCTTTTTTCAACTTTCCATTTATTTCTAGGTTCACCTGAAAACACAGCTGAGTCAAATTCAAGTAACTTTGGCAGTTCTGAACATAACATTACTTTTTCCACAATAGGAAAAATTACTCACTTTTTGCGTATGGTGCCCATGAATAAAACACTTGAGACACTAACTGTTCAACCCAGAATTTGAAATTTATCTGTCGTTGTCAGGGATGGTGATTCTGTATTGCACAAATCAAAGAGGAAAAGGAATAAAAGAAGGCAGGCATGAAGGAAGCTTGCTTTTCTTCAAATGCCAACATACAAAATTAAAGCTGAAGTGAACACCTATTTGAAGAAGTAAATGTGTAAAAGTAACAATGTGAACACTTAGAGTTTCAGCTTCAAGTGGTGGCCGTATCAGTTTGTTCAGTCTTAGAGAAAAACCACAACCTTCCACCTGCCAGCCCTGTCAAATTCAAATAGATTGGATGGACAGGCCACACTCTTCTCCTCGCCAGTAATAATGCTCCTGCGAGCCAGATTAGTCTTTCAGTTACATTTCTTCAGCTCCTCCTAATTCTTCCTATTAAATTCTTGGTAACACCTTTGAGTCAATTGCTTCTTGAAACAGTTTGTCCTGACACAAAAAAGGAAAGAAAACTTTTGCCTTGGTCCTGAAAAATAGTAGCAGACTGTCCATTCGCTTTACTTTTCATACTCAAACTGGGTATAAAATAGGCATTTTAAGTCAGGATTCCCATGACCTACTTTAGATGTCATTTTTAAAAGGATGTGACCTGAGCCCCTAGAGGTGCACATTTCTCTCCTTTAAGAGAAGCCAGAGATGAGGAGTGCAGATGCTTGCACGAATACCATCCCATTTCCCTCCGATGACATTGGAGAAGGATGGGTCATACAAAACCAAGCACTGAAGGAGTTTAAAGGAAGCAGACCAATCATAAAAAACAAACCCCCAAAGAAATAAAGATCATTAGCTACAACATGGAACAGGCAGGCAGAAGCAGGAAGCGAAGAAATATTATTTTGCGGATGTTGAGACTTTCAAAGACTCTCCAGCGATGCTTCCTCAGACAGGCTCCTCAGAAAAATGACTTGCTGGTATTAGATGGGTTCTTCAGCACAAGTCCCATCATGGGGCAGGCACATGAGGAGGATGTGGGAGAAGCCGTGAGAGAGGGAAATACATGCTTCTCTTTCAAAAGACTTGGCTTCTGGAAAAAAAAGGAGGGAACTGGACCACAGGCTCCTCAATTCTCTGAAAGTACCTGGTGTTCAACCCTAGAAAGATAGATCCTCTTTTTGTTATCTGGGAAAAAAAAAAAAAAAGACCCAAACATGGACCTCTTTTAAGAATAGGGCATAACTATATTTAGGATGGGTTTCCTGCAGATCCTTTGTGAAATGTCTGCCAGTTCTTCTGGTGGCACCGGGTAAACGACAAAGCCAGCAGAAGGCCCTCAGTCCTCTGCATTTTACGCCCTCAGCATTGGCCTTCGTAGACATTTCCTTTTCACTTCGGTGGAACTGGTTTTAACTGCTTCCACTTAGATTTGTTCCTTTTTTTAGGATGCAAGTCTACATATTTTTGCCTGATCTGAAAGGAAGATAATGGAGTAACCAGGGTATAAGAGTGCTCTGATTCCTCCCAGTGTGGTTTACCTCAAATCCCTCAACTGCTCCACACCTCATGGCTTACCTAGTTTTTCGTAATCTTTCCTGATGGTAACTAATCCAAATAACCGTCTGCTACAGCTTTTGTCATCCCGCTACTCACCAGCATAAACGAATTTGTTAAAACAACACTGACCATTGCATTAAACCCTGGGGCACCTCCCTGTTAACCATATGCCATCACGGAAACATGCTGTTTTTACTGGTCAATTGAACTGATTTCCAAGCCAAGCATTATAGTTTCCATAGCAGAAGTAGTTTGTTTCTTTAGTAGTTCATAAGGGGCTTCTGAAAATCTAAAGGCAAAATAGCTGTAGCTGTGAAAGCCAAACACATCAGCATCTGAAAACTCATTTAAAAAAAAAACAAAAAAACAAAAAAACACCATGCAATGTAAATTAATTCTTGCTCTCTCCAAAAGCACTAGCTTAAATGTTTCCTTCTCCTTACCCACCACCAGTAGGTGCAAAGTAACCAGAAAGTCTAACAGAACCAATATCTGATTAATGTGAAATGAGCTGTTGCACACATCTCTCAGATTTTTCTCTCGACGCCTGCTTTCTTCTGGATATGAAAGCTAGGCACACGGCTGAGGGAAAAGGCTATTTGGATGGACCACTTGTCTCCTGAACTTCTCTGCCTACTACAATGTTTTCTTGAAAGCTGCTGCACCTGAAAAAACAGTGGGGCTTGGGCTGTTCTTTAAGGAGCAGGATGAGAGACGTAAACATAACACAATGTCAAGGTCCTCTGATGGAACAGACACAGTATCAATACGTTCTGCATTTTGTCCAGTTCTAGTCACCATATCTCAGAAAAGAACAGTGGAAAAAAAGACTTGACAAATATAATTGAATGTTCAGAAGCAATCTCTTGTTCCTCTCAAATAGCCGATGGAGATCTTCAAAAAAATCCAGTGGTGTTAGTGAGTGACAAAGATTTCATTCCAGCACCTTTTGTAGATTATGTTTGTAAAGTATTTCACAGACACAGCATTCCTCATGTGCTGTGTGACTGTAATGCCATTCTGACATTAGCTGTATTTGGGAGACAGCAGGATTAAGTATTTCCACTATTTTTCAGTATTTGAGTAATGCAACCAGTAAAGCATCATTGGCTCCACTAGAGAGAGCTCTTGTGCTAACATAATTATATTAATAAACATAATTACTTATTTGCAATCAGTGGAATTATCTATGGAGGAAGATGTGTTACGCACACACACGAAGAGTTAGCAGAATCTGATGGTGGATGACCAGCGTTTCCATGACTTACCAAATACATGCTGCAAGATGTTCCCTTTGTGCTCACCTTTGGAAAGTGTTTAGATAGAATGTTTCCTGTTTGCATGAAGATCTTGTCAAATCACCCTGGCTGTGGAAAAAAAAAACAACAAAGCAAACAAAAAAAAACAACCAAAAATCCCAAAACACAGGCTCTGGCCCAAAACCAAACTATGTCCTCCTAACGGGCATTTGCAGCTTTCTTGACTTGAAGTGCTCAGCACAAATTCAGATATTTCCAAGTTGTTAGAGTGACTGTAATCCTATTGAAATTCCATTGAGAATAAGTAATCAAAGGGGGGCATAATTGGGTTCGATATGCTGAGGTGGGTCCTACAAAGCCCTAGGTACACATATAGCTATGGCAGACAGGATCAGGATCCCCGCTCTGGGCTATTTCAAGGAAAAGCAGATGAAATATTATCACTGAAGGAGTAGGAAGAGATTAGTAAAGTTTTGACCTAATCCCAGTGGGGTTTTGATTTTAGCTATAATCACTCATCTGTCTTAATCCTACAAAGTGGCTTAATACGGAAGAATTGAAGGAGAACTACTGAAGCATGCACAAAAGGTACAGAGAGGACTATTGATTGAAGGAACTAAGCTTCCTTTTCTACTCTGTTTCCCACTGCAATTGTTGTATCCAGTTTTATGCTTTCAAATCTTAATTTCTTTGTTGAAAATGCACAGATTGGTTTTGCTATTTTTTATGGATGTTTTGGAAAGAAGAACAACTGAATCGTAGCCTTACTTACCTGAAATATCCTGACTTCAGTAATACTTTGATAGAGTACCAGATCTAAGATCTAAGACTGAACATACGTGGTCTAAAAAGAAAATATTTTGCCTGCCTTCTTACCATACAGTACACCAAAAGTCCATCTGAGTCTCTCCAAGAAATCTGTAACTTTTTGATCGATAAGAGAGTACTGTTCTATCAAAGGAAGCATTAAATTACCAGTGCACTTGATGCCCCCCACCCCCACCTTCATCAGTGCTTCCCCAGTTCTCACTTGAGGCATATCTTTGAGTTGAAAGGCTGCTTAACCCATGGCATCCCGCTCGTTCTGTTATTTGTTCGACTCCTGCTTACCACAATGAAGACTTTGGGGAGTCATCATATTACAAGCCTGTCTTCAAACTTAAATACACAAGTGCTTTGGGTATCTTATTTCCAATCGAATCTACTATGTTCCCCTAATAGGTACAATCACTGTAAAACAAGCTCTCTTTTTTTTTTTTTAAACTGAGTCAGTAGAGATTTCCTTAGTGCATTGGCACAAAATACAAATTTATTTGGCTGATTGCTTCTGCTCATGTCTCCTCTTTTAAGAAGCATTAGCATCACATATCACATATATCAGTGCAGTGCCTTTAAATTTATTTTTTAAATCTAGTATGCAAAACAGAGCATTTTCCCTGGTTTTGTACATGAACATAAAAGAATGTGCCAGTAAATTACATACATCAAATTATTTAATAATTCAAGAATTACTAGCATTTTTAGTTTGCTTTGTAAGGAATTTTCCACCAGTATCCGCTGAGACTCAACATTTATTTATATTCCTGAAATATATATCACAGCGTCTTTCATTCAGATACCTGTTAATCTGATGAGCTCTTCTAACCTACAGATCAGAAAAGAAAACCCAAAGTCCTTTTTTCTATGTTTCTACTATGCATGAAGCTGCATAATCTTGTTGCTGTGTGAAATTAGCAATAAAGATCCCTGTGCAAAACAAACCCTGACACGTACTGTACATGAGTTACAGTAAGACAGCTACCTAATCACAGAAAACCAGGTCAAATATCCCCAGCTACTATACATAGCTAAGATGTATGGATAATTCCTCCTTCACAGGGCTGCTTTGCTGACAGCTGTTACACAGACAGAATTTGCGACTTCCTTATTTAATATTTACCTTTAAGTGCTAATCAAGTTACATTAAATAGTAATATTAAATGCAACTTAAAGGAGAGCGTCGCAGAGAGGGTTATCCGCTGGAGAGTCAAATGTGAGAAGTACCAGTTTATTATTCATCCACTAGGTTAGTCCTTCATTTTCCAGTCTTAACAAATCGTTCTGGGAAACTGCAGAGGTAAAGGATTTCAACCTACGCAGTGATTCAGTACTTGGAAATAGGATATACTGACAAAGAAGGTAAACCAATAGCAAAATACATTCAAAGGCAACTACCCTTTTCTTTATAGATCCCAAACAGGGATTTCCCTATCCTCTTAGTGTTTAATTAGTTTCCTCAAGTGCTCCCTCAAATTTCACTGCAAGAATCAAAACGCTGGTACAAGGCGAGCAGTCAAATCACTTCCTAAGCCAAGGTAGAGCAGTTAACACTGTTCCAAAACCACTAAAGAAAAATGCTGATACCACATTTGATAAAAGTGACAGTGCTCAACCTCTTCCAGAAGTTTGTAACGCTGTCATCCTTTATTGAAGATAAAAGCAGGAGCAAAGCACAATACAGAATATTAACAACATGTCCATTCTTTCAGCTTCAGACAATAAACCATTTTGTTTTAAGGCTTGAACTTTTTGTTTTGTTTTTACATTGTGAATTATAGTTTATCTTGGTTTTGTCATCTTTTTGAAGTGTGGTTTTTATGACCAGCTTTTTCTGATAATGGGTTGTTATAGAGTGGCTGTTCATGAGTTAGGGAAACAAACCTAGTCCTAACAGAAAATAGTTAATGGATTTCATTGCATTTCAGGTAGATATTTCACTTAAATGTATTTGGATGTTTGAAATAAGCAAATCCATTGTGGTTTTACTGTTGTTTTTCTCCCACCAGGACTCAACATTTTAGTAAAACTTTATTTTCCCATGGAAACTAGTGACAGCGAAAGGTCCTTTGACATAAACATTGCATGTACTGAACTCCAAGACACACACTTATATTTTGATTCTTAAAACATCGGAATATTTTAAAAGTGGAAATTGTGTGCTATCTATTTATAATGTGAACTAGATACAAAAAGAGAAAAACTATTGGAAAGATTTGCTGAACCATTTCTGTATTTAAATGTTCATCAAACTGTTAAAAATAAATCTTCACTTCTTTTGAGTGTGAGTACTCTGAGCATGCCATGTCATCTCTAATGGAAAAGTCAGGTCATTTACTCAGGTATGATGCACTTGCTACTGAAAAAAACATGATGATTTGTCTCTTTTTATTACATATTATTCAGATAATGCTAAATAATTAAGCTGTTTAGAATCGTGGAACTTGTGACATTACCAGAGTAAACAGAGATGGTAATAGGAAAGGATTTGGAATATTTTTCCTTAGATTTTTACTATCCAAAAAGATTTCACAGAAGCAGTTGGAGAGAGACAAGTAATTTTCAAAACTCTTAAAATTCTATTCAATTAAACACTGATATTTTATCATGTTTTCTAGGAGCATTATAGGAGAAAAGACAGCATATGATTTAATTACACATCAGAATTAATTTCCAGATCCTTTATAGCTGAGGTTATTTTGTAGTCTGGAGACTCCAGGGGGGCACGAGTCTCCCCTACAACCTGTGCGAGATCTGCCAGACCTTTGGGATAAAGGTGATGCCCATGGCAACTTAAATGACCCTAGATGCCTACATATAGGCAAATGAACAAGTCCCAGAGCCCCACGGACTCTGACGGGACCGGGACACTCGCTCACAGGTGAGCATCTCCGCTATCAATAGACACTTCTGGTCGTTGTCTGAACGTGGGGCTGAATCACACCCACGGTCTCTCCCAGCACATCTACCATAGCTTTCCTTAGGAGGAATACTCTCCTGACTGAAACGTTTAATTACTAAACTGCTTCACAACCTAAAGTCTTGATCTCACAATATTTTGTATACCTGGGGGTTTTTCCTCACTTTCTTTTTCTTGCTCATAATTGCATCTTCTTAAACCATATGAATTTCCTGAAGCTGAAAAACCTTCAGCCATGATATACCATTCGTATACTGCTCTCTCTTTCTTACCACCGTTCCTCTGCAGTCACCTCTTGACAAAGCTGTGCGCACTTCACTTTTATACTCTGTCGCCATAAACCAATTTTGTCTCCCATTGTTTCCATCCGGATTATTTTTGTTGTTCTCTACATTTCTCCCAGGGTCTTTTTAGCAATGTGAAATTCAGAACTGAAACAATATCAGCTGCTGCCAACAAAGCTGCGTAAAGTGTTGTTTGTATCTGGGAACTCTTCCAGGGCAGAAAACAAAATGCAGGAATTAGAAGTGGAAAAAAGCTGATAGTAACTGATGTGCCAACTGTATTACAACCATCTGTGCTCTGAATCTTTGTCTGTCCAAATTGGTAGGGTCTAGAAGAAAGTAATTTTCATTCCTAAGAAGAATAGATTGCCTTAAAAGTAACTTGTATCTACTGTCTGCAGGAAATCCAATAATGAATCTTCATTCTGTTCAGAGATAATTTTCCCAGTTTCCCTCAGTTTTGTTTACTCTCATAAATGGAAATTATCTGGCATAGCAAAAAGACTGTATTCAATCATTGCCCCACAATCTACTAAAGTGTCCAAGGTAAAATTTTAAAAGCTTATAAATAATTTAGAACCCAAACCCAAATATTCAGAAATTAATACGACACTACCAGTATTTCAACACAGGAACAGGCAAAGGGTTGCTTAGTGGGTTTTTAGAAATTGCCTATTGTCTGTTGCTTTCCATAGGAATTCAGAAGCTTCAAGCTTTTGAATCGCTGGCAAGTATGAATAGTCCCATGAGGAAATTTACAGCACTACCTTTTTTATCAAAAGGCCGCTACTTCAAAAATAGAGATTCTCTGCTATTTGACTATGTAAAAGAAGCTACTGTGACCGGAGTCCTTTTTCTAGCTATATTTGGGTCAGATATAACCATCTTACCTCTGAAATGGCAATCACAGTACTTTATTGGCATTTCTAGATCAGAATATTGCAGTGAAATCTATCTGAAGCCACATCTTTAAATTTATTCTCAGACTGAAAACTCATGCACATATTAGAGATTTATTTTAAAATGCTCTCCCTGCTCTTGTCAAGGGGTTGCAAGATCTACTTCTAGGTAAATTTTAAGACACTGCTTTTCACCTGTGCACTGATTTGTCTTTTCTACCTGAGACACTGTATGTTTTCACAGGACACATTCCTGCATTTGAGACCTGTGAATACCTTTCCTTTCAAACAGAAGAGGTACAAGCAGCATTTTCTCTTCAAAGACAATGTCACTTTGGACTTAATATCCTCCATTGGCTCCAAAATAACCAGAGACTGTAACTTCCTTCTGTTGAAGGCAGGCCTAGAGTAAGGAATTACCTTTAGAATTTGCATCACAATAATTTCTAATTTCAAAAATACCAGCTGATGTTTATTTTTATAGGCAATGACCCAGGAGACAGGTTACCAGTTCGGCTTTGTGATTATTCCTGTACTGTGTTCCTCACATAAACAATAGAGCTAATAGTGGAACTCTTTTAAAAATGCAGGGAAATGATTAATTAATGTGTCTATTAATTATTTGGGAAAAGGTGAAGTCCAAGGTGGCATATTCACAGATGTCAAAACAATTTAGGTTACTGAAAACCAGGAAGAACTGTGTGGAATTCCAGAGGCACTTTAAAAGATAGACAACTGTGCAGCCTGACTGCAGTTAAAACTCCATGTTAACAAAGGCATGTTAATGTAGAGTGGGAGGTAAAACATTCAATATGATCTGAGCTGATGATACACCTTCATGAGCTCTAAGCGAAGGGTAATCATTTGGGAGTCGGGCACAGGAGACAATGAGTCATTGCTGGCATCTCCATTAACATAATTATTAATTATTTGTGGATTTGGGGAACTAAATTTTAAAATATAAAAAAAAATGGATTAAATAATACCTGGGAAATTATATAATGCCTTCATCAATCAGATTAGTTGGGTTTGTGTTAGCTGCTCATAGACCATTTTATTTCCTCGCACACTTTCCCTTTCTTATTTCTATAATTTATTCACCTTTTTAACATCTGTTTTAAAATTTGATTGGAAGATCTTCCAGGCAAGAGCTCCATGTTTGCACAGTGTGCAGCCCAAAGGAACCTTATGCAGTCTGGAGGCTTGCGGACACCAACACGCTACAGATGAATGCATACTACTAGAGACCAGTCGTATGCTTTCATTTTGAATGTTGTGCTTAAGTCCAGTCACCTCATTTAAAATAAATAATAGAGTGCAAATGGAAGGTGTTCACAGAACATAAATGTGAATATAATAACAGATTTTCATGAAATGGAGGCTTTTAAGGATCAGGATTCTTTCCTTTAGAGAGGAAACATATCAGAGAGAAGTAAAATAATGCATGCAAAGGCAAGAGCAAATTGTGAACTCTTATTCATCTCCTCATTGCAAAAAAGCAAGGAAACAGCCAATAAAATTAAAGGAATATTAACAAACAAGAAGATTAATTTCATCCTTCCCTTGTGCAAAGGGGAGCAGAAGAACTCACTGTTATAGCATAAAATTGAGCCCAACAGCTCTGAAATGAACAGGATGGAAGGGGGGCATTCAGTTGCCTGAACATGCCACATAGAGACATTGAACATGATCTAAAGTATCCTAAGAGGTCCGTGTGGCAAATGTGATGGAAAACCTAGAGGAGACTTGCACTCTTCTGAAAGCGAGTGGAGACCAATGGGGACACTCAGGACATCTCCATAGAATAAAAATTCCTTAAGGATAGAAAACTTCATTCTTCAGTGTATAAACCAACAAGTGTCTAGCTAGAATTAGAATAGACAATTTACCTTCAAAGAAGGTTATTCTTACAGATTACATTTCATTGCTAGATAATGGCCAGTGCCATGAACAGGTTGCTCTTGCAGTAGCACAGTACTCTCATGTATGATTTCTTGGGTTTTCCCCAAGACCCCTGTATGGGTTGCTCAAAATTGATCTGGCTTTTACTGCTTATCATACCTCATCATATGATTGTGCCCAATTTGTTGACAGAAAATTGGACGGACGGTTATTTTTCCAAAAGGGAAGTTAACTTAATGTTGCCATCAAGGATCTGGGTGCAGATCTCTTTTCAAAGCCAACTGGGTAGAGTAAAACTGATTATCCTACATCACTGCCAGGAAATAAGCTTTAGGTTCTTACTACAGCAGAGGCTTAAAAATTGAGTGAGGGATGTCGGTATCAGATAACAAAGTGTGTCTCATGGTCTTTTTTGCTTTTACTGTTTATATATAATTATGGATATGGTTTGGTGTCATTCATTGCACATAGAGACATCTGTTTCTTGGAGACTGGCATCTCAAATACTTAGTCCACAGCCCTCTGGTGAGTTGAATATTGGAAGTAAGGTTTCTTCCCAACAGACTCTACAGGTTAGAAACATGGTCAGAATTTATCATGATTATCGAGTCGTTCATAATAGTGGGGAAGAATGGAGGAACATGCCTGTAAATACAACTTCTTCTCTGGTTGCATAAGCAGCCAGTAAAACAGGAGGCAGTTTTATGCCTGAGGGTTTTTCCCCTCCATTTGCCATTCACTAATATTGATAACGAGCACTACCTTCTATATTCAATCCAATCTATACTTGTCCCCTTAAAGCCTTTTTTATTTTTACATCTGAGGTCTATCTTTAAGCCAACTTTGCCAGTGGCTTCAAAGGAGCTGGAAAATCCTTTCGGAAACAGATCTGGGGGAGGTCGCTGGGAAGTACTGCACTGGAAAGAGAAATGACGTTTTCTGTCTTTTGGGAAGTGTGGCAGCTTTGGGACTTTCATTTACCATGACCTCAGTCTGGCCTATCTTGTCTTGATAGGAAATATATTACCAGCCTGATTTGTCCTGATACAGTAGCCTCCATTCTTTTGTTATTAGATACTGAGTGTACTTTTCCAGTGAATGCCAGCAGGCAAGAATCACAGCATGAAATCAGCATGTGGCAAGTTCAAAACAAGCAAAAGATAATACTTCATACAGGGAGCTCACAAGTGTTGGAACTCCTTGCCACAGGATGCTGCAAATGCTGAAATGCAGAGCAAGTCAAAAAGGAATCAGAAAAATTAATGCAAGAAGAAAAAAAAAATCAGGGCCCAAACACAGAGGTATTACCTTTATCACAGATCCTGATCTGAGAATGGTTGGAGCCTGGGAGAACATCGCTATATTCTTGCCCTGGTGCTGCACTTTAGCAGAGGCATCCTCTGTGAACCTCTCAGAAACAAGCTGTGGATGGACCTTTGATCTCATGTTAGGGCTTTTATATTTATTTTTAAAACATTTCATTTTCAAAGCTGCTCAGAATTTGAAAAGTAAGCACAAGTTTCAGGCAAAATCATTTAATGTATTTTTTTCAAATAAAAGTGTTTTGTAAAACAATTTTGCCAGATGTCTTCACTATTCCCTTTTGTGATCAACGTTTGCTCTTTTTTCTTTTTCTATCCATATCCTTTTATACTTTGATTTGTAATCGGTCTTTTCCTGAAAGTACTTACTACTCACATTGTAAATCTTTCATTGTTTGTACATGCCCCATGTGCAAGCAGGCCTCCAACTCTCTGAAGTCCTGTAGGCATCTCAATTTGCATAGCAAATGATTGATGGTGACAAAACCTGATGTCATAATGGTTTTCTTTTTTAAACGGTGTTCATGCAAGAGCTTTGAGGAAAAATGTTTCTAGTGAAAAGAAATAAGAAAAAGAGTCTTTTAAGAACCATCTCAAAATAGCGCTTCAGCGCTGTTCTTATTATTTGATAGCAGAATCCCAGAATTTAGGAAGAGATGATGAGCATTGCTTACAAAGAGAAAGTGCAGTGAATTTTACCCTGTAAAGTCTTGCAACAGGAGAATCCATCTCGATATCCATAGGAAGGGCAGATAAGGTCTTACAGATACAAATCCTTACTCTAATGAAGACTTCAAAAAACTGGAAAGCCTGATGTTCTCAGCGGTTGGGAACAGCCTCTCAAACAGATACCTCTTTTATTAAAAATTGCAGCAATTTCTGTAAAAGGGTTGTACATGATTTAGGCCCCAGGGATGAAAACAATTTTCACCCGGTTTTATGAAACTACAAACTTAAAATCATGATTACAAAAGTGTTTCGAGAAATAAAAACTAAAAAAAAATAAAAAATCTTGTCATGTCACTGTATAAATCCAAAGTGAACCAATATACTGAATACTGTGTATGGGTGTGACTCTGTCCTCCGTCTCAAAAAGATGGAAAATGTACATAGCAATGTGAAAGAAAAATCAAAGTCATTTCACATTAGATACAATGAAGAAGGGGGAACCTTCAGGGCACCTCCCCGGGGATGGTCCAGCGCTGGGCATGATGTCAGCCCAGAGGTCAGGATTGGGATCGGACCCAGCAAGGGTAACCAGGACTTCATCGTCTTGGACTCAGAAAGTCCCTGAACCACAGATTGCTGGAGGTTGGCAGATTATTCTGAAGAAAAAATTCTGTAACCTCCTCCTGCTCATATACACTCAGCAGTCAATATCTGCCACTATCGAAGGGAGGGACAGGCCAGGACAGCCATCCTTATGTTATATTCTTATCATGAAAAAAGATGGAGAAGGGATGGAAGTGGAGACTCAATCTCTTGATTGGGAATGGCATCAGCTGGACTACGCATAGACGGAGAAGCCAGAACCATTTAAACAAGGCTGTCTGTTTTCCAGATGGAAAAGACTGTCTTTATCTGGCACTGGTGCAGTAAAATGTTAATTTTGCATACTTTTAATGCTGAAGTAGTCAGTTGGCTTAACCAGGGTGAGGTGATTAACTAGAGTGTGAAAAGGTACAAGAAAGGGAAGAAGAGCTTCTTAAGTTGTATAATGAAGTTATCCATCACATTGCCACACAGGACAGCTCTTCTACACCTCAGTATAAAAATTGGCTGGCTCTAGAGATATGATTTTACTCAAAGGTAAACAAATTAGTAACTCACTGAGATGACTGTAAGTCTTTTTCACAGAATCACAGAACCACTTTTCTGTGGAAAGAATTATTTACTACTCATTCAGTCTATCATAATCTCCTCCTCTTTGCCAAAGTCCATCTGTAAACAACCACTGCTTATTCCTCACATTAGCTAAATAACAGTTCCATGGCCTGGAGACAGGGAGTACAAATGGCTCTGAGGTACCCAGCTCTATACAGAACAGATTTACAACCACCTTCTTCAAACCAGAATGTCCAAACCCAACTATCTGTTCCAAGGAAGGAAAGGAGGCAGAAAGGGATGTAGAGTAGGAAACAGGAGTTAATGAGAACAAGATGATTAGCAAGCACCTCCTTTTTAAAAAATTTCTCTTGCCTTTCTTATCTCAAAAAACTACAAGTCTTTCCTGTAGCCTAAAACAGACATCAAAATAAATAAAATAAAAAAATAAATCCTTCACACTAAGCTAATACAGCAGTAAGCAGCAAGGCTATAGTATAGAAAGAGAATATCCCCCATTATGTAATTAGAAAATGAATTATCTGTAGTATTCTAAACATTTGCTTGAGTATACAGCCATATTCCTCAAATAGAATGTGGATGTTTATACATATTTTAGCAGCCACCTCTTAAAAGGCTTCACAGAAAGTCTCCTTGGGAGAGAAAAGAAATTCCCCCAAAATATTCTGATGCAATCATGAAGAAATAAATCTTGCTCTCCAGAACTGTTCCCAGAGAAAGCAAATCAAGGGCAATTTCTAAATGGATTTCTCCCAGCTGCTTCATAACCTAAAAGGACGCCTCCTTCATCGAAAAGAAGGGTGCATTCTGAATCCAACCTAATCCTGACACCTTCAGGCTAAGCAAATGCATGTCCTTTAAGCAAGTATTGGAACTTTCCCGTAGAAGGGAAACGTCATCCTTTGTTATTGAGAGGTTGCTGGTCTACAGTGCATTGAAACTTTTGTACGTTCTGCTACAAAGTGAAGTAGCCAAAGCAAAGGCATCACCTCTGTGCTTCCAAGTTCATAATTACAGCGTCTACCTTGTCTAAAAATGCCAGTAGCTCAAAAATCTGCTTCTTGATACTCAAAAGATGAGAAGGGACCATAACACATGCTCAACCAGGAGGCCCAAATGCTAGGAAACATTTTCCAGAGTAGTCTTCTCAAATGACAGTAAGAACCTCGGAATTATGTCTGAGCCTTCCAAAGAAAGGACAGATACTGCCTGACCGGGAAGGGGGTGGTAAACAAGAGAAGATTAGTTTGATGATTCTTCAGGATTGTAAGGAGTCTACAGACCCTGATGAAAAGGAAGTCTTGGCTGCAGAGTCTGGTACGATTGTCTGAGGAGGCCATCTACGCTGACAAAATACTCCTTAACTGCACGAGGTGGAATGCATGGTTCCTATCACAATGGAGAGGGCAGGTTTGGGAACTGTTTATGTCACCCAATGAACAGAGAAATAGTGCCAAAAATTCCATGGATAGCTTATCAAAGCCTTATTGAACGACTTTCTGCTTTTGGTGGTAACAACTCTGGGCAAGATAGTAAGCCACGTTGCAGGGGTGGAACTGAATGCGCTCTTGCTTAAAAAGGACGATGTATCTGACCCAATCCTCAGCTAGATTCTTAGGAGTCAAATATTCTTGGTGTTGAAATGTTGCAAATATAGATGCCATCTCATATTTGGTATCGTTAATGAGAATTTCCATAGAGCAACTATTCACATTTAAATGGATTTAAAGCTACTCAAAGGCTTTTCTTTTCTCTTGCGATTTTAAAGCACAATCTTCCTTTTGCAAAAGCAGTTTAACACAGCTATTAATAAACTTGCAAAAGATGAAATAGCATTGTGAAAATTACACATGCTCTAATGTAATACATACACTTGGAACATATCAGAGTATACAAGAAGGAAATTAAAGAAACTGATAGCCCTGGAAATAAGATTTTCTCTATCTAAACAAACTGAAATCTGTAGAATGGTATATTGGTGTCTAGAGAAATTAAGGTCTAATGGGCACAGAGTACATGACCAAATGATCCATAACAATGCCTGGGTCAGTGGTTGAGAGTAATCCTCTATTTAAAAAAATCCTGAGTCGAAGAGTATGAGCGCAAGTGCAAGTAGTTAGAAGTGTCCTTTACCTGGTCTATTTGCCAGATTGGTATAGATATATTCCATGCCACTATGACTTATAAAAAAAAAATCTGTCCTGGTTTCAGCTGGAATAGAGCTAATTTTCTTTCTGGTAGCTGGTATAGTGTTATGTCTTGGATTCAGTATGAGAAGAATGTTGATAACACACTGATGTTTTCAGTTGTTGCCAAGTAATGTTTAGTGTAAAGTCAAGGATTTTTCAGCTTCTCCTCACCAGCCAGCAAGAAGGCTGGAAGGGCACAAGAAGTTGGGAGGGGACACAGCCAGGACAGCTGACCCCAACTGGCCAAAGGGATATTCCATACCGTGTGACATCATGTCCAGTATATAAACTGGGGACAGTTGGCGTGGGGGGATGGCTGCTGGGGAGCTAACTGGGCATCAGTCAGCAGCTGGTGAGCAATTGCATTGTGCATCACTTGTTTTGTATTTTCCAATCCTTTTATTATTATTATGTTATTACTGTTATTGTTATCATTATTAGTTTCTTCCTTTCTGTTCTATTAAACTGTTCTCATCTCGATCCATGAGTTTTAACTTCTTCCTTCCAATTCTCTCCCCCATCCCACTGGGTAGAGGGGGAAATGAGTGAAGGGCTGTGTGGCGCTTAGTTGCTGGCTGGGGTTAAACCATGACACCAACCTCCCCCCCCCAAAAAAAACCAAACTAAACTGCAGTCAGCATTCAAGAGATATTTTCTTAACTTCCCTTCTAGGAGTACTCTGTTACCCCTGAAGTGGGCAAATAGATCTTTGTCTAAAGTATTGGATTCAGATTAACAACAAAGATTTAGAGGATTTAACCATAGAGGCATCAAGTGTTAGAAAAGACAAGAATCCAATTTCTATTTTTTGGTCTTCTAGTTAGGTGTGTATATCATTAACCTAATCTAATTTGTTCCCATTCCCAGTTGCTACCAGTAGTTGTCATTAGGCACTTAAAGGTGCAAAAGAAGTTTTGATATTTTTTTTTCTTCTTACTACTTAGCAGGTATTTCTAAGTTTTGAAGTATTTTCAGCTAAAAAATGTCAGGTTTTAGTAACTGCAATGAGGTTTGCTTGTTTTTTCCAGTTTAGTGCAGACTATATTTTCAAGGAAAGATTAAAATTTTCTGAGAATTTCCATAAAAAGTTAATTCATTTAAATTGTTTTTGAATCAGTTACATTCCAAAACTTTGGGCTCAGTATTTTCAAAGACAGGGATGAAGAAAAGTCTTTCCTATACATACATATATATACACACATACACACATGTATGTGTCTATGCATATGTACTATATTTGTTCAAAATGTCTCAATTATGTCTGGATTTCAGAAAAGAGAACCTTTCTGCCACACACCTCTGCAGTCCACCTTTCTTCCACCCTTGTTCAGGCCCCATAGATCTCTAGAGAGTGCCTGTGCGCTCAATGGGACTGTTGAAAATCAGGCTGCGTATATATGGATTTAAGTGAAAAGTTCCCTGAAGGGACCAGTTCTGTTCTGCCTCTACTCTCAAGGTTTCTGATATGTAAAAAAAAAAAAGGAAATACTGTCAGAATTTCCACTTCAGAATTGAAATCTGAATGTTTTGACTGAGGGACATCATTGACACGTGTTCAATCTGACTCACAGAAGAACCTGAATTCAGGTTCCTATCCTGCTCCTTTAGAGCTGAATCTTTCATCACAAATTGCTCCGACTTAAATGCATCAGACGACAGACTGCAGCAGGTTTTTGCTTCTAAATCTACTGTCTTAGTCACAATCCTTACTTTACTTTTGCAACTGTTAAATGTCTAAATGAAATTTCCTTCCTAAATGTGACTTTATGCAGCCCTTTTTGCAGACGTTGGCATGAGGAAATTAGTTCCATCCCTTGATACATAAAAGAGTTAAGAGCTTTCTCCAAAATATGACATAGTCAAAGAGATGCTGAGCATCAGCTGTTCCTGACCAGAGTGGAAGCTGCTGATGCTCAGAAACTCTGAAAAATGTATTTAGGTTCCTAAATATGTATTTTGACTCCTGGTTTGGTTCAACAGCTAAAGAAAGAATTAACACTGACAGATTACCAAGGAGATATTGCTGCCAGAAGGACAATTTCCTCTAAACTGGTTAACGGAAGTCCAAATAAATCTGTCTTCAATGAAAGTTTTAAAAACAAGACCGTGCGCGGTGCGTTGGGGTAAATATCCTCGATAATCTTGGCAGTCAAAGGAGAAAGGAAAGCTGAATCTGGAAGAAATATGGGAATGGCTATTCTGGAACAGAACTACAGTCTCTCCATCAAATATCCTATTTCTGATATTGACCAGTACCATCTGCTGCAGAGAAAGACTAGAAAAACCTCTCCTAAAGCAGCTCAAGTTCAGCAGCTGGCTTATGCCTTAAGACATGATGGTTTATGTCTTTACAAATCCTGGGGGCAGATAAAGCAAGAGGGAATATTCTGGGCATTTTATTTACCTGCAGAATTACCCTTCTTTTCTGGAATCTTGTTAAATGAAGCTTCTAAGTACTTAGACGTAAAAGCTGGGCTGCTCTTTATGTGTTTAAAAGTGTTTTGGGACGGGCAGTTTTACCACATCAATTTACTCATTTCACCTGTTGCAAACACTATGAAGTTAAATCTGGTAGAGGAAACAAAATCAAATTGGTTACGTACACAGAACCTGTATCACTTACACAGATCTATATAGTACTAGCATAAACCTTTCCTTCCAAAGGAAAGAAAAATATTAGGCTTACACAAGGACCTTTGATGGGATTCAGCTGCACTGGGACACGGTTCTGCAATGCACATGTAAAAGTGGATGAGAGAAGTGTTTGGTGTGAATGTCCTAGGCCTTCATCTGTCTTGCTATTTTTCACCGTAATCTCTTTTTTTTTAATCATCTTCTGGGAAACTCCTTCCAAGTTTTATTCCAGCCAAGCTTCTATATTAGGCTGCTTTAAGTTTAGTTCCCCTTAGCATTTACTCTGTAGTGTGATCGCTACTTGGGAATGCCGTCATTTGCTCGAAGGTAAGTTCTTTGAACCTGATTTTGAAGATAAACAATATTCTTCTCATTCAGTTTTCCAGAGCATTTCAAAATAGCTTCCAGATCTGAAGTAATGAACAATTACTATCCTTAGTGGAATTCACTAATTGCGTGATTCATATGTAACACGAGATTCATTCTTTATTTGTATTGTTACAACTGACTTTATTTTTCCTAGTTCTATCTATAAAATTTTCAATTGTAAATTGTACTATTGAACAAATTTACCTTGGCACATGCACTTCCGCGCGAATAACAAAGCTACAAAAAGGAAAAGTGGCATTCAAAATAGAAAAAGTTTTTATCGTTATCCTGTTTCTCAGTGAGTTTCGTGTGGATTTTTTAATGCAACCGAGGCAAGACAAGAGTAAACTCGTATGGCTCAGTGAAAGAAAGAAAGAAAATGAAGAGGGAATTGGGACTGGTCTCCTGAACTGCAGTTTTAATGACTGTATTTTTATAAATTCATAAAGGTCCCCCCTGCCTGTCTCTTTTGGTAATTCTGAATTGCCTTCAGAAAGCTGGTCTGAGTGATTTTAAGTTCTCTAAACTGCAGGTGGGCGATGCTGGGGATTATTTAGCTAGCAAGCCACAGTGCTTTGTAATTCCAGGAGAAAAAAAAGACAGGTTAGAGAGCCTTACAAATTTATCGGGGATTACTGAAACACAAATTAAGCTGGGTTTCTTGAAAGTAAATATATCACATTAAGTAGGGGAAAAAAAAAATTGCCTTTGGCTTTGTTTCTTCTCTCAGACAAAGGTCAACCATTACAGTCACATGACTCATAATTTGCTCCAAAAAAGCTATTTAGGATCACCTATCTCAAAAGCCGGCATAACATGGACCAGAGGAACAAGCTGCCCTCCCAGTCTTCCTGCGACTCTGCTTTCAGGATTGACTGCAGTACCCCCATCTGTACCCCCATCTGCCTTTTCCCAGCGGTGTAATTCACACAAAATACTTTAAATTGGAAAAATTCAGATTCTTAAGTCTTACTTACATTTATGGAGTCTTCTCCCTCTATCTATAGCTTTTTCTTTTCCAGATCATCTCAGGTTTTACTCCGCCGTGCTTTCCGTTTCGAATCTTTGAGTAGCCGGCTGGGATTGACGCTTCCAGCCAGTCCTCCTCCCAAAGGCTCAGGGCGACTAGAAGGCACCGTCTGAGGCCCAGGAGCTGATGGAGTTAGGAGATCTTTCTTTACACCTTAGTGTAAAGCCGCTAACTGCTTTGGAGACCTTTGGCTCCGTCGTGTCACCTCAGCTGAAATTTCCTCTGGGTGATGGACGGTCCGCCGCAGTAACCAGCTTCACCGGTGTCACCGCCGGCTCTGCTCCGTCCCTGACCACGCCGGGTCTGAGCGTGGCACTGACATTTTCTCGGTTCCTCGTCCTGCTCCGCTCGGCTTCCACCTGAGAAATCGGCTGGGAGCCTTGTGCGAGGCTCGAACCGTCAAAAAGGACACGCTCTCTGCGGACACGTGCGGCTGCAGGTGTCTGCTCTTTATTTTTTACCTCCGACGGTTGTCTCTGCGTATGGGAAAAGACAGAAAACGGAGTCATCCTCCCAAGGAAGGCTCTTCCTTCAACACTAACGCGTATTCTGCAGAAACCCCTCAGCTCCCACTGTCTGTGTCCTTTAGGACTGATAGCTCTACCTGCTATGAAATCAGATGCTTGGGAGAGGAGGAGGAGGAGGAGTGTTAACTGGAAAATACAGTGCAGGTGAAACATAGCACCTTACAACAAACATGACTACATTTCATATCTTGACTGCACTGACTTTTTGCAAACCGAAAAATTAGGTGTACGAGCGCACTTTTTTCCTTTGTCAATCATATTTAACCTTGCCTGACATGTATTTTCAGTGAAATGATTCTACTTTCTAGACAAGTTATCCCAGGTTTACCCAGCTTTAATCTGAAGCCAATATTCTGACTTGTTTTTTACTTCAGCTCTTCTATATTACTGCAGTTCAACCATTTCACCACAGATTAAAAAAAAAAAAAAAAGAGTTCAAATATTTATTGATTTTCAAAACAGGAGGGAGAAGAAAGGGAAATGTAGGAATGTTCTACCATTTCTCAGAATTTATGGAGATATTATATACTCATAAATCCATGTGTTCCTTTATTAGACAAACAGCCCTTTTGAGATAAACAACCTAACTATCCTGGAAAAAGATCTTTTGACTGCAAAGCCTTCAGAAAAGAAAAGCTTTTAAATGCTTCTGAACAGTGGATTGGAGTAATAGGTGGAACAAACATTTAATAGAAAGTTCAGGGGTTTTTTATGCAGACTTGATTTGAACTTGGCTGCAGGTCACAGTTGCTAATTTGGTAGATGTGAGTCTGTTGTGAATATTATGGGTATTTGCCCGTCAGAATAAACGTATCAAACTGTCTTCTACAGTCCACAGTCCCTGATTAAAAGAGTGTCACGGTTAGACTATTACCCTTATTAAACAGAGTTCTTCGACGAAACCTGAGTCTTATTGGTGGTTTTAGTCTTGTATTATATTTACTACATGCAATTTAAAAATAACTATTATATAACACATGTATTGTCAGCGACTGTATTTTTGCAACTGCAACCTACCGTGGATGTTTCCACTGCTCAGTGACCCTCCCACCCACCTCGCACCTGCGGGGTGCAGAATTACTGCGTGGAGCTATATTAAATTGTTACTTTTTCATGACATAACATCAATATGAAGTGCTCAAGGATTCTTAAGATATTTAGGATTTTGAATGACCAAGGAAAAGGTACAGAAAGGATAAAGATGCATTTATCTCTGCAGCATTATTGTGATTTTTTTTTACTGTCTCAGTTTAACACATTTTAAACATAGAGAAAATGTTAACATGCTACTAAGAAGATTATTAGTGAGTATTGAAAACAGGTATACCCATAGGAAAATATTGTACTTGGTCTTCTACGCAGTATTTTCAGTCTTCTCTTGGAATATAGTCCCTTCATACAGTACAGACACTTCTCTGCATCCTTTCCCTCTTGTGTGTGTGTGTGTGTGGATGTGTACATACAAGTGCACGGACACGGATGTGCGTGAATGTACATGTGTGCATAATTCTGGTTCCACTATTTCTAAACTTTCTGGGCTGATGAACAACATATACGCAGTTTAATTCTTTCTCATGGGTGAACATTTATAACAAGCAGCCATTTTGCGAAGGTTAGAAGTTAACCCTTATCTCCGGGGTATGATGGCTGTGGGTCTGTGATCTGCTTTCATGGCCCAGGTACGGTCGGGAGCGTGGCTATAGATTGAGATTGCAGAGGGGAAGGAATTGTTGCTCAGAACAGAGCACGTCTGCTAAAAAAAAAATTGTCTGGTAGCGACCGTTCAGCTTCTACATATTCCTTAACACTTTCCTGCCGTGTTATAAAATCCCCTTGCAAATCAGAAAATTGTGATGGTTTAAACACTTGTATTTTAAAACAGCCTCTGTTGCTCATAAACTACAGACCAAATGCCAAGGTGTTCATTCACAGAGTCGGATCCTACTGAGCATTAGCTGGCATACTACCTCAGACGACTACCCACAAAAGCTGAAGGCACGCTGTGACTGTTTGAGATGTTCAGCACCTTGCAAAGCCACGTGGGTGTTCAAGTTAGCACGATTAGCCCAAAGAGAGGAGGGAAAAAAAAAAAAAAAAAGAAAACCGATGTGGCCCACAATCAGATAGCTGGTCCGGTACACTCTTGAACACGATACAGATTGCAGGGTGACGTTCTAGTTCGACTGAATTCAACAGAAAAATGCTTACTGGCTTTAACAAGGACGGATTTAATCCCAGCACCTGAAACATCTCCACAAACCAGTTAAATTTCAGTATAAAATGTCTAAATGTACGTTTTATCAAGCCACTTTTATGTTTCGCTGGCCCCTTTATCTTGTGTCAACCAAAAATTCATAATACCAATTTTGACTGAAGGCTGGCTTTAATTACAATTTCTTTTACAGGTCTCGACTGCTTTTTGTATCCTGGGAAATGAGAGCAATTCTTTCTATCATATTCAGAAAGAAAATGAAAAGGTTGGTAAACGTATAAGTAATTTTAACTGATTCATTGATCTGAATACTTTTAAAGTAATACAGTAAGTATTTCTGTCACACTTTGAAGTTGAGCTTGGAGCTCAGTTACATCCCTTAGGGTTATTTTATAGCCATTAAGAATGTGTACCTTTTATCTGGTGCCTTCAATTAATTGAATTTCAAAAATATTCTCAAATGTTTTTAGAAAATCATTTAGTTCCTGGAGGACATTCCTGTGTGATTTATTGTTACAGTAATTAAAAGCAGTGAGTATTACACTGGTCACTGTTGGAACTCCTGTCTGCCTTTGGCTATATTTTGGTTTAAGTTAAAACATATAGTGCACTTGAGAGACTTGTGAAGGGAGGCAAGAAAAAAATTAATTCTTTTCAGATTGCTTCAGAATTTTGGCACACTTAGAAATAACCTCTTAAAGTGATCACAGTGATATTTACATGATAATTATATGCAAGCACAATTAAACTTCTATATTAAACAATTAAATAATGCTTTTCCTGCTATGGTAAATTATTCCTGACTACCCGTATTAGTATTCTGTAGTTCTAATCAGTGCCATAAATAATTTTCAGTTTTACACATTCTGCTCTGAAGGAATTATTAAGAGCTCTCAGGAAGAGTTAAAACAGCTAATGAAAATAATTAGCAGGAAAAAAATGATGGTTCATCCTGCATTGGAAGATAACCCTAAGTGAAAACTACAAACGCCGCTTTAATTGCATCTTTGTTTTCTGAGGCACACGCAGTTCTCCTCTGTAATCCTTTCCACGCAAGGAGGGATGACTCCGGAGCAGCATTTTTTGCGGAACTCCTCGCTCGCGGGAAGATCGGTGGGATTAGACCCGTGGTCCAGTTCTCTTTACTTGTATAACACGGAGGAAGGAATTTATTCCTGCCCTGCTTCCCTGGCCCTCCGCCTCAGTAGCATCGCTCACCTGGGCAAGATGTGCAGGCTCCAGCTAAGTTTTTAAGCATTTAAAATGATGCTCTTTTCCTGCGGAAAAAAGAATTCCCTCCACCCATCCCTGTACTGAGTACACGAAGGCAGCCTTAGCTATTTCTCTAACCACAGCCACATTTTGTTCTACCGCGGAGTAAGTGTCTTCTCAAAAGCACGGGCTCACAAACGGAATTACGGTAACGCTTCCTTAGGAAATTATTGAAAAAATAATTATAAGCCTATACCTTTGTGGGCTGCAGAAGACCCCCAAATGACCACGCAGAATCTGAAAATAAATGTGTTTTATTAGCGGAGGCGCGCGTTTATGAATAAAAGTATAGTTGTACAGGTTCTGACCGATGCAGGTCAGTACCAGATAAACATTTCACATTTAAATGTACACACTGAAGTCATTGTTCAAAGTAATAACCTATCCTTTTAATAAACCGTCCCTTTTACACTGAAATGCCTAAAGGTTTTCTAATGTGTATCAGTCTTTTGAACATCACATAATGAATTTAATGTGAGAAAAGGAAAAGAAATGTGCCTGTATGGATCCCTGCACATTAAGATAAACCTTGCTGCTCTGAGGCTAGCATAAAACTTGGCACCCGAACCAGATGAGGACAAAAATAGTTTCAGTGAAAATCTGGTTTCTATCCATGTATTTACTACATTCTGAATTATATTGGCTTTCCTGTGAAATTATTCCAGTTACGTAAATTATCTCAGAGGTTTCATGATTAAGCTAATGTGTTTCTAGGACCTCCGTAGTCTGCGTGAGTTATGAGACAAGCATTAGTATATTATTCCTTGACTAGATGTGATTTAGTAACCTCTACAGAAAAATAAAGGCCAAAAAAGTAAGAGATCAAGCTAGTGTTTTCTCCCATCTGATCTCTTAGAAAGTAGGTCTCCAAAAAATAGCCACGGTGCTGCAGGAATTGACACTGGCAATTAAATGATACTGGCTTTCTGAATGGAAATATGTGCTGCTATCACCAGTGCTGTTTGTCTAATGACATGGAAAATTAAGGTTTTTTAACCACTTGGTATCATTTAATGATGGCCTTTTCACAGCAGAGAGGGCGTTGATCTAGCTACAGAAATGGGAAAGAATGCCAAAGAATGTCAGGCTAGGCAGGACCAATGCCATTCCTACAGTGAAAAGAACACCCTTTAACAGTTTAAACATTAAAAATGGTTGAAACCTTAGCATTATTGGTCATTTTTAAAAAAAAGAGGGGGAGAAAGACAATCCATAACAACATCAGGAACAACATCAAGCAGAATCTACAAATGCCCTTCCAGCCGTGGGCTCTGGCCCATGACTTTTGGGGAGTGCTTCCCAAAAGCTCTTGCTCTGGTTGCGAGCACCTTGCCAGATTTATTGGTGTCCTCAGTGGTTTGCGTCCCTCACATCACTATGGTTGACCTGCATGCATGTCCACTGGGATTTCAGCTCCGCTCGATCATCCTCCCGCCTGGCTAGGCCAGTCTTTGTCAGAAAGCCACCGTCCTTTCTGGTGCGCAGGTCAAGGTGGCAATGGGTGGCAATTCCCAAGGTGCGTGGGTCGACACCAGCAAATTGGAAAAGACAGACTCGGGAGTCTGCCCGCTTCCTTTAACCATCACCGGAATAATAATAATAAAAAAATGTTGATCTCGTGGAACCGAGGTTGTTACATTACAAAAGATAGGCATTAACGTACTGTTACTGGTGGTGGCTGTACATATAAAAAAATGATTTTTTTTTGAACGATGCCTCCTGCCCTTGACCATAGTAGCAAATTTCAAGGAGGGGGGATGGCAGCTGCACCCAGCAGCCCCCCCAGCACCTCACTACGGCCGCTCTGCCACCGGGAAAGGCAGGGGTGGCAGCTTCCAGGGCACCCAGGCCGGGGTGGAGGGTTGTGCTACGGGGTCCCGGTCCCCCGAAACACATTTGTCACCTCCAGGGGGAGGATGGTGTCACCCCACCGTGTGATGAAACACGGCCTCGGGCTGGCGGGTGGCTGGACGGGGTCCTTGGGGAGAAGCGGAGGGGTGTCCGTCCATCCGTCCGTCCATCATGTGCGTGTGTCCCCCGGGCCCCACTTCCCATGGGGGCTGCCTGCAGGCGACCAGCCGGGCTGGGAGGCAGCCTGGGGCAGGAGCCCGGGGGCAGGAAAGGAGGAAGGAAGGGAGGGAGGAAGGGAGGAAGGGAGGAAGGGAGGGAGGGAGGGAGGAAGGGAGGGAGGAAGGGAGGAAGGGAGGGAGGGAGGAAGGGAGAAAGGGAGAAAGGGAGGGAGGAAAGAAGGAAGGAAAGAAGGAAGGAAAGAAGGAAAGAAAGAAGGAAGGAAAGAAGGAAGGAAAGAAGGAAGGAAAGAAGGAAGGAAAGAAGGAAGGAAAGAAGGAAGGAAAGAAGGAAGGAAAGAAGGAAGGAAAGAAGGAAGGAAAGAAGGAAGGAAAGAAGGAAGGAAGGAAAGAAGGAAGGGAGGAAAGAAGGAAGGGAGGAAAGAAGGAAGGGAGGAAAGAAGGAAGGGAGGAAGGGAGGAAGGGAAAGCATCCCTGCTCCACAGGGCCAGGTCGGGGGTCAGTGCCCACAGCTCCTGCGCTGCCGGGTGATTTGGGGAAGGCGTTAAGTGTCCCGTGGGATGGTTGGGAAGCGGAGCGATGCCCCTGTCCCGGGCCACATGTCCCTCCGTCTTCCCGGCAAGCAGGCCAGCCCCGGGCGGGCAGCCCCAGGCATCCACGTCGCTGTGGGTTTGTTACTCTGCTTTAAAATGCAAAGGCTCGCTGCATGATTGGCTTTCTGTTTACAAGTGCAGATGGGGAGAAGGCTCACGTTGTCTTTCTCCGGGTGGTTTCCCCGCCTTGGAAGCTGCAAGGGCAATCCGAGGAGGGAGAAAGGGGAAAGAGAAGAGGATTTCCCAGTCTCAACATTCATCAGATTTACCCTGTCATTGCACTACAAGGTGCAGCGTGTGTCGAACATTACGAGCACGGGTCCATGCAAATGACACAGGCATGAAAGAGCTCCGGCAAGAATAAATCTGTCGATGTACAGATGTTCCCTATTAACGTTACTGTTCAGCCTTGGTGGTTACGGTGGGAAGACACCGGATTAAAAATTCCCATTGCCACCCCACCTCTCCCGAACCTTTCTCCCCACACCTCTTTGTCTTCGCTTAATTAGGTAGGGCATAATATTCTCTTTTTGTCCTCCTCTATCTTATTGAGACGTCTGCCCGGGCTCACGCCTTTAAACAGGAATGATATTGATCCCTCCTCCCGCCCCCCCTTTTTGTCAATCCCGATTTGTCCCTTTTCCTACCGAACAAACAATTAAGGAAAGAAAGTCCCGACCGCGCTGGAAAAACTTCGCAGGCGACCGGTGTCCCCCCCCCGCGGGGCTCCGCGGTCCCTGGGGCAGCAGCCAGGACCCTGCAGCCGGTCTTGGGGGGGTCGGAGGGGGTGACAGAGGGTGGTGGTGAAGGTGGGGGGGGGGGCTGCACACCACCAAACACCTTTAAAACCCGGGGGGGGTCGCTGCCAGCTCGCCCAATCTCGGGCCCCGGTAACTTCTCCGCAGGAGGCAAGCGGCAGCCTACGGGCGGGACAGACGGACCGACGGACGGAGAGGAGAAGAGGGAGACAGCGTTGCTACCCCCCCCCCCCAACCCGAGGAAGCCCCCTGGGACTGCGTTGAGGGTGGGAAGCGACGGTCCCGGGGCAGCAGGGGGGGCTGCGAGAAAAGGGTCTCGGGTGGCCGGAGCCGCCACGCCACCCCCCCCCCTCACCCCTGTCGGGGGTCGCTGGGCCAAGCGACCCCCCGATAGCTCCTCTTTTTCCCGACTCCGGGGAGGGGGGGGGGTTAGCTGTGGACTAGAACTGAACCCGATGGGCGGACAGGTAGAGGTGGCCGTCTGGTGAAACGTAGGGTTTCGAGCCGGCGTCCCAAGCCACCTCCTCAAACGGGAGGGGAAAACAATAGACGGCGAGAGAGGCAAGGCAGAGAGTTGCTCTGTAAGTTTAAGCGCCTTCTCCTGTCGCGACAGGCGGAGATAAAGGCGAGTTTGGAGGCGCCGCGCACGTTCGGCAGCGCTGCGGCTGCCTTAAGAGCGCTCGCAAAGCCCGCGGATCATTAGGTTCAATGGAGGACGGCCGCGTCCTTCCCGAATCCATGCCGTTCTCACCGGCGCCGAGGCCAACCACGGGAGCGGCAGCGCTAATTTTACTAACCTGCTATTAATTATGGTGTCCCCCACGCCCCAGCCGGCGTTTATAAGCCGCGGGAGGGAGCGGTGCCGGCTGCTCGGGTTTTAAACCGGGGGAGGGGGGAAAAGTTGGTTTAGACGGAGCGCCGGGTTGGGAAAGGGTGAAAAGCGGTGGAGCTAATCGCCGGGAACGTCACTTTGGTACTAAAAGGGGGGGTTTAGAGAAGTGACCGTGGTGCCTGGGGACCCCCAGGGCTCCGCGTTCAGGTGCCGGCACGCTGAGACATGGCTGCGGTAGTTCTCCGCAGCTCCCTGCAAAGTCAGCCGGCGCAGGAGAGAGGAGAGAAACCCTGCCATGGCACTGCCGTCGCTCCGAGGTTTTAGCCGAAGCCTGGCGTGATCGCAGGTAAAAAAAAAAAAAAAAAAAAAAAAAAAAATTTTTTTTTTAAGCTTGTTTTGGTGGTGATGCTTGTGCGTGTGTGTCTGTCTCTCCCTACGGAAGAGCGGGGGGGGCGGTGGGGTTTATCCCCCCCCTTCCTTCGGAGCCTGCTTTAGCAGCAAAGGCAGCTGAAAACGAACTGCTGGAGGGAAGAGAAACTCTCTGTGATGAATCATTTGGCTTTGTGCAATCTTTACCTAGGACAGAGGGCAAATGTGTTTTAACATATGTGTTATTCCTTGGGAAGGGGGTGTGGATGTGGTATTCAGCGAGCGCTAAGGTAAGGCACCGAGTCAAACTTTCCGGATTTTAAGGCAAACTTTAAGGATTATGACCTTGCGAGTAGGAAAGTTTTATCTTGGCAGGGAAGTGTGCTCAAGCCGGCCGCTGCCAGAGAGCTCAAAGGCGGTGGCATCCCAATGCCCACCGGGCTGCGGCACTGGGGGCACAGGAGCTGCAAAGGGAAACCTTCCCCAACCTTGGCTTTGCTACTAAAAGCGTAGTTGCGATGCTCTGCACCGGGCAAGTCCAGGTGGATGTGTTGTAGGGTCCATCTAGGCACACAGCAGCCGCCCGGGTGGCAGCGTTTGCTTCTCTTGCGGAAAAGTTTTGCGTGCGTGTGGGTGGGTGGGTGCGTGGGTGTGCGAGCGCGTGTGCCGGCTCCAGTTCTTAAGTGTGAAAAGTTAATAAATCCAAAGAACGGAACGAGCATGTGAGGCCTTTCTGCTTTAATCTAAACTGTTCGCCAAGAGGATTGAAGACTTGCAAAATGAAAGCATTGAAACGGACAGCTTTGAACAACTGATTTTGCGGGCGGTGGTAATCGGAGCAAATTAATTAGCGGCGCCTTCTTATGCGACTGTTCTGTTTGTCATCGCAGCTCTACCGATCGCAAAGCCATCGCTTTAGGTTCGTGCGGGTCGGCAGCATCGGCTCGCTGTGCCTCGATTCAGAGGGCAGGAGATGCAATTACACCTCAGATTGGCTCGGGAAAAAGAATCGTATTTACTGTCGATAGCGAGTTTATGGGAGCTAATCTACTTGAAAATGTTGTAGGCTGCCCTCGGTTCCATGTCAGATCCCAAATGGGCAACGTGTAGAGCTTCACAGCGTTTGGCAGGCGGTGTCAAGGTTGCTTTAAATCTGTACCGTGAAAACAAAGCAAAGTCGACCGAAAGAGCTCGCTAAAGTCTGTTTAGCCCATAAGCAAATTCCGTCGCTGAAATATTTCCAGGAGTGGCAATAACCCCTCCAAAAGAGGAGGCGATGAAAATGCAGATAGTAAAAAGTGTAGCTGCATTAACTGCCTCTAGATCATGTCCCTGAAGACGTCCATCAAAGCGTTAGTCCTGAAGAGGTTCTCTGTTTTACCTGCTGTGGCCTGTTCCAGCATCACAGCGTTTCCTTCTCGGTTCCTGCTTTTTATGATAAAACTTGCAGGAACGTTGGCTCCAGGTTCTCGGAGAAGAAACCCATTAACCCTCGGAGACAGACGTGGTTGGGCTCTGGCTCTAAGATTGCTGCTCGTCTGGGGGTGCAGGCTGGTTCTTACAGGAGGAGAAGGAACTCTCCAGCCTTTCCTCTTGATCGCGATGGGTTTACTTGCTCCAACTTTGGGGAAAGTGCCGTGCGTTCCTCTTTCTCGAAAGCTGTTAACTGCTTTGTACAGGAAAGGGGCTTTGACAAGGATCAATTTTTATTGCACGGCAAAGACTCGCATTTTCCAAATGCTTAAGGATATAGCCCACAGCAGTAAGCGTCTTTGCTTGGATTTGAACAGTGTTACGTTGTTTATGTGCAAGAACCACAAAGGTTGTTTGAAATCATTGCGGGGCTTATTGCACGGTTGTGCGCTGGCACCAAAAATTCAAGATGAAATAGAATTGCGTTGAGTTTCTTATCAACAAAGGGCCATTATTTGTAGATTGTAAGTGAAGCCAGACATGAACGCTGGAGGAAGGTGTAATGTCAGCTTTTAGCGCTTAAGGTTATTAAGTTTGTTGTTGTTGTTTGGGGGTTTGGGGGTTGTTTGTTTGGGTTTGTTTTGGTTTGAGTGGTTCCCCCCCCCCCCCCCCCCCCAATGACTGCTTTCTAGGGAATACAGATTGGAGCTGGCACAAAGCTGACCGGGGGTAAAGTAGTAGAGCAGGCGAGCTGCAAAGAAAAATGTCAAATAATTATCATGATTAATACAGGAAAGTTCAGCGCGAAAATGGGCACCGGAGTATTTGCATGGTGCAGTGAAAGACAACTGTGATATATAAATAGACAAGGACTATAAATATTGAATTTCACCTTGTATTTTAAAGTTTAATAGACTCATCTAAATATCAAAACCTGTAGTGTTCTGTGGGCCACTGCGGAGTTGACATCTGCAGTATTACCAAAAGAGGGAAAGAAAAAAAAACCAAACCCCAACAAAACCCAACCACAACACCAGGACATCTCCCAAACTCCAGCCTGGAAAACTGGGAGGACTTCTCGGCGCAGTTCTCTAGCTCTCCCAGCTAATTATAGTGCTTTACACCGAGCCGCTCTTGAGATAAGTGCCACTGTTTTCTTCCCTAGCACCGTGGAGTTATACTCCAGGGCTTAAATAAACATCCCCCAGCGCAACCAGCGCAGGAGGCAGAGGGAGCAACACCAAACGCTGCGTGCAGACCTTTGTGTAAACACCGGGTGGCTTTTCTTTCCCAAACAATGCGATAGCCCGTCAGCACGTCGCAGAGAAGGAAGCTGCTCGTAAATAGTAGCTAAAAGTATCATTATATCCTGGCAGCACCGGGGGAGCAGGAGGAATAGAGGAGCGTTTCTGTAAAAGGAACCCAATGGCTAAGTTATTAATATTCCCAGAAAGAAGGAGGGTTATTAGCATTTCAGGTGAGGAAAGAAAAAGCACTTTCTTCCCCACCAAAAATCAATACAGAATTCAAACCCGATTATTAATGTCATTGGATTCCCTTTCTTTATACGTTTCTCCCGGCTACAGATACTGAGCTGTCAGGATAATTTGCATGTACCGTATCTGGTATCTCTTATTTGCAAACACTCTAAAACGCCATAAAACGCCGCTCGTCGTAGTCTAACTCAATCCGAGAACTAGTATTTTCATCTGTAAATTAAAGCAATTACGCAGCAGATATTATATTATGTGTACTGTGGTCTCCAGATAGTCATCAATCACCCTCAATCGAGCTGTCAGTGTGGGCAGATTCGTTTCTGGGAGGCAGTCTTCCAGCTGGGGAGAAGAAGAGAACATCATCATTAATTAGAGTGTGACCCTGGGGCTATTCACATGTCTGAACCCAGGAATCTCTCTGAGCAAGTCTGCACACCACGGGTGCAGCCTTCAAACTGCACCAGCAAGCCGAGCTTCAGCCTCGGAGCTGACTCCTCCGCTTCCTCGCCCCGACGGTAGCTGGTCGTCGGGGGCGGGGGGAGATGCTGGGGCTACCGGTCGCCCCAGCGACCGGTAGCCCCAGCATCTCCCCCCGCCCCCGACGACTGCTGCCTCCGAGAGTGAAGAAGAGGAGGGATGCTGTTTGGGGGGGCTATTCCCCCCCACCCCCCCCAGAGGATAGGGATGCTGATAGCAGAAGTGGGATGGAGACCAGACTCTTTCCCAAGCCCTCCTTCACTCGGGGGGGTCCCGTCCGTAGCCAAAAAGCTGTTTGCTCTTTGGGTGAGAAACACCACTTTGGGAGTTGCACACCCCCTCCTCTCCCTAATTCCTTACCCCCCCCCAACCCCGTTTTTACCCCCTCGGAGCACAGGCAGGCTGGATACGGCCCTCCGCCCCGCCAAAGGCTGGCTTTTCCAGCGGAGCTTTGCGATGGGATCCAAGTGGTTTTTAACGTGAAAAATCACGTCCTTTCACTCATTCCCCCGGCATACGCTTGTAGGGTTTTCTACCTGTAATCACACGTCTGGAATAAAAGCCGAAAAGAAAAGCAGGATTGCATGTCATGTGCTTTATTGTCAGCGTTAGCGCTAATTTTAACTGTTGATTAAATCTTAAATGAAGACTCAGTCGTGTGTCCCTTCATACGTCTTGTTTGTAATTGAGACTAATTATTACTGTGGGGTGGGAAGAAGCAGCTGCTCATTAATTAATTTCTAATTAAAAGTGCTTACCAGCCCTTCAGTGACGAAGGAGGGTGGGGGGAAAAAAAAAAAAATCTTAGCTGATACAACATTGATCCTTCAGATTAAAACCATTCATTTCCTCCCCTTCCCCGCAGAAAGAGCACAGAGATGTTGGAAGCAGGCGTAGCCGCTGCTGGAGAGCTTTCCAAACTTTCGCTCCTCTCAGGCAGGCTGAGAGGGATGCTGGGGGGTCTCTTTTCCACGCCGGGGGAAAGATTCCCGAAAAGAAAAGTTAAACTTACAGGCAGGTTAATTTGACTAGGTTTTGCGTGACGTCAGAGGCTCGGCTCTTTTAAAACAACGTGCTTCTGAACTGCTGTATTTGTATCACTTTTCTTTGCCCCCCCCCCCCCCCGATTTTTCCGTGGGTGCAAAGTATGTATTTCTGCCGTCACGTTTGCCAGCCTCGGAGCCCACACGTAACAATTTTTTTCTGTTTCCTAGCTGTAGAGGGGAAGGTGCTAAAATCACTATGCCTCTCTTTTTGTTGTTGTTGTTTTCTTCTTTTTTTTTTTCCTTAGGTTAAAGAAAGAAAGTTTAAGATTTCATGTAAATAAATTAAATGTGGTTTTCTGCTTCGTCCTATAAGCATCTAGGGACCTGTGGTTACCAATCAATTGGTACAATAGAGCAGAGCCAGGCTGCAATAGCGTGCAGATCAGACGTCTCGCCTTGTTTCTAGATAACTGGGAGCCTCTGTACCATGTCATATCCTCAGTTTGGCTACCCTTACTCCTCGGCACCCCAGGTAAGACTTTTTGCCTACCGACGTTAATTGATTGAATTTCAGTCCTTATTGATTACTTCCCTCCAGGGCTGAGAAGGGCAGCGAGCCTTTCTAGGAGGCGGGAGCGGCAAATCGGCCGCTCGCTCCGCATCTTTCCAAGATGCTCAAGTTCTATCATCTCCCGCACATATTTAAAAATGGGAAGGAAAACGCGGAATTTAGGGTGTTCGGGGGTGATAATGACGCGTGGGGAAGGATTGCAGAGATGAGGGAGGTGAGAAGGGGAGTTAGGCATCCCCCAGCCCCCACCCGCTCTCCCCCCCCCCTTTCCTCCCCCCCAGCGCTTTTTTCCCTCTTTCCCGATTAAATTCACAGTTTACCGATTAAACACGAAAGTACTGAGGTCCGGAGCGTAGAAACATAATGGGATATTCTCAACCAGCAGGTTAATAACAGATGCGTGCGTGGCTGCTACAAATCTGCAGTCAAAATAAATATGCATGAGTGATTTAGAAAAAAGGTTTAAAAACGCAGATGGGAAGCATTGTGCTGCAGGAGGAGAAAACCGGTGTAAACCCAATCTTGTGAGAACACACCAGAAAAGTTAGTTTTTAATTGCAAAGGGCTGGAGCAACGTATTACAGAGGATTAAACGCCCACAGTCACGGGGCGTTTGTTTGTGTTGTTGTGGGGTTTGGGGTTGGGTTTTTTTTTTTTAAAAAAAACTGATAAAATACTTGGACCTCTGCTTTTTTTTACCCCGATTGAAGTAAAATTGGGAAAGGGAAGGAGGGGGGCGACACCCCAAATCTGCGACCTGATTAAAAAAAAAAAAAAAGCCAAACTTAGTTACAGTTTGGGAAGTTGTGTGTGTGTCCCTCCCCATCACCCCCCCGCCTCTCTCTTTCCCTCCAGTTCCTAATGAGCACCAACTCCCTGACGACCTGCTGCGAGTCCAGCGGCCGGACTCTGGCCGAGACGGGGGCGGCCGCCTCGGCGCAGACCCCCGTCTATTGCCCGGTGTACGAGAGCCGTCTCCTCGCCACCGCCCGCCACGAACTCAACTCCGCCGCCGCTCTGGGGGTCTACGGTGGTCCCTACGCCGGTCCCCAGGGCTATGGAAACTACGTGACCTACGGCACCGAGGCTCCTGCCTTTTACTCCTTGGTAAGCGCCCGCCGGGGATGCTCCCGCTCCTTCCCGGACTCGCTCCCCCCCCCCCAACACTTCCCCGGGGTGGGGGGTGACCGGTCGGTGGGAGCTTCTTCCTCCTCCTCTTCCTCCTCCTCCTCCTTCCCGGCCCCCGCTCCAGCCCGGCGCGTCCAACCCGGCGGTCATTAAATATTCAAGCCCGGCGCGGTTCTCACGGTAACGCAATTAAAAGTCGCGCCTGACGAGGTGCCGGCCGGGCGGGTAGTATGGGGCGGCATAGAGCTCGGCTTGGCAAAAAAAAAATGATGCGCTCTTCCCAGCCAGCTTTTTTTTTTCCCTTTTTTTTTTTCCTTTTTTCCTTTTTTTTTTTTTTTTTTTTTTCCGGCACCGTAACACCGCGAGTTAATGTCTCTATTGATCTCGCTGGCCGCCCAGGGGCCTCCGGGAAAGGTCCGTCACCACCTCCCCCCCGACTCTCCCGGGGGGACGGGACACGGACACGGGACAGCGGGGCGGGGATGCCGGGCTCCCCCCGCGGCGGGGGCTGAGGGCGGCGGCGCGGTGTCTCTTTGCAGAACAGTTTGGAGGCGAAGGACGGGAGCGGCTCTGCGCATGCGGGCATCGCCCCCGCGGCTGCCTACTACCCTTACGATCACACCCTCAGCCAGTACCAGTATGACAGGTAAGCCCCCCCCCACCCCAAATTCCCCCCCCCCCCAACCATCCCCACCCCTTCCCACCCGCCCCGCTGCGCGGACCTGCCTCCTCGCTTCCCAGCATCTTCCTCCCGGTCCCACGGATGTCACCTCCCCTTCCCCACCGAAACGTGGTGTGTGTGTGTGTCCCACTCAGGCACACGGGGGGGGTCCTCTGCCCCCCCCCCACGCCCCCGGACGGGCGGGGTGGGGGGCTGTCCCTTTCCACGAGGGCGGTAATTAGTTTTTTTTTTTTCCTGCGCGGAGTCAGGCTCAGGAGCTTGGGCATCGCTGGTACGTTTATTAGTTTTAAACCAGCGCAAACCCACTTCCACACCGTTTACAAGCTCTGAGGCCCGTTGGGCGCCGCTGACCTTTCCTGGAGGATGCGCATTAAATATTCAGGCGCAGCCCGGTGTCATCTGCGTTCGGTTTCTACAATTTCAGGAACAAAAGGCTAGGAGAGATGACTAATAAAAGGAGGAAGAGGAAATATATGTCTATTAACAGTTACACCCTGGGGTCACCCAGATGTATTCTGTTTGGGGGGGGGGGGGGGGAGGGCTGCTTAAACAACAGGGCAGTGGGTTTTCTGCGCGTTTGCAAGCTGCTAGGATCTCCCCAAACGTTGACATTGACTTTGGGGGGGAATAAAGGCAGGCGCTTCCCACGGCACGGCGGGGATTTTGCATCGCCCGGTGCTGCTGCTCCTAGCTGAACCCTTCCTCCTTGCTTTCTTCCTCGGCCTGAATTCTGGAGGCAGGTCGCTCTCTTAAAGCTGAGCTGTCCTTGCCCAGTTTCCCCACACACACACACACACTCCCGGTCACGCCGGGGGGGCTGTCGCAAGACAAGCAGCCGGTGCCCTGGGATCCCACGTCGGGCAGGATGGCGAGGGTGGGGGTGAGGGTGCCGTGTTGTAACCGGGGGGGTGCGCTCCCCTGTACCCGCAGGTACGGTACGATGGACGGTGGGACGCGGAGGAAAAACGCCACCCGGGAGACCACCAGCACCCTGAAGGCCTGGCTGCAGGAGCACCGCAAGAACCCCTACCCCACCAAGGGCGAGAAGATCATGCTGGCCATCATCACCAAGATGACCCTGACCCAGGTCTCCACCTGGTTCGCCAACGCCCGCCGCCGGCTCAAGAAGGAGAACAAGATGACCTGGCCCCCCCGGAACAAGTGCTCGGATGAGAAGAGGCCCTACGAGGAAGAGGAGGAGGAGGAGGAGGAGGAGGCTTCGCGGGAAGAGGCGATGAAGAGCGGCAAAGCCGAGGGTACCCTGCTAAAAACAGGCACTTAGCGGTTCGGCGGGGGCTCGGCCCCCCCGGGGCGGGTCTCGCCCGTGGGGGCGGCCCGTGGGGGCAGGGCAGCCCCCCCGGGCAGTGACCGTCTGTCTTGTGTTTTGTTTTTTTTTTTTGCTGTCCCTTCCCCCGCTCCCACCCCGCAGAACCCACGGGCAAGGAGGAGAAGGAGCTGGAGCTCAGCGACCTGGAGGATTTGGACGCCGTCGAGTCGGAGAGCTCGGAGTGCGAGCTGAGGCGACCCTTCCCGCACCCTCTCCCCCACCCGCCTCGGGCCCCCGAGCCCCCCGCCAAGATGCCACCTGCCGGGGAGGAAGAAGAGGAAGAGGAGGAGGAGGAGGAGGAGGCGGCGGAGCGGGCGCGGAGCTGCTTGAAGCCGGCGGCGGGGGGAGAGTGCGGCCCCGAGGTGCTGGGAGCCCGGCAGCGCGGTTGCGAGTCGAAAATGTGCTTCCAGCCCGGGCAGCAGCTGCTGGAGGCGAAACCCAGGATTTGGTCCCTGGCTCACACGGCCACCTCCCTCAACCAGGCCGAGTATCCCTCCTGTATGCTGAAACGGCAGGGAGGGGGGTCGGCTCCCCCCGCCGCAGCCGCAGCAGCCGCCGCCGTCTCGTCCCCGGTGGGTGTCATCGATAGGCACCAGGATTCGCCGGTCACCAACCTCAGGAACTGGGTGGACGGGGTGTTTCACGACCCCCTGTTCAGGCACAGTACTTTGAACCAAGCCTTGAGCAACACGACAGTGTCCTGGGCTACCACCAAAGGAGCCGTGCTGGAAACGGGAGCCTTGGGACGGGCGGTGGGGAACGGTGCCAACGTGCTCAAGGGGCAACTCTCCAACCTGGCCCACCAGGACTCGAGCAAAGAGTTTCTGGCTTTTCCCAAATCAGGAAGCAAAATGTTTTGCTCCTAACGGGCGCGCCCGAGGGGCGAAGGACTTTCGAAACGCGTGGCGAAGAGTCAGCTACACTGAAAAGAGAGACTTGCGAGAGTTAAAACTTTTTCCTTTTTTTAAAAAAAAAAAACAAAACAAAAAAAACCCACCAAACAAAACCCCAACAGAAACGAGGATTTAAAGTTCAGTTCGCTCGGTTCAACGGACAGACTTTGCTCATTGCTGTTCTGAAGAATTTCTCCTGGCTGCGACTTTAAGGGATCAATGTCGTGAAAGTTATTTAATTCCATGTCCAAAAAGCACGTCCTATAGCGTAGACCTACTTAAAAAGTTTACATCCGAAAAGTTTACAAACGGGAAATTTTAAGTCAGATTTAATTTAAGGCATGCCGACATTAGTTATAAAGACTTTTCGAGAGTTTTTCCTCCTGATTTCCTTGTTAGCATATAATTCACAAACAGCACTTCTACTGAGTTTACACCTACTGCACAAATTTATCTTGACAAAAAAAAAAAGAGAATATGTTAAAAGCTATGTTCACTCCAATAAATTGTCTGTTTCAGAGGTAACATAAGTGGTGGCGTTTTACATTGTGAAAAAACCAGCCTTTAGTTTTCAAAATTCCTCTTCCCCCCCCCCCCCCCCCCCCAGCCCGGTCCCGGTAATTCCAAGGGCTGTCAACAGGCTGCCCTGGGATACTTGTTTGCTTTCCTCTTTTTACCGGCAGCCCCCCCCGGGCCAGGATGTGTTGGGGGGGGAGCATCGACCCCTCCACCCCCCCCTCAAGAGCTGCAGAAGGACGGGGGTCGTCCCCAAAAAGCGGGGGTCGGTCCCAAAGGGCCGGCTTCGGTGGCGACGTCGCCTCCGCCTTGCGCGGAGCAATTGATTCCCATGGAAAAATTGGATCTTTTAAAAGAAACGTTTTAGCTTTCCGGCTTCTCTGCCAGGATGGAGAAATCGCTGATCCTCCATGAATATTTCAGCACTTCAGGACAGATGCTTTACCGTTTTGACATTAAATAGAGTGCAGCCAACAAAAAAGAGAGAGGGAGAAAGAGAGAGGGAGAACGAGCGCTCTCGACGTGTGATCCTGGAGCGCTCGCAGCCAATTTACCACTTAGAGAACAGGCGTTTAAAAGATTTCCTTCCCTTCCCGGCAACGGGAACAAACTTTACAGATCTCCGGACCGGGAGAGAGAGGAGAGGGAGAACTGCTGGAAGAGAAACTGCGAGGCAAAACCAGACCCAGGCTTACCCAGCCCGGCCTAAACCCCGAAAAGCGCCCGAAGGACCGAGCTGACAGCTGACAAGCAGAAGAGCTTTTTTTGCCTCCCACCTTCCTCACCCATCCCACCCCTGCGGTTCTCCCCCCTCCCCAAATAAATAAGAATAAAATGCGCGTGTGTACACATATATATATATATATTTACAAAGGATAAACGCAACCGAGACAGCACCCAGCCACAAAAATAGAACGTACTCCAGCCCGCAAAGTTTCTAGCGAGACCTGTTAGTGCAAGGACTGAATAAAGGAATCCGGGTGCGGAGATCAGATCAAGCCCTTCCCCTCTCTGCGAGCAGCCGTAATTGGATTGTATCCAGTCATATTCCCTGTCATTGTATTGACTTTCGCTCTCTTGGATGATATTATCGAGATCACTGAACCCCTCTGCTGATCTGGCTGTCAAAAGGCTCAGACAGGAGCCCCCGGCCTGGAAAACGTGCATCAGCCAAGATAATTTGAAGTGAAATTTTCATTTTGACAGTAAACCCCTCAATTTCTAAAGGCTCTGCACCCGGAGAGCTCGGTGGCAGGGGGAGGCTTTACAGAAAGCCCACGTCTTAAACTGAAAAGGGCAAAAGAACTCGAATTAGTTGTAATAGATAAAAGGGCAAAAATAAAGAGTCAAGGGTACTTGACAGTAATAGCGAAAGTGGAGTCTCCGGGGAGCCGCGATCTCAGCTAAAGGCTGGGCCGGCAGGAATTTTAATGCAGCCGGGGCGGCCGGCGAGCTTTGCCTCTGAAACCCTTTAGACAAAGCAAATTATTTTCAGCCAAACTAAGGAGGTGGGGAGGAAGGAGGCGAGAAAGAGGGAAGGGAGGAAAGGCGAGTGTTTGGGCTGCCCTCAAACCACTGAGGATGGAGAAGCGCGGGGGGGGGGAACCCCGCTGCCTGCCACCATGGTCATTTTAAAGCCGGGAGGGTTGGGGTTTTTTTTGCTGAGCAGCCAAAAATCTCCTTCAGCCTTAAAAGTGCCCTGACTGCTGGGGAGGGCAGGCGTTTCACAGGTTCCCCCGCCCGCAGCCGGCATAAATCACGACCGGCCGGGATTTGGTCTGCTCGTCCTTTGGGAGGCATATCCCGCCCCCCCCCCGGGACTTAAAATGAAGGTGATAACACTGTGGGCAAAACACAGGCGCTCTGAAATAGCAGAAGCCGAAAGAAAAGCGGACCGAACCTTTCTCCCTTCATTTGCGCGTCACTGGCGTTTTATAAAACAAGTTTGAGTAAGTTTACGTCTGTTGTACAACAAGCCCGGATCCCTGCGGAGGACGGGCCGGGTGTTAGAGCTGGTGGGTATGTGTGTGTCTGTATGCCCTCACACCCACCAGAACATCACCGATCCTGAGGTGAGACTGTAGAAATTATGGGGGAGGGAAAATAGTTTCTTGCTTTGGCACACGAACCTTATCTCTAGATCAGCCGTCAAATGCAGTCGCCTTTCAAAAGGCTTGTGTGGTGGGTTTGTTTTGTTGTTTGGTTTTTTTTTTTAAAGTCTGAACAAAAGAGTGTGAGAAATTAATTTTGCCATTTGATTCAATAGCACAGATCAAAGATCAGGTTCGGCTGCTTTAGAGGAGGCTACGGGGCTGAAAGGGGAAGCCGTGCAGCTCCTATGGCTGTACAAAGCAGAAATATAAAAGGCAGACTGAGAAAGAAAGAGAGGAGGGGAAAAAATCATAGAGAAACGGCTTGAAACTGAGAGACTCTAAATCATTCAGCCATGGCAAATTCAAACACACAAAGGAGGGGATGCTAAATTAACAGTGCTTTTTACATAGAGCCCAAATAAAACTGTAATCAGCGACGCGTTACTTTTCATTAAGCGAGTTTGACAGCAGCATATTCAGCCTCGACAAGGGAACAGGAGCGAAGAAATATACGGCTCTCCCAGCCCGAGTCATAAGATAATTCCTTAAGCTCCATTAACAACTCTTAGCCGCAGGAAATGGGCTCCCTGAAAACATCTCCAAATCTAAAAGCTTTATCGACCTCTCAAACCTCTGCTGATGGTTCTATTTTTTTAAAAAAACTTAGAGGCGAGACGTCCAGCAAGGTAATAGACTTTGACACAACACCTTCTTAACTAGAGAGAGAGAAGCAGGGAAAACGAGACCTTAAATGATATTTAAAAGGCAGCCAATTAAGATTTAAAATGATTGTCTCCTGAGATTATGCATGCGATTTATGTCATCTACTTTTTTTCCCAGGCATGCATGCAAAATTGCAATAGGGCATATTGCCTGTTCCTTGAATAATAATAATAATAATGATAATAGAAGAAACAGTAGCAATTAGCAATCTGTAACTATCTCACATAATGGTAAATGCTAATTTAGGAAAGGGCTGGCGTTTAGGTAACCCGATTATAGAGCACCTTGCAACAGCCAGCTTATTTATAGGTGCCTAATTAAAAGACAGACGAAACGATACGCACATTTTCTATTAATGTTTAGGAGCACATTTCTTTTTATCTTGAGTGCATATTTGACTATTAAAGTTGCGTAATCGGCTCATAGTCACAGAACGCAGTGTAGCAGCTCCTTCCCATCAGCTACATGAAGAGAGGCGTCCAAGAAGACTTTGTCTTGGCAAGACCTTGAACATTACATATTTTAAAGATATAACGGTTGAGAAGGAGACTCTGACTTACTACAGTCTTTTGGATACACATTTTCCCTTTAAATCTGACCTTCAAATAATATGAAGGCTTGAGAGTGCGAAAGTGTATCCAGTCAAATGCCAAGGAAAGAGTTAATGCTCACATTGTACTAGTTCATGCAGAAATTCTGGAAAATACAAGAAAAGATTATAACTCGCTGATATTGTGAGGGATCAGAAACTGTTTCAATGAGTGTGATTCGTAGATGAATGGGGAGGAAAAGGATCAGTCAAACACCAGTGTGTTTTGGCCAAAGTGTTTAGGTCCCCCCTTAGATGAAGTTAGTACTGGCAACAAAGTGATGAGCTTGGGTCTGAGTCCCGTGTCTCTTGAGGTTTGTGCCTGTAAGTTTGTACCTAAAAGAGTGAAGAATGGAAGGATGTTAATGGTCAAATTATATATTTTTATTTGCCTGATTAAAAAAAAAGGTAATCATTGTGATTCCCCTTAAAGAGGAAGCTGTTTCTAATGGAATAGCTAATGGCCAAAACACGGGTCCTGAAAGTGTGACATCTGGCATGTTTTAACTCACATTTACTGTCAAAGAGGCTGTGAGGTGCTTAGGACTCGTGGGAAGGGTTCTCTTCACACTCCTTGTGAAATGGCATCACTGCAGAAAATAATTCCAGATTTGTAGGCCGCCCAAAAAGCAGTTTTAATATACGCACCAACTACATAGGTCTGGGGTCAGTTTAATACACAAGCCGTCAGTCTCCCGTGCCGTATGACTATATAGCGAAATCTCAGTTTGGCTCAGAACTTTATGACACATTTAACATAACCTGAAGAACCAAGGGAACAGGAAACACTTGGGAGCAATTCAAAAGCAAAAGGCGATATTCGCTTCCCAGTGTCCCCTCACCCCATTGAGAAATGGGACTGGGTTCAGGGAGGAAAGAAAGAGGCCTCCGCTCGACCCAGAGAGAGTGCATATATTCAAGCCCCGCTGGTATCTCGCTTTCCAAAGTGGGGAACGTGGTCCAGGCATGAGAACTGCAATTGACCTACTTAGGATGCTCAAGAGCTATTTCTTGTCCATCCCAGTTTAAGGAGAGCATGAAAATGAAGGAAATATCTTGAAGGAAAGTGTTCTCTTAATGTTCTTTTTTTCCTGACACAAATACATGAAAAAATTCTTTTTCTCGTTGATTTGGCTAGACAAAAATGAGGGCATACAAATCTTTTTCTTCTCAGTTTTACATCTATTTCCTTTGTCCAAATCAGCATGTCATTATTTAAATTCTGAAATGGATGGATTTCAGTTGCAGTTGGTGGATATTTTGTCAGTGGTTTCCATGGGATCATAATCAGGCCATTTTTCAAAGAATACCTCAGAAATCCTTTCTGAAATACTGCCAAGGATGACGGCGGTGATGAAATGGAACCAAGGAAACACTTCCCTCCAACATTATTTCTTTGATTTATATGACTCTTACGGAATGTCAAAAATCAAACAATTAAAAAAAAATTGTACTTGAGGTCTCATTAAATACTTTCCTCCATGTATTCTATTGTGAAACAGGATTCAAACACTTGCTAGAAAATAAAACAAAGCTGAATAACCAACGCTTTAGCTATGTCCTTATGATGGGAGATGTGCTATGTCAAAGGCTGATGACTTCTAAAGCTTTGTCCTCTGTCGTGGTACGCACTGATACTGGGCTTGTAATAATCTGACAAGTTATTCAGAGTAAGTTCTGTCGTCCTCAATGTGAAGGTGCCCAGTTACCTAGCTGGTTCACTATATTAGTATTTTTGCCAGGGAGAAAATTATTGGAACGGTAGGATAGTGTCCAAGCAATGAGCTGAAGGGGAACACTTCCAGGGTAGGAGAAGCGGCCATGAAATGGGTAAAGGGCAGAGTGCTTGGGAATCCTTTGTGTGCGGCATTCTTCTTCCTTCCTTCCCGCAAACGGGAAAAATGACCAGCCAGGCTCATACAGAAGGTATATAAACCACAGCATAACGTTTTTCCTTCTGGCCTGGTTAGGTTACAGCACAGAAAGAAGAGTGCTGTATGTGAAAGTGATGTCATGTAAGTCAGCCCTGATGACATCAGTTGTTGGTAGCCATGTGAATAGAATGCTTTGATTTTGAGGCTTCATGCCATCAGGTTGCCCTCTTTCTGAACATACCATCGTCTTCTCACTGACCTGGTGACACAAACAGCTGATGGCATATTAAGCAGAGAAGGTAGAAGCTGGGAGCTGTTGCTGTAAGTAAAGGTGACAGATAACTTTTAGTCTAATGTCACACCTGCGATCAAGTACAGATAACATTATTTTTGGGGGGTCTTATTTGCCACAAAGTCTGGCGTACGCAATTTACTTCTTTGGTTACAGCCTTCACAGAGAAACAAGTGACAACCTGCTCACTTAAAGGAGCAATCTCATACTCTTACAGGTAAAAGTAAACCAGATCTGAACCAGCCTGGACAGTTTTGTAGTTAGTTTACCACAGGTTTGACCTACACTAGCTGAAATAAACAATAACTAAAAAAGTAAGGTATCCGTGTTGATTTTACTGGTGAAGTAAGGTGGGAAAGTCCCACCATGTCAGAAGACTCACTAGAGAAAAAAGAGCAGGGGATGGGAGGCTTTTGTGAAAGGAATTGGAGCTTTTTATTAAGTCCATGCATCGACCCGCTACTGATTTCTGCCTTTCTTTACACCAGATTTAGTCAACTCTAACTCAGACTAACTTCGTTAGAGCTTCTCCACATTTATGATACTATAACATACTTGTGCATGAAGCTGACTTGGGAAAACCCTCTGCTGACACAGTTCCTGCATGTAAACCTGGGGGTTAGCAACACTCACGAAGTACATGAAGGAATCTCATGCTATGTAACTGGTTTAGATTAAGGATTTTAGTCACGTAAATGGAATGCTTTACTGAAGCAGGCCAGTTCAAGTTATGTTACTTCTGTATTAAATTGAAGCAAATGGAATCAACAAAGGTGGAGGCCAAAAGTCCGATTCCCAAACTTCTTGCCAGGTTTACCTTCAAACATTTCCACTAAGTGTCTCTCCTCTGACAGCAATGCAGGAGAGAGAAACATCAAGAGTTTTCTCTTCATCTTCCCATCTGGAGGAATGTAAAGCCTCTGTTGGTTGACAGATCTGTGAAGGAAAGGACATTTGCTCTTCTCTCATCTGCTGCCACACAACCTAGTCCCTAAAATGTCTTCAGATATAACTATTGCCTTGCTATCCACGAATCCTTGCTGCTACTCTTCCTTTGCCTGAATTTTTCTTTTCTGGGAGAAGTGAAGAAAGAGAGAGGAAAATCAGGTAGGAAGAAATGTCCTTCACTTGAACCAGGAGTCACAGATGCAAGCTCATGCCTATCACTATGGACGGGAGGCATTGTCAGTACTGGGCTGAATTCTGCAATTTAGAGCAACCGTGTAATACAAAGGTATTCCCGGAAACAGCCACAACACCTCCATTCTACACGTTTCATAAAATAAAACTTTGCCAAGATCCAAAAGTAAGACTTTTTAATTAAAATGAAGGACCTGAAGAACCCAAATTATAATGCACTACAAAAAAACCCCCAATTTTGCAAGTTGACTGAAGAGTAAGGAACTTATCACAAGAAAATGCTGAGGTGATTCTGCGAAATGAGCCTTGTTCCATAGTAAAAGCAAAACAAAAGGACAGGAACACCAAATCCTCATCCCAAATTATGTATGAACAAGATGCACAAACCAAGTCCGAATTTTCCCCTGATAAATGATGTCCCACCTTTTCCTGTTGTGAATCTCTGTTACTAAAAACAAAAGGTGAAAAGCAAGCAAGCAAACGAACAAGGCAGAAACTGAGTTATATATCAAGAAAGGCTGGGAGAATGGGATTACACACATATAGTATGAGTAGGATGAAAACAAACATGATAAACAAGTAATGCTGCAGTCTCTTGAAATATGGCCATCAGTGCTTCCTGCAAACACCAAATTCCTGCTTTTGGAAAGGCTTTAATTAGCTATGCAAAGACAATTCCCATGCCATCCTTCTCCAATTAATAACAACCAAACAAATAAGCTTGACATGGTATGTGCACAGCGGTACCATAGAACTAATTTATAGCTGCCACTAATTCAAAACTCTAGCTCCTTAATCCTGAAGAGCATCAGTGGGCCAACTATATCACTGAAAGCGCCCAGGTTTTAATCCAGGCAAACTGTATTATAATATCAGCCTGGAAACCTTGAGTTACAATGCGTGGGGAAATCAGTCTATTTACTTACTGTCCTCTCTGATCAGGCTTGTTTGGGCTGAATTTGAGGCCGGTGCTCTGCCTTTCAGAGCTGATCTCCCAGCTGACTATAGCTAAGCCAATGTCCCAACCCATCACAAACAAATACCCCAAGCTCTTCACAACCTAACTTCAGGCTTGGACCTTGAAGACTGGAGAGCCTTGGTACTCCTGAGTGTGAGGGACCCACGGGGAGGGGACAACATGGTGTGTCTTGAAGTTTTCTCAGTGCCAGTCTCAGGACCGTTAGAGAAGGGATGCGGTCCGTTCTTGGTCAGCTGTGAGCAACTGCTGACATCCTTCTCTCTCTAATCCCAATGGTAGGGCAGATAGTGACAAAGCAGATCGGGGATGCTTTATTTTGTTAGATAGTGGTGAAATGCAATGTTCTGTTCACTAAGAGCACATTCCCAAATTTGATACAAAGCCAGCTGAGCACAGGAGGGGATTCTGCAGACCAAGAAAGAACAGCAGCTTGTCGTTTCCCTGTGAGCGGCTGCCGTGTGAGGCTATCTGTATGGGAGAGCAGCAGAGGTACACTTGAAGGATTCTCACAAAGAAGACAGCTGCAGAGATTCCCCTTTTGGGCATACCTCGTTTCAGCTGGTATGCCCCTGGGGTTGATATTTTTAAGCAGTTGGGACTCTAGATGGCGAGGAGAATGTGATGGGAAGTATCGTTACAAGACCTTGATTGCTGCTGTCACAGAGGTAGCTGACTGGTAGACAGATAGCACTACAAATAGGACAACGTTAAGAAAAGGATGTAAGGAAGTGTTTTATTTTCATTCCATTGCTTTTAACTACTATAAATTCTGCAGACACTGAGACAAGGTTCTCAGCCTCCATCTTGACTTATCCTGATTAATGCTCTGCCAGAAGGAAGCAATATATTAATTGTTTGTGATCTGGAAAAGGATAAGTCCCTGACTTTGCATATGTTACCAGAACTCAGTCAGATAATGCTGTCTTAAAGGCAGGCTTTGGCACAGCTCTCGCCAGTGAGGTTTCCTGAACTAAAGAAGGATGTGTGGCCATGATTATTGCATCCAGCTTCAAATAAAGGATACCTCCTTCTTCAAAGCTGGAGCAAAGAGGCTGAATCCACTCCACATGCAGATTCACGCGTGGGATAAAAATGGAAGGTACTTTAGTGTAGCACACCCCATGTCACCAAATCTTTTTGTGGAAACGGTAAGCCCATTAGAGCCATAATTTAAGAAATAGAGACTGAATACGCTCAGTGACTGCACTCTGCACAGAGACAGTAAATGCTTTTAATCAGTAACACATTTTCTAACAGCTTCGGCAATGAGAGGTTGCCACATGTTTGGGGGGTTTGGATTAAAGGCTAGGCAGTTCTCTGAGAAAAGGAGTTAATCGCTTTTGACCAATTTGCTACCTTCACTTTACAGCTGTATCTGCAGCACATTTCCCTGTACGCTGCTGATGCACTGTGAAATGGTTAAGCAGGTCCTTTACCCTTCTAGATCTTGGCCCTTGCATAAATAATACTGTGGAAAAACCTTTTTTCAGACTAGACTAGGGCATCCCTTCCCTCCTTTGTTCCTCTGCAAGGTCCTGAAGCTTCCGAGTCAAGAAACTGGCAATGATGCAAACCGTATCTATACGAAATGTGCTTAAAACCCCAGAAGTTCAATATTTTGTTCCTCTTGAATGCCGACTTCTCCCATCTGTTGTTCCTGCCCACCAGATCTTGGCCCTGCCCTTTTGAAGAGCATAGGAAGAAGTAAGGATCACAGAAGCTGCTCTCTCTCAAAACTGTGGCCCAGCACACATGTCATTTGCTTTAAATAGCTTGGGAACTGAACTTGCCTAATGTGTGCACACACGAATGCCAGTCATGATCTATATTGTTCGGTGCAGTTTGCCAATATTAAGACTAAAGGCTAGGAAAGAGGTGAGCTAGTAATTCAGGGTGGGATTGCTGTGCACTAAGAAAGTTGCATGATAAATCATGCACAGAACTTTATATAACCTTATCTAGTTTAAGCAATATCAATTTCTTGATTACCACTACTATTTCTATTGGTTATATGACGAAAAAACCACTTGCATAGTCTCAGATATTTGCATGTACATACCGCTGTAAGCAGAAACAGAGGTGTTTCCACCTGACATACTAAAGGTTCTGAAATTTTTTCTCATTCTTTTAATATAAATATTTGAGCTTGGTCCCTAACACGTTGGCAAAAACTAAATGAATATCAACTAGTTAAGCTGCACATTTTAGCTGTGATAAAATTCAGTACATTATTTCATTTATTTTTAATAAATTTAAGTGTGGCATAAGTTAAAAACTATCTGTATACTTTAATACATATGGACAGACACATACATTTACAAAGCTTGCTTAAGTAGTCTTCTCATTTTCTTTCAAAGTCCCCAAAGGATTCAAATGACATATGGCAAGAATTCTTTTAAGGTAATCATATAAGAAAAACTAAGCAGATGGAATAACATGACTGTTGACTATAAGATGAAAGGTCCCCAGTGAGTCTGTTGTGAACACCCAGTCCATACTGAAATGGGCTTTTATTCTTTCTAATCTGTTTTCTCAATTTTGTACAAGAAGTGTGCTTTCCATATTAAAGTAAATGTGAAGTATGTGCACTGTGAGTGATAAGATTATTGGTTTTGAAAACAGAGTTAGAGTAAAAATTCCTACTTCCAAGTTTAGGATCAGGTATTTTAAAATAATAATTATTTTTCTATTAGCAACTCTCAAAAGTTATAAATGGAATACAATTTGTATTCAGTCATAATAGTCCCACCTAAGGCAAAGACACCAGCTACTTCAACTGAAAGTTGAGGCTCTCACTTTTCACAGTTGACGCACTTGCTTCCTTTTTTAGATTTCTTTGAGGATATAAAACAATAAAAAAGCAGATGGGCTTTTATGCTGCCATTTCTAGTCATTTTTCATTCTTTACTGCTCATGTTTTAATAATTAGCACAATTTAGATGTAGCGATGTTTTTAATGCCTCCAGGAAAGAGAGTATTTACACTAAAAAAGTTTTAGATAGTTTAATTATAATGCAAATAATCAAGAAACCATTAAAAATTCACATAATTTTCACAGAAAAGCAATTTTACGGTGGACCAGTAATACCAGCAGTTCCACTATTATAATGTAAGGGATTGATAATGCGACACTGTGACCAAAATTGTTAAAGATCATTTACTCCTTAGACATTCTCACGCGTATAAGTGATTCAGAGTTAGCCTATTTGTCACAACAAGTTTGATTTTCAAAACTGGCCTCTCAGTAATTGCCTGCAGTTTTACTAGGAGTTTTGCCCTGCAACAACCCCCCCACGATGGTGCAGCCATCGGTAGTCAGACTACCATTTCAATTCTACAGAACAATAATCCTCATTAAAAGACTTCTTTGAATCCTGGCCCATCCTTTTACAAATACAGCCTGAGAAGCTGGAGTACAGCAGTCTGTGAATCCAAGGAACGTCAACATCCAGAGAAATTCAGGCTTTATAGAAATTAGTTGGATCCTTATATACTGTTGACTTTCCATTACATGTTGTTGGTATTTGACAGTTACACACTGTACATAATTAATTTAGTTCTTTCCCCCATAATGTACATGACCTGATTGTAATTTGCCCAAATTAGATCATTTTTCATAATTATTCATCATATCATTTATGTGAACAAATGTCAGACTACGGTTTGTCTACAAATGCAGAGCTGCATCTTCTGCTATGTATGACTGACCATGTAAATCAACTCTCCCACCCCTTCTCTCGATACCCTTAGCTCTATAAACGTGAGCAAAGCCAAAAAATATTTCTAAGGCTTTGAAATTTTAAGGGAAAGCAGAGAGCACTTTAAGCAGAAAAAGGCAGCAGGCAGAGGAAATTTAGGACAGCTTATGCTTTTCCTGTCATTATTTGCAAAACTTTCCTTTTTCAAAGGATTCTGCTTGATTACACCCGCAGACAGCAGATTAACAAATAGTTTGGTTTCTCTCGGACACATTGAAGTCAATGGAAGCACATGATTTTAAGCATTTCAAAAATCTCGGGCTGCTTTGCAGTAACTAAAATGGCAAGGTAAGTGTCTCATCCTAAGCCAAAGAAGTATGTGGCTTTATTGCCTATCTTAGATTCTTATTTTTAAAAATTCAGCTTTTTCATTGTGCCTCACAGAGAATTTGTTCCTGCATAATAAGAGTGGGAAACCCAACCGCAGATGAGTGAAAAAATAAGGTGTTTCACCTAATCAGCTTGAACTCCCTCTATAACCAGTGGAAAGAGCTGCTTCCTATGGCAAGTCCTCTGACCTCCAACATCCGTGATGGGTTAGAGGAATCCCACTCAGGGTCTTGCTGTGAATTTAGGCAAGTACTCTTCAGGGCTTTCCTCTTCACTAGCTATTCACCGGCTGTTACTTCACTCTAACACCTCGGTCACGAGTTCAGACCGGACAGAATGCAGGTTTCTTTATCTGAGTCTTTTTAGTAACACCCCGTAAGGAAGTCCCAGGACCTGACGTGTACAGGAACAGGAGATCTTGCCAGCATTTTGTTGACACTAAAGCTTTGTCTGAACTGAGGAACAGGCTTGTCCCTTCACTCTCCCACTCCCAGTCCCTTGACTACTCACAGCAGGGGATTGCTGCAACAGATCTTGACTCCCTCCTTGCTCGTCCAGGTTTCCTTCAAGTGCAGACAGGGTGCACAGAAGAAACGGTGATTACTGGGGATTTGTCTTCACATTCAGGCAAGAGTGGCTAATGTCGTGCCCTAACCTGGGGACCAGGACACAGCACCCATGGGTGACTCAGCCTGGCGGGACCTTCCTCTCAGCAGTTCCAGCACCACTGTCAAACTTCACCTAACCCAAACACAGAGCTCTTAGCACTGGTTCAGACAAAATGTCTGAGTATGAAATAATCTGGACACATGACGGCCTCTTCTCCGTCTCCGCCTCAGCAGCACTCTCTGTTGAGCTGGTTTGTGTCTTGATCTGGACTTTCCACAAAGCAATAGTGAAGAGGGAACAGCATTAGCCTTCGTAAGTAAAGCTGGGAGCTAAATATCCCACACACCCGTTGAAATAAGGGAGACATTGCTAGCATACCTCTCCATCCTGCAAGGCTTGCTATCAGCATCGTGCAAACCTAACTGGCGTGCTGCTACTTCTTCCCCTTCCTATTAGCTTGCAACTGCGGTGGCTGCTGAGGCTGTGTGATACAGTTTTTGCTTTGATACAGCACAAAAGGCTTCAAAGTGGAACATGCCACAGAATTAGGAAGGGTGGACTGGTTTGCTTCCATGCATCATAATCTTCTCTTTCTTCTTCTCCCCCCTTCCTCATGCCTCTTAACTCTCATCCTAGCTCTGCACTGGCACTGTTCCCACTAGTGCTGCTGTTGTTCTTCCTCTCTCAGTCTCTCACCATTGCTGTTCTGCATCCTCTTATACCTAAAGAAACTTCCCTGCCTCAACCTCATTTCCAACTTACTTTTTTTTTTCACTCCAATTCCATTCAGTCATAACAGTAGTAGCTGTAAAATAGCTCCCAAAAGTTCCAAGTGGCTTCTCAGACATGTCTATTTCCTTAAATGACCCTGCAATAAGGAAGAAAAAATATATTTTATATGTATTTACCCTGCTCACCACCTGAGGAAAAGGAGTACTTTGAACTTAACGTCAGGACGGATGATGGCAAGCAGCGATAAGTGGGAAAACCCGCTACCAGCTCCTGACTGGCCATGTTCTCTTGTGATAACTTCATGCCTCCTACTCCTCCAGAGTGTGTGAACAGCCACCCGCTGCTTCTTATTGTCCACAGGCTGCATTCCCTCTACACAGATCTGCGCACCGAGGCTTTGGGAGATTGGCTAGAGCTTGTTGCGGGATATCTGAATGTGAGGAGATCACTGATAGCTGGGATCTAGACTTGGCTCTTAGGTCAAAGAGTCCTGGTGTGTCTACTGCCTTGTACTTCCTTCTTGAAATGTGGGTTTGCTTTGTGAGAGCAGTTCAAAAGGAACAGAAGTTAGCTGAATTCTGGAGAGTAATGAACATAAGCAGAGAGCTGGCAAAAGGCTGTACCAGGGTCAAGCAAGGATCGCTACCAGGGATTTTGACTTTGCAAACCAGAATGTCGTAGGAACCCCAGAGTGACTCCAATGACGGGTCGTGGTACAACACCGAGACTTGCAAAGCTGGCAGAAATATCTGCCGTCGGAGCAGCCTGAAATTGCAGCTCACTGGCCACTGAGGCAAACAGCTCCATCAGCTCTTCAGGTGCACAGCCACTGCACAGGGGGCTGCGATGAATTCGTCCTGAGCACATCTCCTAGTCGCTTCCACCGCGCTGTTTAAGCAGCAGTCCTGTTATTCTGAATGGCTGACGGCAGGAAGAGCTTAAGTTCAAATGTAGCCAAGGATTTTATTCAAAAAAGCCAATTTAGCCCACCAAAACAGCAGAAAAGTAACTCATGGAAAAAAAAAAAAAAAGACAAATAGTTGTTTTGCTATTTTAGTGAGCTGATGTCAATCAGCAAAGGAACCAAGAAGTGGAAGAGCAGGCAGAGGTCTGCAGCTGGGAGTGGTGACAGGGAGGAAGGAGCAGGGGAAGGAGGATAGGAAGCAAGGATGGGGCATACGAGATTTCCTCCTTTTGTCTGCAAGAAGACGTTATGGGCTCGACCGCCTGTGAAACTGCAGCCTTGGGGTGAAGTTATACGCACATTTCAAGCTGATAGAATTGTTCACTGCTGCCAGAAGAAGGAAGTCCTCCCAGCTCCGAGGCCCCACCAGCTTTGCTGGATCCTGTCACGCAGTTGCTTGTAACCCATCTCTCCACTCCTCCTTTCCTGCAGGTTTTCTTGTGGAAGACTCATTTTCAGCAATCAGAGCAGAGTGAATTTTATAACAGAGACTTTCAGAAAAGGGTTTTTGTGAAGGGGGTAACCTTGTGCACCCAGGGTTAACAATCACTTAATAATTCTGCCTTGTTTGCTTTGCAAGGAACAGGCATGCTGACAGAAGATGACCAGTGAGGGAATGTGTAGGGGTGTCAGCATGAAACGGGAAGCCATCACTGATAAGAGCAAAAGGTATACTGGTTTTGTAATTTAAATAGAGGCAGAGACCTCCACAGTGACGATACAAGGTGGGAATCACACAAACATCATCTCAAGCTCCTTAGGACATCTTTTGTTTGTCTTTAAATCTGGGTCTTGTTCTTGCAATTTGGATATCTGTCTACGTTTCACTGCTTTGCGAAAGTCTTTATGGTATAAGTCTGAAACGTGAAGAAGCATCAGAAACGCATGTCCTGCTCCTACAAGATGCAGTCCATGGCTGTGTGCTTGTTCCTGGTACTGGGCCAGACTCCCTGATGCTGCCAAGTTCCCAGGGCAGTCAGAAAGCTGGTTACAGTTTCCTAGTTATCTGAGTCAGCTGCTGCAATGTATATATACCAGATGACAATCATCCCACAAGGGACTGTTCCCCTAGCTAAGAATAGCTGGAGCAGTGAAAAGAGTGGACTATAAGGGAGGAAAGCTGCCCCAGAGTCTGCGCTGAATGGACCAGGTTGCAGCTTGTACAGCTTTATCATAATTAATAACAAAAGCGATAGGGCCGACAGGCCTGTAATCTTGGCAGCCCTTCAGCATCTGATCAGCCTCATTCGGTATCTTGAAGTAACTCAGATCTAAAGCACTAGAGCAATCAGGCTCCTGTCAGAGGTGAAAGAGGGTGTTTCTGAGTCTGATCAGAATAAAAAGGTTGCCTCCTTGGAATAACATCAAGCAAACCCACCAATTTCCGAGTACGAAGAGCCCACCACGCCCTCGGGGATGAGCTCAAAACAAAGCCTTGCATTGTACCGCCGAGACCCTTGGAAAAAAAACTCCCTTCCCGAGATGCAGGGGACAGACCTTCGGGACTTCTGTCCGTACAGGAGCTTTCCCGCTCCCAACTCTCACCGGCGCTGGCGATATCTCCTCCTTTGCCAGCTCAGCCAGCACCGGCCACCCCATGGCACTGGGAGATGCCTGCTCCTCCTGCCACCAGATCTGGTTCTTTTGCTTTTTCTCTGTTTCCGTGTCAGGAGTAGCTGTTAAAAAGTTTTAACTCTCTTGCATTTAAATACCTGAAGCAAGTACACATTTACATTCAAGAAGCTTTTTGATAAGGATCTCCTATTTCTTCTTGATCTCTTTTCCCGTGTCGTTTAGCTCAGTAGAACAACATGCACCATATTCAACTCTTCGAGTCATAAGAGTAAATACTTCTATCCCCTCTACACTTTAGATAGTATAAATGGTAATGCTTAGTCTCCAGCAACAATTGTCATTTGGGTATCTGGGCAAGACAAAACCACCAAGCTGTCAAAAGGCTACTAGTTAAAAAAGGCAAACTTGCACCTTCTGATTTTGCATTCACTAAAACATTTATTTCGTGTGGCTGAAGTCTACTCTGAGCTCTAATTTCACTGTGCAATTGTTGTGTGACATGTAAAAACTCTTTTTTTTTCTTTACCATTTTCAAGTTACTGGATGATATACAAATACTTAACAGGAGTATGGCAAGGCCATCTCTCCCACTCTTCTTTCTTAGGTAACAAAGCCATTAACTTTCATACCGAGATGCAGCTGAAGTACTATTGCAGGCTTTCTAATCCACAGTCACCTTCAATTTATTGTGTTACATCAGTAGTATTAGCTATAGACTAATTTACGTATGGCTATACATGTTCTAAACTGTCCAAAGTTATAATGCCTATTCTGAAGAAATTTATGCCTTTTTACAGTGTATTCTTACAGAATTACTTGTGAAACATGTAATGTGGCTTTTTAATACTTGGGGAACAAAATAAGCATTTCTTAACACATATTCTCACTAGAGGGGAGTCGTTCTCTACAAAAAGCACAAGGAAGAAGTCTGAACAAAGACTGCGGTGAATGAGAAAAACAGGCAAGATCTCCTTTGAAAGATGGAAATCTTTAGCTCTGAGTGTAGATTCAGGCCTGTGGCCATTTGTAAGCCATTAGAGGCTTGAGGCAGGAGTTATGGCCTGGGTTGTGAAGCCAGTCATCCCAGAAACCTGGACTGGCCTTCCGGCATAACGGTCTGAAAACGTAAGCCAAAATATGTCCTTGTATATGTATTTGAAGTTGGAAATCTGTTTTTCTTCACGTATCCTGAAACGCCTCATTTCTATCCAAAAGTAGTAGAAACAGGTAATCCAGGTTTCAGTTTTATGGCAGCATTACAGCTCATGTCTTTGTAACTGTATGTTCTATGTATATCATAGCAAATATTTTCAGTAATTTAGGCATGAAACAACATACTTCTTCTGTTCCTTTGAAATAGCGGTGATTCTGTGTATTTTTCAGTCCTATTCTGATTTGAAGGCAAAAGCGTCCCATTTTCCTCTTGTTAGCAATCAGCTAGACCGCTCAGTTTGTATCCACTTGCTAAAGTTAATACTTGTGCCTAACATGATCATTGGACTATCATATAAATAGACTGTCACAACCGTTCCTCAGAAAAGCACGAAGACTGTGGGGAACATCTGCCGACCTCCTGCTCCTTCTGAAAGTGGAATTCTTGATTAGTCGATGGAGTTTTCACAAGAGACCAGCGATAGATATGAATTAAAATCCCTGGCATGTGTGTTTAAGATCATTTTTACTGGACTTCACTCATAATTCAGCCTCCCCTAATCTTTTCAATAGTTCATTATGTTTTCTTTCCCTTTTTCTTTTCATGTTTTGGTCTACTTTTCACAGGTTTCCAATTTTGTCATGTTCCAAGTGGAAAGTAAATATAAGGACTTCTTTGTCCTGCCTTGGAATTGCTCAGACAATTCATTAAGATGAGAGCACACTCATTTTCCAACAGAAAAGAAGACCGCATTTTAGTTTTGATGTTCCCAGCGTAAAAATCTCAAAGTGTCATTAATGGTTCTTCCAAGCTCACAAGCAAGAACTATTAACAAAATTTTGACATTTTTGCGTTTTCTTTTGACAATTTCCCAGTTAATTGATCATTAAGGCAGAGATGACACTCATTCCCTGTCCTTGTCCCTCACAGACACAGATCTCTCCATGGCACCAGTCCCCCCAGACACACACACACACACAGAGCCCCCCCACTCCTCCAGCCTCTTCAAGGCTCCTTAATCCCCACAAAGCCCCATCCTGGCTGAACCACCAAGTTGGATGCTGCGCTCCAGGGGACTAACAGTAAAAGCTCTTAAACTAGAGCAAGGGTTTGAGCCCTGGCCTGTCCCAGCGTCAGACAAGGAGCCCACACCGTGGCTTGCAGGATGCTTCTGCCGACAGCGACCGTGTGAATTCTCGCCAAAAGAGAGGAGGCGATCCATTTCTTACGCCTGGGTGTAGGTTTTTATGCAGGTTACAATCCTTTCTTTCAAGTGATGGCTATAGTCCCAGTCCCTTTGTGTATCCAGGCTATAGTTTTCAGAATATCCTCCTTGAGGACGGGTAAAATTGTTGCTGCGTCTTCTCCCATCTAAAGGAAAAGCTCAAGGATTAATGGCACAAAAATGAGCTTTCCAGCATTTTTCAGTTGCATCACGGTATATTCACGATTTAAAGTTCACAGCCATAGAGAGAGCTGTGACAACTGTCATGTCTGAGCGTGGCTGCGGTGCCGTTGTCAGCCAAGCTAGTTTGCCGTGGTTAGGATATGGCCCTGTGTTTTGCATGCATTTATGTTATTTTTCACATGAATGCTTCCTTTTATAACTATTTGCAGGTTCAAACAAAATGTACATGAACATACTTACATACACACAAGCCAACATGCACACATGCATATATGTGAATGCCCCAAATACCTAAAAAAATGTTTCTTTTAAACAAACTATCATCACTACACAGTAACAGGATTTTCTGCACAGTCAATGAATATAAAATATCAGGTTAATGTGCTGTGTGCTTTATCCATTACTGTGGATTTGACAAATGGGTTATTTCTACTGGTTTTGTTAAAACAACACAAACCTAATTTCTTTGAAGTCTGTTTTTTTTACGTTTGGAAGTAAGTATCCCTTGAAAACAATCAGCTTTTGCAATGATCTTATTTCATATCTTCTTACTACTCAGTGGGATGAATTGCTCATGCAGCAGGCAGCATTTAGCTTTATGTTTGCATACCCGGCAATGTGGTCAGGTTTCATAATGCTGTGAATACCAAACCATAAAACTGCTTTTCAAAAGCAAATTCATAAATGCACTCATGCATACCTTTTTGAGTTATGAGGTGGCTGCAGATTTGGCAGTGCTGACTTGATGCAGTTTTGACAGGTTAGGTTAAAGGATTAAGTCTAGTCTGTCTTCACTTTGCCCTGGCTCTGACACACTCTAAAAAAAGTTGTAGGCTGGCTCTGTGCCTAGTATGACCTCTACATCTCCTTAGAGTGACAACACTTCCCTTTAAGGCTCTCCAAAGGTCAAGGCAGATAACTTGTTGAGTCTTCCAGATACTTTCTTATCTGTGGCTCTTCCTCCTAACCTCACACAGTGGAAGAAATATGCAAAACCTTGGAGAAGAATAAATCAGGCTTCATAAGGAACAACTTGCATTAATCAAATATATGCATCAACCTTTTCTTTACTATACAATCCTTATTTACGACAAACATCCAAGATCACAGGTTGCTAAAATCAGATGCATGTTCCATATGAAGAGATTTCACCACCCCTCTTCTTTTTGCCCTGGCTAATTTGCAATTGAAAGCAACTTTTCAAGCACTTAAAATGAGAGAGCTGGGGAAATAATGAGATGATGATAGAGGAGTTCAATGTTACAAAAAAGCCTGTAATATTTGTTTAACAACTGTTCGCCTTTGAGAAAAAAATAATGTGAACTAATAATAAGGATAAGCACAGCCTTCTATTCTGGCATTATGCCAAAGACTTTTACAGAGAAGTGTCGATGTATGCAAGATTCATAGAGGTTAATAGATTTTTAAGACCAGAATATCATCTGGTTTTCTGTATGATTTAGCCATTTAATTTCATCTAGCATTGAGTTTAAGAACTTGTGACTGACTGCAAAATACCCTTTAGGAAAGAGAAAAAAACCCCATTCGGTTTTGACGTAAAAGTGCAAATAAAACCCCATCCCTTTCTATACATAGTGTTATCACTGTATATTCTGATTGCTGGAGCGGGTGCTTTTATCTTCTGAATTCAAGTGCCTTATTAAAAAGAAACACGCTCGGTAGTTAGAGAACTATATACAGGGCACATACATCTCCTGGAGTACGATTCTTTAAGATACACTAAAAACTTTAAGCTTCTTGTAGGTTTGGTCGTAAGGTGGAATTTCCTGTCTGTAAAATCATTCCTATAGCTCTTCTCTGGACACTCTTCAAGCTTTTACTATCTTTTTTGAAGAATAGATATCAGACTGCATTTTGGCAATGGTGTCAGTAACTCTGTGGACAGAGATAATACAGCTCTCTCCCCCTGTTTGATGATTCATGTTTGTAAACCCCCAGACTTACATTAATTCTTTCGGCTGTAGCACCAGATGAGAAAATACTTCCATTGAAAAAATATTACTGCCTTTTCAGGCTCAGTGCTTCTTAAAGTATTGTCTCCCTAATGTTAAATCTTGTACTTTTTATCCCTAGGTGTTTGGCTTTGCATTTGGTTATATTAAAATGCGTGTTATTTCTTCCCAGTTTACTAAACGATGCAGAGGATCCTGTACAAACGACCTGTCGTCATGGGTTTTTTACCATTCCATCTGTTTTTGTGGCACCTGCAAACCTTATCAACAATTATTTTATATTTTCTTATGTGCTTTTGTCAATGATTTACGGCTGCACTGGAGCAAGAGCTCGTCTCTGTGAGACCTCAGTGGAAACATACTTGATTATGATTCTCTAGTAATTACTCTGTTGGATATTTATCATTCGTATATCACATATCATATCGTCTTATGATAGTGAGAAATTTGCATGGTAATATGTGGAAAATTGTACAGACATTCAGCCTGATCAGGCTAATAAATGTACCTTTAATCAGCCCATCATCTCTTAAGAAAGGAAATGAGGCCAGCAAGAACTATTTTATGTAAAACAAAATATAAAAAATGTCAAATTAAATACATTATATTCTCACCCTTTATTTTTCATATCAGTTATCCCATTATTGTGGTAGACTCAGTGTCATCTTTACAGGTTTATTCTAATGACTGTTTTAAAATACGAATTTACTTGCCATCCTTTAGAACTTCCCTGTCATTCTGAAATTTTAAAGTGTTACCAGGAACAACCCTCACAATTATTTTAATACTCTTGGATTCAAGTGATTAGGACTCTACTTCTTTGTAAAAAAATGGCCTTGTTATAGTTGTCTAACTTGTTTCTGAAGCCTGTTTAGTTCTAGGAGTGCAAATGACTTTGTGACCACTTTTCTTCTGTTAAAGAGTACATGAAGTAAGAAGTTATAAACCCAGTTACCGACTTACAATGTAGCTATAAGCTAAATTATTGACATATTGAATTCCCCATATATTTCTTTGAAGGTACAAATGAGTGACCTCAGTCTCAGGCCAGTCTGGGGCTGGTTTTCCATCCCTTTTTAGAAGAAGAAATGCAAGCAGGAGAGGGGGAAGAAAAAAAAAAATCCCACGAGGTTCACCGTGTGCATTTTCCTTTTCTTTTCTTTTTTTTTTTTTTTGAAACCGTTGCCAAAGATGATGGGTGCTTCATGGGCTGAAAGAGCGCTGGGATGAGAAGATGCTGGCCAAGGCAGGGTGCTGGGACAAGAACACCCCTGTCCCTGTCTGCCCCGCTCCCGGCCAGTTTGGGAGCCGTGCTGCCACCGCTTGCTCCTCGGCCAGGGGTGCAGCCCCAAAATCCCAACATCTGCAAATTCAACTTCTTGCCCTTTCTGTCTGTGTTTATCCTTGTGTATTTCATTTAATTATTTTCTTCTACCTCCATAAATAAAAACAGGTCCTTATGCCTGTTCAGTGCCAAAACATACAGTTTGTCACCTTTGGCAGCGCATGAGCAAATTTTGTGCCAAAAAGGCAAACCAAGGCACTCCAGTGGCTTTGCCACAGCACCCTGCCCCGCGTGAGCATATGTACCAAATATAGTACTGTATGCAGACTGCCCTCGAGGTGAGGAGTGCTTCCTTGAGTACATTTTATAGTCACTACCTAGCAGGTATATAGACGTTTAGTAAAGTACTGAGGTTCAATACCGCATTTTCTGCTCTTCGGTCTACACCCAGAAAGATTAAGAGCATGAGATTTAAGTTTTATTTTTAATGAGCTTACACATCCTTAAAGCTAATTTTCCTATGGACCTGAAAAACAACGTGATGAACTTAAGTACCCATCGACTGTGATTTTAGACTAGATTTAAGCAGGCCAATTCCTACATAGTGTTATTATCCAGCGTGCATTGCTGAGTGTAAAGAGGACAACGGTTCAACAAGGAATAAAAACGAATTTCATGTTTTAACATTAGAAAGAGTAAAGAAGATCATGTATTAATTAAATAAAAGACTAAACAGGACAAACCTTTGGAACAACAGACATAACATTTAAGAATAAAATCAACATGGCAGGGTAAAGGTCGGAGAAGATCAAGTAAGACGCTAATAGTTGTGCTTTTTCCATTTTCTTATCGATCAATATTATGTTTTTCCCAGTGAAAATGCAACAGCAGAGTTATTGCTGACCTTTTCCTCACCCTTCCATTGTGTATAAAATCACAGCAAAATAACAAACAACTTCATAAGCTGCAGAGTTTTTTGAGCCAAAAAGCATATGTCCAGAAAATAATTGTTTAAAACATGCAGAGAAAAAACGTTCTTTCTATGGTAAAAGGTAATCTACTTCTCTCCTAATTACACATGTGAAAAACTTTGTGCCAGCTTAAACGTCAATAGTTACACATCCTTTTCAGAAAATTCAGCAATAAACTTTGTTAGCACTTTAAATAATTGTCAGGTCAAATACACTCTCAGTAACAAGAATAGGAATCAAGTATATAGTTCAATAAGGAATAGAACTGGACACGTACTTTTCAGTTGTTATAATATTTTTTCTGATTTTTAGTTTCTTCCTTTTCACTTTAGTGCACTATGGATCAAAATCTTGTTTATTAAAAATTATTACCCATATTGCCATTTTAAAAACTAAGAAAAAGCTTTTGTAAGAATTTTACGACATTACTCACTAATAAGGACATGGATGGCCACAGTGAGCAATTCAATAAGATAATTGTGTTTTCTGTTCCAGCAAAAGGACACTTTCCACTTTCTGTCCCTGCCACCAGGAAGAATGACAGAGAAATTGAGGCAAAGAATAAGAGAAATTTAAAAAAAATTAGGAAACAAATAATTTACAGTGATTTTACTTATTCCACAACAAATAAAGTGTGTATTTTATCCCTTTTTGTATTTTTATTTTGATCAGTTAAAGTAAGATTGGGAACAGAATAAAAGTTTACATATAGAAAGCTGAACTGATTCATCATTGTGAGTGTCAGCATAAACCACAGAGTTGTTATGACATAACATAAAGAAACACCACTTTCAAGTAAAGGAAGACATGTTTATATTTTTCTACTGTAAAAGTATTTGCAGATCCCTGTAATAATATCTCTATTATTTAGAGATAATAAAAAATAGCTAACTTATTTATTGAAAAATATTCACAGTTGTCCTTTCAAAAATATATACTGAAAACACCATCAGAAGTTAGTAGCTGCCTAGTAAAAAGTTTATTGCCATTTCAAATGCGCATGTAGTGAAGATATAATTGCTTTACATACAAATTAGATAATCACAGGATAACCTACATAAAAGTTTAGCTTTATAAACTGTATGGTCTGGTGCTCAATGATACAGTAAGGATATGTTTTCTTGCAGAATGTTATATGCTCACTAGATGTCCCTTTATGTGACATACAGGGTGTGGTGACTTTTGTAGACAAAGGAAGCCTCTTTGTCTTCATAAAAGTTATAGCTCTTTCCCTTATTAAAAGCCACCAAAGAATAGAAGCATATAAGGTAACTTAAGCATCCATGAAAATCTCAGTATTACATCTCAGATTTCAAAACCTGAACATTGGCTACAAAATATTCAAGACATAAATGCTTTGCGGGAGATTAGAAACCTTTCCAGCTCTCCCAGCTTTCTCTGGAGCAGTGATATAGTTGAAATTTACTCTGAAGCCTACGAAGATACGTGATTATTGGGGAATCCCCGCCTTTGTTTAGAAAAGCAGGTCACGGCCAACCTGGCTGCACGAAGACGCTTGAAAATGGAACCTCACTGTATTTCAGGAGTATTCTCAAAATGCAGATGGCAAATGCAGAGTCCTCAGATGCATTATTTATTATCAAGTCTCATAATTCATTTAATGATGTAACTGTTTTACAAGCCTGAGTCATCATCTGTGAATATCTGAGTGTAGTGACATAGAAACTAACCTAATAAAATGTCACTATCGTGCTTTACTGTGCCACAGCAATTCCTGTAGGCAGTATGCAGCTCTCACTTGCTCTCCTCCTGTTCACTATCCTTACCTTCTGCACTAAAGTGAAACTAATGCCACTTGAAGTTACAGAAAACAACCTCCAACAAGAGAGAGGATGTTTTCTTTTCTGGTAGCCCAGCAGTTATAACATTCCCTTGAAACACTGGAAACACACTGGAAACTCACCGAAACGCTGGAACTCCAGACTGGTTCCAGTAAGATCTGTGCAAAAAAGACGATATCTGAATACAATAAAACACTGTAATGGAGTCATAGGAAAATGCAGAACCTTCTATACTTCTTTTCTGCTATTTCTTGTTGTAGATTTACTGCTTCAACCCCATTTTTCCGTATTTTTAACAATCACTAGTACCCCACAACAATTCAAAGCTGAAATGAAAAGCACGTCACAATCCTCCATTGGTGAGACACTGCCCTTGTGGAGGATATTACTGTTTGGATTATCAAATTCTCAAAGTGAATATTTCCCATTGGTAGGCTTCCTGGCTGCTTCAAAATGGCTTTTTTTCCCCTCGCAAAGGTTGCTGTTTAGGGACACTCCTCCAGGGATGCTATGGCTTTGGAATAGGCACACTTCTCTCTCTATTGCCCAAGATGCACAAAAAGGTACTTCTACAGCAAGGAACCACAATATTTCTATTGCAGTAGAGGCCCTTTGGGTGCCAAAAGATTTCATGGGTTGCAGCTCACTCTGCTTCTTCTCCGCCGCATCTTCTCATACCTTTTGGAGGGTTTTTAACTTACATTCCCCTTCCATTTCCTTCCCAGTTTCCTCGCTGGGGTCCCCTCTCTGTTCCTATGCTCTTCTCATTCTGCTTGACTGCCTCTCAAGCTGTCATTTTTTTCAGCCATCCTCCACTTTTTTCCCTCAGCTTGCCATAATTTTACCACAAATATGGTGACGCACAGCTAATTTTAAGTGTCTCTAACTTGTGGGTCACACATTTTCCTTTATTCAAATCGCTTGTTATGTCCCATAATTTTCGGTGGGACTCAGACTCAAGGTCTCTGTGGCAGCGGCTGCATTTTCTCTCCACTTTTGGGTGACACTGCAGATCTTGGCTGCCTGGCTAAAGACGCCTTGGTACTTCTTTCATTTCATCCTGGAAGGAGTCTTGGAAACACAATTGCATTTGAGGTCTGTGCGTAAGAAGCTGAACAGATAGTACAAAGGAGAAAATGTTTGGGTTTTTCTAAGTGGAAGAAGAACACGGAAGAAAGAAAACTATGTCGCAAGATATTTGAGAAGTGGAGCCTCAGTAACGATGGCAAAGATAGGAAAAGGATGCACAGCGTATTGTTTGTTCTCTGTATTTTTCAAAGATGTGACAGCTGGACTGTATATTCGGAAGTCTTCACAGGACATGGACGGTAATCACGGAATTGATCTTTGGTGACAGGACAGGGCAAGGCAGAGCATCACCTGAGCCTGTGAAGCTGGCCCAGGTGACCACAGATCAGACTAGACCCAGCTGGGAGAGAGCAGTTTACTTTCAATACTCATTTTTCTCTGGGCAGATTAATTAGATTCGTGACTACAGTAGAAGGGGATATGAGGACTGTGCTGTTAAAAAGAGTCTCGGCCCTAACCAAACTATGAATTTGCTAAGTGGCCCTGCAATAGCCTTCCACATTTGCTTTTTTTGCAATTTTCTCTGTTATTTTTGTGTAATTTTATAGTTAGGTGCTTTTTTTCTCCAAGGGATGTATGTGATCTTACATTTTCATGGAATTCTCACCACTTGACAGAGCAATGCCTGCTTATGAAGAAGATCACTAGGAGATTTAAATTCCCCATATTCTGAAGCGAATAGGGCTTTACTGGGACCCTGAACTAAGCATTTTATTTGAAAAGGATCCCTTGAAATAATTGACAACTCTAGCTCTTATTACTGCTAGTGGTTTCTGCCAGAAGGGCTAAAGTTTGGAGGAGGAAAGTTACAAAATGTATCTATCTTGTGTTTAAACCTCAGGAATAAAGAATAAAAACTCATATCCTGGGAGAAAAAAAAAAAAAGCATTTTCCAAGAACAGAAAATGCAACGTAGCTGTTTGTGAGCGAGAAATCTAGCACAGTTGCTGTGCGCCCATCAATCAGTGGCTGAGATGAAGCCATTTGTAAAAGTTAATAGAGCAAAGTATAATGAAAGACAAATTGGTGTTATTAGTCTAAAGTTTATGGTTCAATTAAACTAATAATATGCAGTAAAGCAAAAAGAATAATTAGAAATTATGATAAATATACATGGGTTTGTAAAAATACGACAAAACTTTACATATTTTGTTCTTTTTTTTGACTACACTATCTTTTTGATAGCTTTATACACAGTTGCCTTGGGGCATACAAGAAAACTGCAATAGTAAGATTTAAAACAGATAATTACTTGAAACCAAATAGTATTAAATATGCAACATAAAATTTACAGCGGGAATTATCCTGAGAGCTGAACCAATTTGAGATTTTAAAAAATAAAAGGACATTTTAAATTGGTTTCATGAAATTACTTGTTTATCAGCTTTATAAATAGATAAATTATAAATATTTTATAGCTAAGGATTATTATTCCTTTCTCTGAACCTTCTAATATTTACAAAATACATACGATAAACTGATCTATCTACCATGAACCAAACCTTTTACGTCCTCAATACTTTTCTCTCTGGAAATGCATAAAGGAAAAAGAGTCCTTGTCACTTGGCTAGCACCCAGCACTGTCCCCTCCTTGAAGCGTGACAGGGAGACCAAGGAAACTTGTACCCTCTTTTCCGCAGAAAACCAGGTAGAGAGGTAGGAAGCCTGGCCGGGAGACTTGCTTACTGTTTAAACTGGTTTCTTCCCTAACCCTTCTCAGAAGTGTCCAGAGAACTGATGCGATCCTGCCAAGCCTTTTGGCTCTATCAGGCTTTCCAACAAGGCATGGCTTTGTCAGCGAGTACCCAGTTAGCCTGGGGATGCAGTGCTCGGTTCTGCAAAACGATGGTTTCCTCAGCTCAGGAAAACACTTATTACTTACACATTCGTATCTTTGACAAGAGGGCAGATTGGGTGCTATAGCCATGAGCACAGGCTGCACAGACATGGCTGGAATCAGCAGGAGCAGCTGAAGTTGTGACTTAGATTGAGAGGGTGAAACTGTATAAACATCAGCCCGATCGATGTTACGCTTAGCCTCTCAGCCTCCAAGTTTGCAGCACAATTTTTTTAAATTTTTTTTTTTTTTTTGAAAAAGGTTATTGGGATGCCAGCAATATATTTCGGTCATTGAAAGATGGATGGGGAATTTCCATGAGGAGAATCAAACACAAATCCTACAGAAATAGCCCCTATTTTAAAATTTATATTTAATCTATAGCTGACTCAATCTGCAGTTGGTGGAACATCAGACTTTCTTCTGTCTGATTGGGGAAGCACAACATTGGAAAGCTGCAGCAGAAAGGAAAGTGGGAAATAAGACAGTAAAAATTTCAGGTTCAAAAGAGGACAGAGGTCAGTTTTGAAATGTGATGTGAAAGCACCTGTGGGATTTTGTTAAACAGACGAAGAAACTAAAGGGAACTTAACAACAGAAAAGTAATTAAACCAAGTAAAAACCCCAAAACAAACAAAAAAAACCCACCCAGGAACAAACTATTAATTCAAAATTTTCTGAAAAAAAACCAAGGAAGCCCACCCTGTTCAACAAGATAGTTTGATGTCTTTTATAGGCTTTGAGCACAGAAAGCACCATCATATCATCTTCTTGGGGAAGCTAAATTTCACACATCTTTAATCAATCAAACACCTTCCCTCAAGCGCCAGGGCTGTGACATTTCAGTCAGTCAAAGGCAGAGGACAGCAGAGACCAAGAGAATTCCAGGATGGGAACCTGATTAGATGTATAGTCCTCAAATGCTCCGTTACCCTCACAGCAAAGAAACAGTATTGTATTTCAAGAAATGATGTCTAGCTTCAGTAGGATCTCTGGATGTTTTTGTCAACAAGTTTGGAAGCCCCTACTGTCAGAGCTTTTTTCCACTATGAAATTCCTGTTGCCAGTGATCAAGTTACATCTTGGTCTTCTTTTCAAATAAGCTGAGCAACATGAGCTCTGAAAGCCTTATACCATAGGGCTCAAATATTTTGATCTCACATAGCCAAATATTTTGAAAGAGAATGTCCCAGAAAAAAATTTCACACTTTTTCCCCAAAACCCCCTACATATAAAAAATATAACTTCCATGAAAATTGCTTTAGACTAGATACTGTTTACCGCAATTTAGCCTAGAAAGAGGAAAATGTTGAGAGGCTCTTACTACTTCTATTCAGCATTTCCATTTTCTTGCCTTTTAATTGGGTAAATTAATTGCAACAACTTGATCCCTACATATATTCAGAAACTATGTCTTTTTTTGTGTATGTTTGTAATTTGAAATTTTATAACAGATTGCTTAGGCAAAGATATTTCAACCTATAAAGTAACACTTGCCTACTGCAATCATTGATTCAAATATTGTCTCACTCAAACTTATTTCCATCTATGATTGATTACTTAAATATGGGAAGATATTGGGGTATTCTTCCCCTTCCTGTTAGTTGAAAGACTCAAATTTACAAAGAGTTTCCTGCAATGATTTAAATTTGAACTTAGCAAGTAGTCTCCACCTGACAATTCAGGAAATGCATTATTATCTTTCTTCTCACTAACTCTCTGGGGAAAGATCCTCAAATAAAACTGATGTGTTGCTAGCAGGAGTTGTTCTTCCCCTTCTTCCCACATACATACAGTTTACAGATCACATACAGTTCCCTGGAATAGTTAATATTCAAAATTCAAAGTCTTTTGAATGTTCTCACTAATTTTCACAACTGTAGTATTACAGTTATTACTATCCTACAGGTAAGGATAACATGAGCAATAGACATGTGGGAATGGGAAAACTGAGCCTGGAAAGAGGGAGCATCCCTGAAACAGATTTTCCCTGCAGGAAGCAATGGCTGTGGTCTCCCTCTGAAATTGTTCATTTTAATGAGATTTTGATTCTGCCTTGGAAGTTCTTTTCCCCTTCCCAGATTTCCTCAGTCATGTCTAAGAAAGTTCCCAGGACGTCTTTGGGGATCTCTGAGAGGTCCGAAGCTGCTATGTGCTACATGGAGGTGTTCCTCCCCCAGATTTGTGCAGGACCAGATCCACCTTCTGTTTGCACAGCAGGGAGAGCGCTCACTGGGAGTAGGAGAGACCAGGGCTCAGCGATGGCTTTCCCTCAGTGTCGTGGTTTAACCCCAGCCAGCAACTAAGCACCACGCAGCCGCTCACTCACTCCCCCCCCATCCAGTGGGATGGGGGAGAAAATCAGGAAAAGAAGTAAAACTCCTGGGTTGAGATAAGAACGATTTAATAGAACAGAAAAGAAGAGACTAATAATGATAATGATAACACTAATAAAATGACAACAGTAGTAATAAAAGGATTGAAATGTACAAATGATGCACAGGGCAATCGCTCACCACCCGCCGACCGACACCCAGCCAGTCCCCAAGCGGCGAAAAACCCTGCCCCCCCCCCACTTCCCAGTTCCTAAACTAGATGGGACGTCACATGGTATGGAATACACTGTTGGCCAGTTTGGGTCAGGTGCCCTGGCTGGGCATGAGAAGCTGAAAAATCCTTGACTGTAGTCTAAACACTACTGAGCAACAACTGAAAACATCAGTGTTATCAACATTCTTCACATACTGAACTCAAAACATAGCACTGTACCAGCTACTAGGAAGACAGTTAACTACATCCCAGATGAAACCAGGACACTCAGCTACTGGGAAGCTTCCTAAATGCCAGGCTCGGGGCTATTCTGGAGCAAAACCAGCCTGACCTGCCTATAGAAGGGGTCAAAATTTGAATGGTGGTATCATTAAACCTGAATTCAGACACAGAGAAGTTGGTGTGACAACCTAGCCCAGTAGTCAGAGCACTTGGTGGGCAGAAAGGAACTCCTGGAGTATATTTAATGGCTGTTTGATTATTTAAAACTTTTATTCAAGCAGAAGCTTTAAACCATGCCTTCCCTCTCCTTGCTGAGTGTCCCAGCTCACACACTCAGGAATATGCCTGGGTCTTCACACATCTTTTCCATCTGATCCAGTAGACTTCTTTTTTGTACAGTTCGAAGCACCAGAGCATAAATGGGAAGGTACGGGCTGTGCTACCCTCTGCTCGAGGGTATATACCCTTCCCTTTGGTCATACAGAAGGCTCAGGGACCTGCCCAACCTAAGATACAAACTATAGCTGTGGCATATAACTGCTCAGGACTTGCATTGTACCACTCGAAGAAACAGAATTTCAGCCAACGCTGAAAAGCTATCCAGCCTCGGAAAGTCAGTCGCTGCTTTCCGAACCAGCAAATATCCTGAAGTCTGTGGGAAGCCTGCGTAAACACCACGACCTGGTATTTCTGAAGTGGCCGCGAATCTAAGTCAGCTGAGGAAACAGTGGGTGTGCCTTGAAGCTGGGCATAAAAACATATTTTGTAAGGGCTAATCTTCATGTTGTCCTGCACTTTGTTCCCTATTCCTTTTCTGCATTTCAGCCAGAACCTGAGTCCGCATGTCTTTTCAAACAAACCACAAATAATTTTCCCTCTTGAATCTGTTTGCCATTGTAGTGACACTATTTTACAGCGCACCAAGAATTTCCTGAGTTTTTTAATACTATAACAATACCTCAGTTTTAATTACTTGAACAAAAGGGTTTCAAGTCCATCAGAATGCCTTTCAAGGCCTGCGAAGATATTAACTGATTCCATAACCAATTACCTACATTTTCCTTTACTTATTGCAAATGTGACCTTTTGTTAGAATTTGATTGCAAGTTTCCTGCTGTGAGTATATAACTATCTGTGTGTCTGAGAACGGCTACGCTCCACTCATGTGATGACTGCTGTTAATTTTAATACACTTTGATGGCTGGAGAACAAATAAGTGTCTGTGACATAGAGCAGAGACATTTGAAGGTGGATAAACTACCACTTTAATGAGTAGAAATCAGCAAGTAAAGGGGCCTTCCAGTGACAAACCAGAAGACCTTCAACCTAAGCAAAGCATTTTTCAGTCTGGAGTGGATTAAAAAAAAAAAAATCCTACTTTCCATATAGAGGTAGAATAACAAAACAGCCCATAAAAATGATGCAAATCAGAGAAGAGAGGAATACATAAATAAATGCTCTCAAGAGATAATCTATTTCTCTTATAAATGAAACTATGTGGGAGAAAATATTTCAGAGAAACTATTGCAGTTGTGTGTTTTTATTACCTGTTGATAGTAATTCTCTGAGATACAAAAAAAAATTGGTTTGTAGACCTGTTTTCTCCATACTGGCACTGTATTATTGTTGTTTGTTTAGTTTTTTTCTCCTTGACTCCAAAGACAATCCTCAGGCTAGAATCCTACCTCTGAAGAAAAATATACTCACAGATTTGTTGGAGTCCAGAGGAGAGCAAGATGGAAAATTAGGAAGCTGAAAGGATTCAGTTGCAAGACAAGATTAAAAAAAGTTACTTACCCTAAGTAAGTAATGATCAAGGTGAAACATGTTAATTCTTTATAAATATTTAAATACTATGAATCCTTAAGAGTGAGAGGAATTAATTAACAATATTAAAGGAGTATTGGGATATTAGAAAGGTTGTAAATAGTCTAAAAATACGTAGACTCGATAATTTATTGTACAGAAAAAATATACAAATTCTTCAAAGAAAATGAAGAAAAAATATTGCCTGCTTATGTAAAAAGATACTGGACTGAAGTTTGGCTCTTGAAGCTGCATTCTTTTCTTTACTGTTATTTCCACTAAAAATGCACAGCTGCACAGAGAGGTTCCATTGTGCAATACCAGGAGACAAACAGAAAAGCCTTGCATGTAGGTTCTTTTTTTCTTCCTTTTCTAGTTTTCCTCCATAGTTTGTGGGTATATTCTGAAACCTAAATACTGACTTGTTATCACTAGTGGAAGAGTTTGCAGAGCACAGCAACATCTCTGATTACATGTAAAAAAGGAGAAGCAAGCAGAAAAGATTCTCTGAATATATTCTTTCCTACTCAGTCACTACTGAATGGTTCCCCAAATGGATGAAATGATCAATTATTAGCCTACAGAATTATCTTTCCTCTTGTTCCCAATCACTGATTAGAGAGTCTCATTTATTTTCAGGAAAAAACAGTTTCAATCTTGTTGCCTGTAGAAAGAAATCCCATCTTCACACTGACTCCAGAATCTACCACTTGCCTGGACCCTTACTCCCTTACTAAACACTCTATGCAATAATAAGAAAAGTTTCAGATTTGCATGAGGACTTAGGGCGCTCTACAGCATTTTAGTTTCACAGCCTATAGCTGACTTGTTTTCTGTTGTCGCTGTTAATTAAATAAGCAGAGGAAGGGCATTGCCTTTGTTTAAGATGCAAAATATTTCCCATTATAAAAGTATTTTTCAGTAATAATAATTTCTGCCAATCTCTTAACATTTCAGTCTGAAATTGCCCATGTGGAGTCAGATCATTTTATCCTAGTTGCTGGAAGAGACAATTTCAGCTAAGATAACACAGCTGATTCCAAGAGTCAGATGAGCAAAATTACCATGCTGCTTATTCCAGCTCCTCCATTCAGTGACGGTGTCAGAGGATACCCTGCTGTAGCTGACATCCTTCTCAAAAGGCAAGAAAAAGCTCTTGGTCTGACAGCCCCCATCATCACTAGTTCATCCTTGCTAAGGTAAATTTTAATGGTCACTTGATGGTCACTATCATGAAGTGGTCCCACAGTTTACTGGGACTTGCACTGTTGGCACACACCATCCACAGAGTCATCCAAAATTCAGGGCTCTTTTATTCTACTGGCCCCAGGAGTGGCCAGCAGTCATCCATAATCTACCACTATTCTCTTGCCAACTAGTCAATGAGCTTTCTAAGCCTCCTGCCTTGCTAGCAATAACGTTCTGTATCAGAAAGTGGGTTTTCAAGACATTAATAAATACTCTCTTTCCTTTAGTGCACCAGACTGGAGCCCTCTAGGTACCTGGTGCACGCACGGCTGTCTGGAAAAGAAAACCAGTTTCCAAAGCAGTACTGTAATGGCAAGAGCATGAGGGCAAGCAAGGCTTGAGCTGTGAGAGCTACACTGATCGTAGCACAACACTTGAGTGTAAGCTCATTGCCAGCTTGTATCCAGACTTGGCCTTCTTCTACAGTGCAACTAGCTGACATACTACATAGCATTTTGGAATACAAATTGACACACAGGGGTTGAAAATGATCCTGAGGAGGATGAGCAAGGTTTGTGCTCAGCAATAGCCTCAGACTGGAACTAGCTCATCAGTCAACAGACACAGTCAAAAGAGACCCGGCACACAAGTCCAAAGGCTTGGGTGGCATTTCCAAGAGGAATGACTAGTGACAAGTACTTCCACACAACTTCTTAAAAAATCAATGTCGAATCCATGTTCACACTGAATAGAACCTATCTGTAAAACAGAGCACTTTGTAGAACATTGTTCACAAAAAGGTTCGGTCAGTCTTGCCTTTTTGTAACAGTGTGACCTGTGATTTTTTTTTTTTTTCCTGGTTCTCATTAAGTATTACTAAAGCAAGCAGGAGGGAGGAAGTGCTTATATTACAATGGATATTTTTTTTAATAAAATGTAATTCATAGCCAGATGTATGTCACTCAAGGTCATGAATCCTGGCCTGTGAAATCCAGTGAAATAGCAAATCTTACCAAATCTGCTTATATTAAGGTCAAAGAGCATTTCAAATATAGGACAATCAAGATGAATCAGAAATCAGAATGATACAAGATGCAAAGCTGCATGTCTTTCAGAAATGATACTGCTTGCTATTGGCACACACTGTATTTACACAACATCTTGCAGAATGACCCCGATCTGTATCTTGCCCCATTATCTTCTTCCTTGTCTTGTTCTTATTAGTCTCCAATGGGAAGTTATTTATACATTTCTGCCTTTTTTGATCTCTTAGAACTGAATTTACCATATTTTTTTTCTTTTTTACTACATCATAACCTTCTAAAATTAATTACAGAAATATTGATAAAACCAGTAAGGAAAACACTAATAGCAAGGGAAATTATGTATTTCCAATACACACCTATTAAAATGCAGTCAGTCTTTGCAAACCACAACTTAAAAGTTGTACTGTAGACTGTAAAGTTTCTTTATGAGCAATAAAAAGGAAAGCCCGATGCTTTGCATCAGTGAAAAAGTGTTACTGGACCAGCTATGTGATGACAAGGGTTTCCAAATTGATTTATTTTTTGCTCCTTCCTCTGCAACAACAGAACAATTTAACCACTGTGTAGACTGTGTAGATTGTCACAATAGTAGCCACTGGTCGTGCTGGTGAAGCAGAATGACAAGAGGAATTGCACTGCTTTCAGAGGCTAGAGGTATTTTACATGCAAGATGGACAGGATGGGTGGGATTCAGTTGTCTAAACATTGTCATCTCATGCTATCTGAGACGCCCAGGGGCAGCCACAACATCTGCATGGGGCTAGCAGGTCTGAGGTAGGACTTCAGGGAGATCCAACCTGATCTTGAACATTTTGAGGGGTGAGGCATCCACAACTCTTCTGGGAAACCTGTTCCAGGGTCTCACCACCCTCACAGTAAAGAATTTTTTCCTAATATTTTGTCCTGGTTTCAGCTGGGATAGAGTTAATTTTCTTTCTAGTAGCTGGTATAGTGTTATGGTTTGGGTTCAGTATGAGAAGAATGTTGATAACACACTGATGTTTTCAGTTGTTGCCAAGTAATGTTTAGTGTAAAGTCAAGGATTTTTTCAGCTTCTCATCACCAGCCAGCAAGAAGGCTGGAGGGACGCAAGAAGTTGGGAGGGGACACAGCCAGGACAGCGGACCCAAACTGGCCAAAGGGATATTCCATACCATTTGACATCATTCCTAGTACATAAAATGGGGGGAGTTGGCCTGAGGTGGAATTGCTGCTTAGGAACTAACGGGGCATTGGTCAGCGAGTAGTGAGCAATTGCATTGTGCATCACTTGTTTTATATATTCCAATTATTTTATTATTATTGTTGTTATTATTATCATTATTATTTTCTTCCTTTCTGTCCTATTAAACTGTACTTATCTCAACCCACTAGTTTTACTTTTTTTTCTCTCCCGATTCTCTCCTCCATCCCACTGGGTGCAGGGGGAAGTGAGTGAGTGACTGCGTGGTCCTTAGTTGCTGGCTGGGGTTAAACCACGATATATCTAATCTAAATCTACCCTTATACCCTTAATTTAAAACCATTACCCCTCATCCTATCACTACACTCCCTGAGAAAGAATCCCTCCTCATCTTTCCTGTAGGCCCCCTTTAGGTACTAGAAGGCTGCTATAAGGTCTCCCTGGAGCCTTCTCTTCTCCAGGTTAAACTACATCAAATCTCTCAGCCTGTCTTCATAGGGGAGGTGCTCCAGCCCTCTCATCCTCTTTGTGACCCTCCTCTGGATCTGCTCGAGCAGGTCCATGTCTTTCTAATGTTGCCCCCAGAGCTGAACGCAGTACTGCAGGTGGGGTCTCACCAGAGCGGAGTAGAGGGGGAGAATCCCCTCCCTCGACCTGCTGGTCACGCTTCTTTTGATGCAGCCCAGGATATGGTTGGCTTTCTGGGCTGCGAGCTCACATTGCCGGCTCCTGTCCAGCTTTTCATCCACCAATACCCCCAAGTCCTTCTCCTCAGGGCTGTTCTCAATCCACCCACAGCCTGTATTTGTGCTTGGGATTGCCCTGACCCATGTACAGGACCTTGCACTTGGCTTTGTTGAACTTCATGAAGTTCGCACAGGCCCACCTCTCAAGCCTGTCAAGGTTCCTCTGGATGGCATCCCGTCCCTCCAGCGTGTCAACCGCACCAGGCAGCTTGGTGTTGTCGGCAAACTTGCTGAGGGTGTGCTCAATCCCACTGTCGACATTGCTGACAAAGATGTTAAACAGCGCCGGTCCCAATACCAGCTCCTGAGGAATGCCACTCGTCACTGGTCTCCACTCAGACATTGAGCTGTTGGCCTAAGACACATGACCTCTCACAAAATAAATAAAAGCTACTGAAATCTTTGCTGTCTTATTACATTGTTCAGTAGTGAGTGCTCTCAGTTAGGAGGTGAAAGATCTGCTCTGAGATACCTATTAATTTGGAAACAAGGAGCTCAACTCACTTCTTCTACTAGCCAGGAGACCGCCTGCAGTGGAAAACCATTGAAGAATTGCAGGTGCAGCCTTCCCAGGCTTGACAGAGCTGTTCCATCTCATGTTAATAATTAAATATTCATTGGAGCATGGACCAGAACCTGACTCTCCCACTTCCCAGGTGATAGCCCTAATTACATGCCTATGTCATCAATCTCTGTCTCCGCTATAATGAATTGTCATTATTTGTGTATACTGGAAGAGTTTTAACAGGAGACAGCTCCCCTCCCTCTTCCCCTCCCCTCTGAATATCTGACAGCCAAGGGGTTGCAGCACTCTTTCTGGCACAGATGAAGAGCTGGGTTCAAGTCTTTCCTCTGAATTACATGGAGTAATGGTCTGAGAAGAAGTGCATGGAGAATAGCCATAGTCACTGCAAGGTAGTCCCTGAAGAGTTCCTTTGGCTAAGCTGAGGGAGATTGAATCTGGTAGGAATTCGACTGAGGTCATTATGAAGAAGGATCCTGACCAGGTTGGTTGCGGGTATGTGTTCGTGCATGCCCATTAGCCTCTGAACTAGGGCTTTTACAATCTTGCTTGTTCCCTGAGAATAGAGTTATGCACCAAAAGGAATTTATGGATGTTTAAGTCTCTTTGTACATCTAGCCCTTGTTATCTACAGGATTACCTGCGGAGGTATACATTGCTTCAAATAGTTTTCTAATGAAAGACAGTATCAATAATCAATATACTGGCTCTATGCTCCTCTCCCTTCAGGTGTCATTACGCAGCCCTTGCCACTGACTCGAACAACATGAAGATTTCACATTAAGACTCACACAAAAGATCCTTCAGACTCTATAATCACATATTGCCTCTCCAGGGCATTTTCTACAGTGCAATACCATATTTTCATATCCATTACTCACATTCTTTGTAATACTTTCAGCACTAACGCTGTTGAAATTACTTGTGCAGGCTTTAAATAGGCTGGGTTTACTACACTAAATAGGCGTTTCCCCAGAGTTTTCCATAGCTAGGTGCTTCCTGAAATACAGCACAAGAGAATTAGTTTATCACAAGTTAAGAGTCTCTTAATGTTTACCTTTTCTTTAGGAAAACAAATGAGATTAGAACTGATACACTTAGCACTATTTATAATAGACTCACTAGTTCTGTGCACCCTCTGTGTGTGCAGAATTACTAACTCTGTGGTGTAGAAAAGGTTCTGTTACACTCCGGTCAAAAGAGAGCATGGATTTTTTTTACGTGACATCTCTACACATTAACCTCTTTAATATTGTAGCCTCTCTCTTTAGTGTCTGAGTGCTTTGCCAAGTCAAGCTGCAGCAGGGGCCAATGCAGTCCCTACGTGACTGGGAGAGGTGAGGGACAGAAGATGAGTTTTACCCCTTGCACACCTGATCACATACTGGGGCATGACCCTTCTTGCCTCACCATACACTAGCCAGGACAAGGCTCCCACTTGCCAGCTACTGCATGGTGTCACAGATCCCCTTCAATGATCTGCATCTGCCTCCTGTGACCAAGATGCCAAGGAGAAACCGCAGCACATACCCAGGCTCCCAGTGCTGCTGCAAGGAGCTGGAGATGGGGACTACTGTGTCCTTATCCCTTTCTGTAAATCTGAACCTGCAAACACTGACTGAACTTTATTACAGATAACATGCTTATAGCCAATCCATGCCCATACCATCTATCTTTGGTCCCTCCCTGTTGCATCTATCATGTTTGTTTTAAAAGTAATTACAATGTAAGGCAGCAGTAATTAAAACATTGCTTTATAAAATCTGTTCAAAACTGTAATTTTCAAAATGGTCCCACGTAAATCTTTTGCACTCCAATTGTGCTTTTGTTAACAGCAGCTACAGCAGTTTTCCCCCAGTGAGTTACTTGGAATTACTTTTAATTTCACCCTAACAGAGGTGACAGGAGAGTCAGGCTTTCTGAATCAGGCTTTAACACACTCAGAGAGAGAAAAACACTGAAGGTAAAACTGAGTTTTTGCTTTGTTCGTGCCAGCATTCAAACATCATGCTCCCATCCCAGCATGGTCTTTGTGAAGCCAGACAGATGTGCAGCAGGACAGTGTATATTGATTCACAAGGTCTTTTGGGACCAAGGCGAAAGTTTCACCTGCAGTTGGGTATGAGGGAAGGAATGGCACACTGCTAGAGCCTGGATCATAGCGTTTCTACAGCAGGAAAGACAGGAAACGCAGCGAGACCATCTATTAGGACCCAAGCGTGCTTTCTGAAATACAGCTACAAGTACTATTGATTTCATCTCTTTTCATCCATACAGGAGAAAGACAAACTTTACCTCTGCTTATCATTGCTTTAATAATTAAGAAACTAAAAGCCTAGCTGTGATCTCCCATATATAAGTAAGAAAACATGATGAAAAATATGAAGAAAAAGGGAAGGGAATAATGTTGCCTGAGCAGTTGACTTGGCTACTGTGCAGAACGTACTAGTACATCTGCCTTATCACATTATTATTATTGTGGTGGCTTGCCATGCCATCTAGCAGGGACTCAGGGAACTACCAGTTCTGGGGAAGAAGTGAAAAGGCAACACAAAAGCAAGACAAGGAAAAAAGTTCTGGACTATATATTTACCAAGAGTAAATATAAGTATTTGCATTTTTCAGATAAAACAATTTCTGAATGAAGAGTAGCTTCTACAAAAAAAAACTTTTACCTTTAATTCTGTAATATAGACTGAGCACTTTCACAAATTCACTATACATTGTGTATGAAAATATTTTTCTTCTACTTTTAAATGTCTCATGTTTGCTTACTTTTTCTAATATTAACAAAGGAAATCTGCAGCTGGCTTTCCATACATTATGCAGCATTACTATTTCACTTCTGCTGTGTTCATTTTCTTAATCCCTTCTCTGAATTTTTTTCTGATGCTTCTTTGAGTTGAACTCCCCATGTTTCTAGAACAATACTGAGACTGCATTCAAAGTGGTTTGTGAACATCACCGATGACCAGATAAACTACACGCCAACATCTGTCTAATGTAGTTGCACTTTTCTCTTTACTGGCATGCAAAAATGGTTTTTTAGACTTTTTTTAAAGGGGTAACATGACACTTTTTAAGTTAAAGTAATTTCCCATCCAAGAACTTAGTAATCCCCACCAGATATACCAAATCAAAACAGTACATTAAGGCAAACTTCATCACTTCAACTTCCTACTTGAAGACTGTACTTTATATTGCATGGACAAAATCATATTTCTGTTCTCTTTTTAAGCATTTTCTGAAGCAGGAATGTTGAATGACAAACATTTTATTTGTTCTTAAGGTAAAGCTACAGCCATTCCATCACTTGGCCACACAGGCAAAGCCTTTCCCAACCTGTACATATACCTTATGTTTGCGCCAAGCAACTCTTAAAAGGACAAGAGAATGCCCCAGCTGCTGCCCCTCTACCTTTCACTGGGAGCCCCAGTCTCTGGCATTCTATAGACATTAATAACTTTGACATTTCTCCTTCATTTTCCCTCCCTTTTCCTCAATTTCTATTGTATCTATCTTCCCTCTCTAGTATGACTGCCTTACACTCCACACCTTTAGCCCATATGCCTTTTCTCCTCACTTTAGCAGTTTTCTTTTGCTTTCTCTCTTGCAATGCATAGCAGATCCTACCAAAATGTGGTTATGACCTCTCCTGCAAACAGAAGCACTTTGGCTGCATTCTCCACATTGCATCTATCGGGATCACCACATACAGTTCACGGAAAAAATCTGGACAAGCCAAGATCTTCTGTTGATTCTACCACTGTGCTTCCTCCAGTCCCCTCATCCAGCAGAATGGCCTGATGGGTAAAACAAGGACACAAGCTCTGGCTAAGACCCAGCACATGACTCCAGCCTCACCCAGCCTTGCTGTTGCCCATGGACCTATTTTTTCTTGGTCCCCCTGTGAACACAGGAGCATCAGTCCCTAGAGCGTGCATCAAATGTGTCATGTTGCTGACTGGCAGAGCTCATATCTGGAGCCACATCTCTTGGCATCTAGAAATGCCAGGGTCTCTACCCATCCTGACCCTGCATCTGTGTTGTCCTGGTTGCCAGTTCATCCCGTTTGAAAACATGCATATGGGAATTAGAGGCAGGACCGTTGGCCGTGGCAACACTCTCCAAGAGACAGAGAAATGTGATTTTCTCCCTGTCACTGAAGAAACCCTGCTAGACACGAGAGAGAAGGGGAATCCAGTTGTTGGGTCATCTTTGTACCTTTCAGCATATGGGAAATCTTTAAATCCTACTACCCACCTGCCCCAGGATACTCATCTCCCAGCCTAACCCTCCCATTGGGCTGTACCAACCTCACTCTCTGATACCTGCTCTCCTGCCATTACAAGTTACAGACAATATACTGGTTGGAACATGGTGTCAGAGGGTCTTGAGTCTTCACTGACAATACAAGGACTCCCTCTACCAGCTGCATTATTCCACTGAAAAATTCAGCGATTTTCTTCTAAAACCTAAGGCACATTTGTAGGAACTGGTTTTGGTCTAGAGGGAAGGCCAGACTCACAGAGGACTTGCACACCTTTCTTTCATAAAGCAATCTAACAAGTCAGTGTAGGTATTGGCTCAAGTTTCCTAGCAAAGCACCACTGAACAGCATCTGCTGCCTCCTTGGATGACTACAGACTGCCAGACACTGCCAGGAGGACTTCACTGGTATCCATCTCTTGTTTATTTGCTTTGGACTTTTTAGCCTTGTTCCCATCCCTCCTTTTTCAGTTATCTTCCATAACAAGCAGTTGTCTTCTTCTGTAGCCCTGTATCATGTTCTCTCTCAGTCATCTTTTTTCCAAGCCAAAGAGTCACAGTCAGTTTAGTTTCGCTTCATGCAGAACTTCTGTATCTCTGACCAGTGCTGCTGTGAGATGCCTTGATAAAGAGTTCTGCAGTTGCTAAGGACATAATCAAACTTTTCACAGAATTATCCACAACTTCAATGTTCTTCCTTGCATAGATTCCTCCCTTGTCTGCATTATTTTATATTTACCAATATTGAATTCCTAAACCATTTTACAATTCAGCTAATCTGTATCTTGAAATTCTTCCGTGACTCTTAATTGTTAATGCCCTCAATAATTTTGTATCATAATTTTTTCACACAAATTTTTAATCTCCTTTTCCAGATGATGCAAGCATACACTGAATGCTATTACAGATTCCTATATGTACCCTGTCACAAAAACTACCCTGTTATTAACATAACTTTTCCCTTTTCTCCTGGACAGTTATTAGTATACAAGAGGACCACACAACAAATTCCTTACTCCACAGGCCTGTAGCGATGGAATCACTTGAACATCCCTAGAGATCCTTTAAAAGATGTGTACTGCAATACTTATGTTCCATTTCTGCCACCAAGGCTAGCTTAGATGATATAGTAAATACTAGAATTATTAGTTCAGCAATTTCTTACTTGGGTGCTTTTAAAACCTTGGGGTGAACCCTAGTTGAAGCAGACTGTTACATCTAATTTAAAAATTTGCTCTATGGTCTCTGGAACTTCTGTTCAAAATTCAGTTTCCCAGACTCATCCCTTAAAAAAAGCCCATGACAAAACAAAAGCAAGCAAAAAAACCCAACCACAGAAAAGAGTCTCTGGCATGGGAATCATGATCTGCAAAGACTCTGCTTGTATGAATGACATCATTTTCATCAAAAAAGATCATAATTCTCTATTATTATACCCTCTAGAACTATTCTGTATGGACTAATGATTTCATTTTCCTCAGTTTTCACAAAGAATCCAGTTAGCCAAGACGCTTGCAGAAAATGAAAAGCAGCTCTATGGCATATATAAATGTTACATATAAATAGAGACACATCATTTTGTCTGCCTATAAGAGCACTTATTTATTTTCATATATTTTGCTCACTTGCCTTTCATTCACAGCATCTCCTTTTATCATGTAAAAATGATCTTAAATAAAAATGTAAATGCAAGAATTATATAAAGAAAAATCTAAAGATGTGTTAGAAAAAAACTATTGAATTATTTGGATTATTTTACAAACTGATCTGACTATAGTCTCTCTCTGGCCTTTCTCTCGGGCAAGCACCATGGCAGGCGGGAGTGAGACCCAGGGAAGGGGCCCTCAGCCCCCACCACCCTCCTTATCCTCCTCCTCCTCCTCCCATATTTGGGCATCTTTCGGGCCACAGCCCCACCACGCCCAAACGCGTCATAATCGGCCACGCGCATCAGCCGCAGTCACAGTCGCCATCACAGAGGCCCGCTGATGCCACCGGCCCTATATAAGCAGGGCCCCGCAGCCGGCCCGCAGAGCGCCGAGCTTCCAGGCCCTCAGACGCCAAGCATGCTTGGAAGGAAGAGGAGCCGGAGCAGCGAGGCGCACGGCTGCCCACCTTGGCGTGGGACGCCACAGAGCCTCTCCCCGCCACCGCGGAGGAGGCGGGCACCTCCCACGAGGAGGAACGCCGTCGCCCCTCGCGCCGCCGGCGTCGACGGCCTCGACCCGCTGATCGACGCCATGCGGCGCTTGGCTGTAGGCCCGCCGCCGGACGCCGCGCAGCCCAAGCGAGTCTGCCTGCCGGGCGGCAGCAGCGGCGAGGCGGGGGGCTGCCCACCTTGTCGTGGGACGCCACAGAGCCCCTCCACGCCACCGCGGGGGAGGAAGGCACGTCCCAGGAGGAGGAAGCAGAGGCGGCGCAGGAGGAGGCGGAGGAGGGACGCAGTCACCCCTCCCGCCACCAGCGTCGTCAGCCTCGATCCGCTGATCGAGGCCATGCAGCGCTTGGCTATAGGCACACCGCCAAACGCCGTGCAGCCCAAGCGTCTCTGCCTGCCGGGGAGCAGCCGCGGCAGCGACACGGGTGGCTGCCCACCTTGGCGTGGGACAGCACGCAGACGGTTCCTGCGACCGTCAAAGGGGAAGGCGCCTCTCAGGAGCCTGAGGAAGGACAATCGGTGGAGGAGGAGGAACAACAACATCCCTCCTCGTGCCAGGAGGGCGATGATGGCCTTCGCTCACGCAACCATCGTCGTCCAGTGCGCAGCTGTGGGCACGTCGGGGAACGGCATGGGGCCCCGGCGTACCTATCCGCTGAGGCACGGTGGGAGGCCCAGGCGTGACAGCCCACCGAAGGACGACGTGGAGCCCATGGAGGTGGATCCACCTCAGTGAGAACCATCGAAGGCAGTGGGTGCACCCGCCACAGGGATCACCTGGCTGCACCCCAGACACCCAGGCTCCTTTGCCACACGTGGTGCCAACACCATCGCAGGAGCGCCTGGCCAGCTCCCTGCCGGCGGCCCAGCCTCTGCACCTTCTTGACTGGACAATAAACTAACTACGAAAGAATAAAAATGCTCTTGTCCTCTCTTATTTAGCACTTGGGCAACTGCGCCTGCACTCCTGTCACACCTCCCGCTCTCTGTCTTTGAGCAGGAGGCTCTTTCTAGAAACTTTCCGTTTCCATGTCCACCCGCGCGCTTTGGCGGTGCCTTACATTCTGGGGTTTTTTAGGGTGCAACATCAAAAACGTGATACTAGTCTTTTAAATGGAATAAAATTGTCATAATTAAAGGCACCGAACCCCAGGAATTTCTCATTTCCAAACTATCGGTCTCAATACAGTGCCAGCTAAAGTTACGGAGGTCATTCTGGGAGTTACTGACAAATACTTGAGAGCCAATGCAGTCGTTGGTCATAGCCAGCACAAGCTCACAATTGGAAAGTCCTGTTTAACTGAAAACAAGCTCCGTGGACTTCCCACAGGCTCACCTGCAGCATCTCCCACCACTAAACAGTTCTTTTGCTCTCAAGGGTTGCCTGGGCCCTTCTTCCCCATCCCCACCACCGCCCCTCGTGAAGAGCTGCCACCTCTTCCGCACTGAGCCCCAAGCGAGAGGGGAGGAGAGGGCCTGGCTTCCATCGAGCTGCTGCCTTCCCCAGGTGGCAAGGGACATCCCCATCAGCTCTCCTGCCTTCCCAGGTGGCAAGGGACATCCCCATCAGCTCTCCTGCCTTCCCAGGTGGCAAGGGACATCCCCATCAGCTCTCCTGCCTTCCCAGGTGGCAAGGGACACCCACAACCTTGCGGAAAGTTGTCCCGCTACCACCCAGGCCCGTACTTCAGACGATCCCTATGTGGTGGGTTGACCCTGGTTGCATGCCAGGTGCCCACCAAAGCCGCTCTATCACTCCCCCTCCTCAGCTGGACGGGGGGAGAAAATATAACAAAAGGCTCGTGGGTCAAGATAAGGACAGTTTAATAGTGACAGCAAAGGTCGCGCGCGCGAAAGCAAAGGAAAACAAATGATGTTATTCTCTACTTCCCATCAGCAGGCGATGGCTAGCCCCTTCCCGGGAAGCAGGGCTTCGGTACGCGTAGTGGTTGCTCCGGAAGACAAAAATGCCCCCCTTCCGTCTCCCTTTACTTAGCTTTTCTATCTGAGCTGACGTCATGTGGTATGGAATATCTGTTTGGTTAGTTTAGGTCAGCTGTCCTGGTTATGTCCCCTCCCAAGATCTTGCCCTGCCATGGAGGCGGGGGCAAAAATGTTGGAGAGACAGCCTTGATGCTGTGCCAGCACTGCTCAGCAGTAGCCAAAACACTGGTGTGCTATCAACACCTTTCTAGCTACTGATGCAGAGCACAGCGCTATGAGGGCTGCTATGGGGAGTATTAACTCCATCTCAGCCAGACCCAATACACCCTAGCATCAGTCCCACCACCGACCTGTGCCACACCGACCCTAGCAGCTGCCCCGCGCGTGGGATTTGTCCTGCCTTCCCTCAGACCCCACCACCCTCCTCCTCCTCCTCCCATATTTGGGCATCTTTCGGGCCACAGCCCCACCACGCCCAAACGCGTCATAATCGGCCACGCGCATCAGCCGCAGTCACAGTCGCCATCACAGAGGCCCGCTGATGCCACCGGCCCTATATAAGCAGGGCCCCGCAGCCGGCCCGCAGAGCGCCGAGCTTCCAGGCCCTCAGACGCCAAGCATGCTTGGAAGGAAGAGGAGCCGGAGCAGCGAGGCGCACGGCTGCCCACCTTGGCGTGGGACGCCACAGAGCCTCTCCCCGCCACCGCGGAGGAGGCGGGCACCTCCCACGAGGAGGAACGCCGTCGCCCCTCGCGCCGCCGGCGTCGACGGCCTCGACCCGCTGATCGACGCCATGCGGCGCTTGGCTGTAGGCCCGCCGCCGGACGCCGCGCAGCCCAAGCGAGTCTGCCTGCCGGGCGGCAGCAGCGGCGAGGCGGGGGGCTGCCCACCTTGTCGTGGGACGCCACAGAGCCCCTCCACGCCACCGCGGGGGAGGAAGGCACGTCCCAGGAGGAGGAAGCAGAGGCGGCGCAGGAGGAGGCGGAGGAGGGACGCAGTCACCCCTCCCGCCACCAGCGTCGTCAGCCTCGATCCGCTGATCGAGGCCATGCAGCGCTTGGCTATAGGCACACCGCCAAACGCCGTGCAGCCCAAGCGTCTCTGCCTGCCGGGGAGCAGCCGCGGCAGCGACACGGGTGGCTGCCCACCTTGGCGTGGGACAGCACGCAGACGGTTCCTGCGACCGTCAAAGGGGAAGGCGCCTCTCAGGAGCCTGAGGAAGGACAATCGGTGGAGGAGGAGGAACAACAACATCCCTCCTCGTGCCAGGAGGGCGATGATGGCCTTCGCTCACGCAACCATCGTCGTCCAGTGCGCAGCTGTGGGCACGTCGGGGAACGGCATGGGGCCCCGGCGTACCTATCCGCTGAGGCACGGTGGGAGGCCCAGGCGTGACAGCCCACCGAAGGACGACGTGGAGCCCATGGAGGTGGATCCACCTCAGTGAGAACCATCGAAGGCAGTGGGTGCACCCGCCACAGGGATCACCTGGCTGCACCCCAGACACCCAGGCTCCTTTGCCACACGTGGTGCCAACACCATCGCAGGAGCGCCTGGCCAGCTCCCTGCCGGCGGCCCAGCCTCTGCACCTTCTTGACTGGACAATAAACTAACTACGAAAGAATAAAAATGCTCTTGTCCTCTCTTATTTAGCACTTGGGCAACTGCGCCTGCACTCCTGTCACACCTCCCGCTCTCTGTCTTTGAGCAGGAGGCTCTTTCTAGAAACTTTCCGTTTCCATGTCCACCCGCGCGCTTTGGCGGTGCCTTACATTCTGGGGTTTTTTAGGGTGCAACATCAAAAACGTGATACTAGTCTTTTAAATGGAATAAAATTGTCATAATTAAAGGCACCGAACCCCAGGAATTTCTCATTTCCAAACTATCGGTCTCAATACAGTGCCAGCTAAAGTTACGGAGGTCATTCTGGGAGTTACTGACAAATACTTGAGAGCCAATGCAGTCGTTGGTCATAGCCAGCACAAGCTCACAATTGGAAAGTCCTGTTTAACTGAAAACAAGCTCCGTGGACTTCCCACAGGCTCACCTGCAGCATCTCCCACCACTAAACAGTTCTTTTGCTCTCAAGGGTTGCCTGGGCCCTTCTTCCCCATCCCCACCACCGCCCCTCGTGAAGAGCTGCCACCTCTTCCGCACTGAGCCCCAAGCGAGAGGGGAGGAGAGGGCCTGGCTTCCATCGAGCTGCTGCCTTCCCCAGGTGGCAAGGGACATCCCCATCAGCTCTCCTGCCTTCCCAGGTGGCAAGGGACATCCCCATCAGCTCTCCTGCCTTCCCAGGTGGCAAGGGACACCCACAACCTTGCGGAAAGTTGTCCCGCTACCACCCAGGCCCGTACTTCAGACGATCCCTATGTGGTGGGTTGACCCTGGTTGCATGCCAGGTGCCCACCAAAGCCGCTCTATCACTCCCCCTCCTCAGCTGGACGGGGGGAGAAAATATAACAAAAGGCTCGTGGGTCAAGATAAGGACAGTTTAATAGTGACAGCAAAGGTCGCGCGCGCGAAAGCAAAGGAAAACAAATGATGTTATTCTCTACTTCCCATCAGCAGGCGATGGCTAGCCCCTTCCCGGGAAGCAGGGCTTCGGTACGCGTAGTGGTTGCTCCGGAAGACAAAAATGCCCCCCTTCCGTCTCCCTTTACTTAGCTTTTCTATCTGAGCTGACGTCATGTGGTATGGAATATCTGTTTGGTTAGTTTAGGTCAGCTGTCCTGGTTATGTCCCCTCCCAAGATGTTGCCCTGCCATGGAGGCGGGGGCAAAAATGTTGGAGAGACAGCCTTGATGCTGTGCCAGCACTGCTCAGCAGTAGCCAAAACACTGGTGTGCTATCAACACCTTTCTAGCTACTGATGCAGAGCACAGCGCTATGAGGGCTGCTATGGGGAGTATTAACTCCATCTCAGCCAGACCCAATACACCCTAGCATCAGTCCCACCACCGACCTGTGCCACACCGACCCTAGCAGCTGCCCCGCGCGTGGGATTTGTCCTGCCTTCCCTCAGACCCCACCACCCTCCTCCTCCTCCTCCCATATTTGGGCATCTTTCGGGCCACAGCCCCACCACGCCCAAACGCGTCATAATCGGCCACGCGCATCAGCCGCAGTCACAGTCGCCATCACAGAGGCCCGCTGATGCCACCGGCCCTATATAAGCAGGGCCCCGCAGCCGGCCCGCAGAGCGCCGAGCTTCCAGGCCCTCAGACGCCAAGCATGCTTGGAAGGAAGAGGAGCCGGAGCAGCGAGGCGCACGGCTGCCCACCTTGGCGTGGGACGCCACAGAGCCTCTCCCCGCCACCGCGGAGGAGGCGGGCACCTCCCACGAGGAGGAACGCCGTCGCCCCTCGCGCCGCCGGCGTCGACGGCCTCGACCCGCTGATCGACGCCATGCGGCGCTTGGCTGTAGGCCCGCCGCCGGACGCCGCGCAGCCCAAGCGAGTCTGCCTGCCGGGCGGCAGCAGCGGCGAGGCGGGGGGCTGCCCACCTTGTCGTGGGACGCCACAGAGCCCCTCCACGCCACCGCGGGGGAGGAAGGCACGTCCCAGGAGGAGGAAGCAGAGGCGGCGCAGGAGGAGGCGGAGGAGGGACGCAGTCACCCCTCCCGCCACCAGCGTCGTCAGCCTCGATCCGCTGATCGAGGCCATGCAGCGCTTGGCTATAGGCACACCGCCAAACGCCGTGCAGCCCAAGCGTCTCTGCCTGCCGGGGAGCAGCCGCGGCAGCGACACGGGTGGCTGCCCACCTTGGCGTGGGACAGCACGCAGACGGTTCCTGCGACCGTCAAAGGGGAAGGCGCCTCTCAGGAGCCTGAGGAAGGACAATCGGTGGAGGAGGAGGAACAACAACATCCCTCCTCGTGCCAGAAGGGCGATGATGGCCTTCGCTCACGCAACCATCGTCGTCCAGTGCGCAGCTGTGGGCACGTCGGGGAACGGCATGGGGCCCCGGCGTACCTATCCGCTGAGGCACGGTGGGAGGCCCAGGCGTGACAGCCCACCGAAGGACGACGTGGAGCCCATGGAGGTGGATCCACCTCAGTGAGAACCATCGAAGGCAGTGGGTGCACCCGCCACAGGGATCACCTGGCTGCACCCCAGACACCCAGGCTCCTTTGCCACACGTGGTGCCAACACCATCGCAGGAGCGCCTGGCCAGCTCCCTGCTGGCGGCCCAGCCTCTGCACCTTCTTGACTGGACAATAAACTAACTACGAAAGAATAAAAATGCTCTTGTCCTCTCTTATTTAGCACTTGGGCAACTGCGCCTGCACTCCTGTCACACCTCCCGCTCTCTGTCTTTGAGCAGGAGGCTCTTTCTAGAAACTTTCCGTTTCCATGTCCACCCGCGTGCTTTGGCGGTGCCTTATATTCTGGGGTTTTTTAGGGTGCAACATCAAAAACTTGATACTAGTCTTTTAAATGAAGTAAAATTATCATAAATAAAGGCACCAAACCATAGGAATTTCTTGTTTCCAAACTATCGGTCTCAATACAGTGCCAGCTAAAGTTACGGAGGTCATTCTGGGAGTTACTGACAAATACTTGAGAGCCAATGCAGTCGTTGGTCATAGCCAGCACAAGCTCACAACTGGAAAGTCCTGTTTAACTGAAAACAAGCTCCGTGGACTTCCCACAGGCTCACCTGCAGCATCTCCCACCACTAAACAGTTCTTTTGCTCTCAAGGGTTGCCTGGGCCCTTCTTCCCCATCCCCACCACCGCCCCTCGTGAAGAGCTGCCACCTCTTCCGCACTGAGCCCCAAGCGAGAGGGGAGGAGAGGGCCTGGCTTCCATCGAGCTGCTGCCTTCCCCAGGTGGCAAGGGACATCCCCATCAGCTCTCCTGCCTTCCCAGGTGGCAAGGGACATCCCCATCAGCTCTCCTGCCTTCCCAGGTGGCAAGGGACACCCACAACCTTGCGGAAAGTTGTCCCGCTACCACCCAGGCCCGTACTTCAGACGATCCCTATGTGGTGGGTTGACCCTGGTTGCATGCCAGGTGCCCACCAAAGCCGCTCTATCACTCCCCCTCCTCAGCTGGACGGGGGGAGAAAATATAACAAAAGGCTCGTGGGTCAAGATAAGGACAGTTTAATAGTGACAGCAAAGGTCGCGCGCGCGAAAGCAAAGGAAAACAAATGATGTTATTCTCTACTTCCCATCAGCAGGCGATGGCTAGCCCCTTCCCGGGAAGCAGGGCTTCGGTACGCGTAGTGGTTGCTCCGGAAGACAAAAATGCCCCCCTTCCGTCTCCCTTTACTTAGCTTTTCTATCTGAGCTGACGTCATGTGGTATGGAATATCTGTTTGGTTAGTTTAGGTCAGCTGTCCTGGTTATGTCCCCTCCCAAGATCTTGCCCTGCCATGGAGGCGGGGGCAAAAATGTTGGAGAGACAGCCTTGATGCTGTGCCAGCACTGCTCAGCAGTAGCCAAAACACTGGTGTGCTATCAACACCTTTCTAGCTACTGATGCAGAGCACAGCGCTATGAGGGCTGCTATGGGGAGTATTAACTCCATCTCAGCCAGACCCAATACACCCTAGCATCAGTCCCACCACCGACCTGTGCCACACCGACCCTAGCAGCTGCCCCGCGCGTGGGATTTGTCCTGCCTTCCCTCAGACCCCACCACCCTCCTCCTCCTCCTCCCATATTTGGGCATCTTTCGGGCCACAGCCCCACCACGCCCAAACGCGTCATAATCGGCCACGCGCATCAGCCGCAGTCACAGTCGCCATCACAGAGGCCCGCTGATGCCACCGGCCCTATATAAGCAGGGCCCCGCAGCCGGCCCGCAGAGCGCCGAGCTTCCAGGCCCTCAGACGCCAAGCATGCTTGGAAGGAAGAGGAGCCGGAGCAGCGAGGCGCACGGCTGCCCACCTTGGCGTGGGACGCCACAGAGCCTCTCCCCGCCACCGCGGAGGAGGCGGGCACCTCCCACGAGGAGGAACGCCGTCGCCCCTCGCGCCGCCGGCGTCGACGGCCTCGACCCGCTGATCGACGCCATGCGGCGCTTGGCTGTAGGCCCGCCGCCGGACGCCGCGCAGCCCAAGCGAGTCTGCCTGCCGGGCGGCAGCAGCGGCGAGGCGGGGGGCTGCCCACCTTGTCGTGGGACGCCACAGAGCCCCTCCACGCCACCGCGGGGGAGGAAGGCACGTCCCAGGAGGAGGAAGCAGAGGCGGCGCAGGAGGAGGCGGAGGAGGGACGCAGTCACCCCTCCCGCCACCAGCGTCGTCAGCCTCGATCCGCTGATCGAGGCCATGCAGCACTTGGCTATAGGCACACCGCCAAACGCCGTGCAGCCCAAGCGTCTCTGCCTGCCGGGGAGCAGCCGCGGCAGCGACACGGGTGGCTGCCCACCTTGGCGTGGGACAGCACGCAGACGGTTCCTGCGACCGTCAAAGGGGAAGGCGCCTCTCAGGAGCCTGAGGAAGGACAATCGGTGGAGGAGGAGGAACAACAACATCCCTCCTCGTGCCAGAAGGGCGATGATGGCCTTCGCTCACGCAACCATCGTCGTCCAGTGCGCAGCTGTGGGCACGTCGGGGAACGGCATGGGGCCCCGGCGTACCTATCCGCTGAGGCACGGTGGGAGGCCCAGGCGTGACAGCCCACCGAAGGACGACGTGGAGCCCATGGAGGTGGATCCACCTCAGTGAGAACCATCGAAGGCAGTGGGTGCACCCGCCACAGGGATCACCTGGCTGCACCCCAGACACCCAGGCTCCTTTGCCACACGTGGTGCCAACACCATCGCAGGAGCGCCTGGCCAGCTCCCTGCCGGCGGCCCAGCCTCTGCACCTTCTTGACTGGACAATAAACTAACTACGAAAGAATAAAAATGCTCTTGTCCTCTCTTATTTAGCACTTGGGCAACTGCGCCTGCACTCCTGTCACACCTCCCGCTCTCTGTCTTTGAGCAGGAGGCTCTTTCTAGAAACTTTCCGTTTCCATGTCCACCCGCGTGCTTTGGCGGTGCCTTATATTCTGGGGTTTTTTAGGGTGCAACATCAAAAACTTGATACTAGTCTTTTAAATGAAGTAAAATTATCATAAATAAAGGCACCAAACCATAGGAATTTCTTGTTTCCAAACTATCGGTCTCAATACAGTGCCAGCTAAAGTTACGGAGGTCATTCTGGGAGTTACTGACAAATACTTGAGAGCCAATGCAGTCGTTGGTCATAGCCAGCACAAGCTCACAATTGGAAAGTCCTGTTTAACTGAAAACAAGCTCCGTGGACTTCCCACAGGCTCACCTGCAGCATCTCCCACCACTAAACAGTTCTTTTGCTCTCAAGGGTTGCCTGGGCCCTTCTTCCCCATCCCCACCACCGCCCCTCGTGAAGAGCTGCCACCTCTTCCGCACTGAGCCCCAAGCGAGAGGGGAGGAGAGGGCCTGGCTTCCATCGAGCTGCTGCCTTCCCCAGGTGGCAAGGGACATCCCCATCAGCTCTCCTGCCTTCCCAGGTGGCAAGGGACATCCCCATCAGCTCTCCTGCCTTCCCAGGTGGCAAGGGACACCCACAACCTTGCGGAAAGTTGTCCCGCTACCACCCAGGCCCGTACTTCAGACGATCCCTATGTGGTGGGTTGACCCTGGTTGCATGCCAGGTGCCCACCAAAGCCGCTCTATCACTCCCCCTCCTCAGCTGGACGGGGGGAGAAAATATAACAAAAGGCTCGTGGGTCAAGATAAGGACAGTTTAATAGTGACAGCAAAGGTCGCGCGCGCGAAAGCAAAGGAAAACAAATGATGTTATTCTCTACTTCCCATCAGCAGGCGATGTCTAGCCCCTTCCCGGGAAGCAGGGCTTCGGTACGCGTAGTGGTTGCTCCGGAAGACAAAAATGCCCCCCTTCCGTCTCCCTTTACTTAGCTTTTCTATCTGAGCTGACGTCATGTGGTATGGAATATCTGTTTGGTTAGTTTAGGTCAGCTGTCCTGGTTATGTCCCCTCCCAAGATGTTGCCCTGCCATGGAGGCGGGGGCAAAAATGTTGGAGAGACAGCCTTGATGCTGTGCCAGCACTGCTCAGCAGTAGCCAAAACACTGGTGTGCTATCAACACCTTTCTAGCTACTGATGCAGAGCACAGCGCTATGAGGGCTGCTATGGGGAGTATTAACTCCATCTCAGCCAGACCCAATACACCCTAGCATCAGTCCCACCACCGACCTGTGCCACACCGACCCTAGCAGCTGCCCCGCGCGTGGGATTTGTCCTGCCTTCCCTCAGACCCCACCACCCTCCTCCTCCTCCTCCCATATTTGGGCATCTTTCGGGCCACAGCCCCACCACGCCCAAACGCGTCATAATCGGCCACGCGCATCAGCCGCAGTCACAGTCGCCATCACAGAGGCCCGCTGATGCCACCGGCCCTATATAAGCAGGGCCCCGCAGCCGGCCCGCAGAGCGCCGAGCTTCCAGGCCCTCAGACGCCAAGCATGCTTGGAAGGAAGAGGAGCCGGAGCAGCGAGGCGCACGGCTGCCCACCTTGGCGTGGGACGCCACAGAGCCTCTCCCCGCCACCGCGGAGGAGGCGGGCACCTCCCACGAGGAGGAACGCCGTCGCCCCTCGCGCCGCCGGCGTCGACGGCCTCGACCCGCTGATCGACGCCATGCGGCGCTTGGCTGTAGGCCCGCCGCCGGACGCCGCGCAGCCCAAGCGAGTCTGCCTGCCGGGCGGCAGCAGCGGCGAGGCGGGGGGCTGCCCACCTTGTCGTGGGACGCCACAGAGCCCCTCCACGCCACCGCGGGGGAGGAAGGCACGTCCCAGGAGGAGGAAGCAGAGGCGGCGCAGGAGGAGGCGGAGGAGGGACGCAGTCACCCCTCCCGCCACCAGCGTCGTCAGCCTCGATCCGCTGATCGAGGCCATGCAGCGCTTGGCTATAGGCACACCGCCAAACGCCGTGCAGCCCAAGCGTCTCTGCCTGCCGGGGAGCAGCCGCGGCAGCGACACGGGTGGCTGCCCACCTTGGCGTGGGACAGCACGCAGACGGTTCCTGCGACCGTCAAAGGGGAAGGCGCCTCTCAGGAGCCTGAGGAAGGACAATCGGTGGAGGAGGAGGAACAACAACATCCCTCCTCGTGCCAGAAGGGCGATGATGGCCTTCGCTCACGCAACCATCGTCGTCCAGTGCGCAGCTGTGGGCACGTCGGGGAACGGCATGGGGCCCCGGCGTACCTATCCGCTGAGGCACGGTGGGAGGCCCAGGCGTGACAGCCCACCGAAGGACGACGTGGAGCCCATGGAGGTGGATCCACCTCAGTGAGAACCATCGAAGGCAGTGGGTGCACCCGCCACAGGGATCACCTGGCTGCACCCCAGACACCCAGGCTCCTTTGCCACACGTGGTGCCAACACCATCGCAGGAGCGCCTGGCCAGCTCCCTGCTGGCGGCCCAGCCTCTGCACCTTCTTGACTGGACAATAAACTAACTACGAAAGAATAAAAATGCTCTTGTCCTCTCTTATTTAGCACTTGGGCAACTGCGCCTGCACTCCTGTCACACCTCCCGCTCTCTGTCTTTGAGCAGGAGGCTCTTTCTAGAAACTTTCCGTTTCCATGTCCACCCGCGTGCTTTGGCGGTGCCTTATATTCTGGGGTTTTTTAGGGTGCAACATCAAAAACTTGATACTAGTCTTTTAAATGAAGTAAAATTATCATAAATAAAGGCACCAAACCATAGGAATTTCTTGTTTCCAAACTATCGGTCTCAATACAGTGCCAGCTAAAGTTACGGAGGTCATTCTGGGAGTTACTGACAAATACTTGAGAGCCAATGCAGTCGTTGGTCATAGCCAGCACAAGCTCACAATTGGAAAGTCCTGTTTAACTGAAAACAAGCTCCGTGGACTTCCCACAGGCTCACCTGCAGCATCTCCCACCACTAAACAGTTCTTTTGCTCTCAAGGGTTGCCTGGGCCCTTCTTCCCCATCCCCACCACCGCCCCTCGTGAAGAGCTGCCACCTCTTCCGCACTGAGCCCCAAGCGAGAGGGGAGGAGAGGGCCTGGCTTCCATCGAGCTGCTGCCTTCCCCAGGTGGCAAGGGACATCCCCATCAGCTCTCCTGCCTTCCCAGGTGGCAAGGGACATCCCCATCAGCTCTCCTGCCTTCCCAGGTGGCAAGGGACACCCACAACCTTGCGGAAAGTTGTCCCGCTACCACCCAGGCCCGTACTTCAGACGATCCCTATGTGGTGGGTTGACCCTGGTTGCATGCCAGGTGCCCACCAAAGCCGCTCTATCACTCCCCCTCCTCAGCTGGACGGGGGGAGAAAATATAACAAAAGGCTCGTGGGTCAAGATAAGGACAGTTTAATAGTGACAGCAAAGGTCGCGCGCGCGAAAGCAAAGGAAAACAAATGATGTTATTCTCTACTTCCCATCAGCAGGCGATGTCTAGCCCCTTCCCGGGAAGCAGGGCTTCGGTACGCGTAGTGGTTGCTCCGGAAGACAAAAATGCCCCCCTTCCGTCTCCCTTTACTTAGCTTTTCTATCTGAGCTGACGTCATGTGGTATGGAATATCTGTTTGGTTAGTTTAGGTCAGCTGTCCTGGTTATGTCCCCTCCCAAGATCTTGCCCTGCCATGGAGGCGGGGGCAAAAATGTTGGAGAGACAGCCTTGATGCTGTGCCAGCACTGCTCAGCAGTAGCCAAAACACTGGTGTGCTATCAACACCTTTCTAGCTACTGATGCAGAGCACAGCGCTATGAGGGCTGCTATGGGGAGTATTAACTCCATCTCAGCCAGACCCAATACACCCTAGCATCAGTCCCACCGCCGACCTGTGCCACACCGACCCTAGCAGCTGCCCCGCGCGTGGGATTTGTCCTGCCTTCCCTCAGACCCCACCACCCTCCTCCTCCTCCTCCCATATTTGGGCATCTTTCGGGCCACAGCCCCACCACGCCCAAACGCGTCATAATCGGCCACGCGCATCAGCCGCAGTCACAGTCGCCATCACAGAGGCCCGCTGATGCCACCGGCCCTATATAAGCAGGGCCCCGCAGCCGGCCCGCAGAGCGCCGAGCTTCCAGGCCCTCAGACGCCAAGCATGCTTGGAAGGAAGAGGAGCCGGAGCAGCGAGGCGCACGGCTGCCCACCTTGGCGTGGGACGCCACAGAGCCTCTCCCCGCCACCGCGGAGGAGGCGGGCACCTCCCACGAGGAGGAACGCCGTCGCCCCTCGCGCCGCCGGCGTCGACGGCCTCGACCCGCTGATCGACGCCATGCGGCGCTTGGCTGTAGGCCCGCCGCCGGACGCCGCGCAGCCCAAGCGAGTCTGCCTGCCGGGCGGCAGCAGCGGCGAGGCGGGGGGCTGCCCACCTTGTCGTGGGACGCCACAGAGCCCCTCCACGCCACCGCGGGGGAGGAAGGCACGTCCCAGGAGGAGGAAGCAGAGGCGGCGCAGGAGGAGGCGGAGGAGGGACGCAGTCACCCCTCCCGCCACCAGCGTCGTCAGCCTCGATCCGCTGATCGAGGCCATGCAGCGCTTGGCTATAGGCACACCGCCAAACGCCGTGCAGCCCAAGCGTCTCTGCCTGCCGGGGAGCAGCCGCGGCAGCGACACGGGTGGCTGCCCACCTTGGCGTGGGACAGCACGCAGACGGTTCCTGCGACCGTCAAAGGGGAAGGCGCCTCTCAGGAGCCTGAGGAAGGACAATCGGTGGAGGAGGAGGAACAACAACATCCCTCCTCGTGCCAGAAGGGCGATGATGGCCTTCGCTCACGCAACCATCGTCGTCCAGTGCGCAGCTGTGGGCACGTCGGGGAACGGCATGGGGCCCCGGCGTACCTATCCGCTGAGGCACGGTGGGAGGCCCAGGCGTGACAGCCCACCGAAGGACGACGTGGAGCCCATGGAGGTGGATCCACCTCAGTGAGAACCATCGAAGGCAGTGGGTGCACCCGCCACAGGGATCACCTGGCTGCACCCCAGACACCCAGGCTCCTTTGCCACACGTGGTGCCAACACCATCGCAGGAGCGCCTGGCCAGCTCCCTGCTGGCGGCCCAGCCTCTGCACCTTCTTGACTGGACAATAAACTAACTACGAAAGAATAAAAATGCTCTTGTCCTCTCTTATTTAGCACTTGGGCAACTGCGCCTGCACTCCTGTCACACCTCCCGCTCTCTGTCTTTGAGCAGGAGGCTCTTTCTAGAAACTTTCCGTTTCCATGTCCACCCGCGTGCTTTGGCGGTGCCTTATATTCTGGGGTTTTTTAGGGTGCAACATCAAAAACTTGATACTAGTCTTTTAAATGAAGTAAAATTATCATAAATAAAGGCACCAAACCATAGGAATTTCTTGTTTCCAAACTATCGGTCTCAATACAGTGCCAGCTAAAGTTACGGAGGTCATTCTGGGAGTTACTGACAAATACTTGAGAGCCAATGCAGTCGTTGGTCATAGCCAGCACAAGCTCACAACTGGAAAGTCCTGTTTAACTGAAAACAAGCTCCGTGGACTTCCCACAGGCTCACCTGCAGCATCTCCCACCACTAAACAGTTCTTTTGCTCTCAAGGGTTGCCTGGGCCCTTCTTCCCCATCCCCACCACCGCCCCTCGTGAAGAGCTGCCACCTCTTCCGCACTGAGCCCCAAGCGAGAGGGGAGGAGAGGGCCTGGCTTCCATCGAGCTGCTGCCTTCCCCAGGTGGCAAGGGACATCCCCATCAGCTCTCCTGCCTTCCCAGGTGGCAAGGGACATCCCCATCAGCTCTCCTGCCTTCCCAGGTGGCAAGGGACACCCACAACCTTGCGGAAAGTTGTCCCGCTACCACCCAGGCCCGTACTTCAGACGATCCCTATGTGGTGGGTTGACCCTGGTTGCATGCCAGGTGCCCACCAAAGCCGCTCTATCACTCCCCCTCCTCAGCTGGACGGGGGGAGAAAATATAACAAAAGGCTCGTGGGTCAAGATAAGGACAGTTTAATAGTGACAGCAAAGGTCGCGCGCGCGAAAGCAAAGGAAAACAAATGATGTTATTCTCTACTTCCCATCAGCAGGCGATGTCTAGCCCCTTCCCGGGAAGCAGGGCTTCGGTACGCGTAGTGGTTGCTCCGGAAGACAAAAATGCCCCCCTTCCGTCTCCCTTTACTTAGCTTTTCTATCTGAGCTGACGTCATGTGGTATGGAATATCTGTTTGGTTAGTTTAGGTCAGCTGTCCTGGTTATGTCCCCTCCCAAGATCTTGCCCTGCCATGGAGGCGGGGGCAAAAATGTTGGAGAGACAGCCTTGATGCTGTGCCAGCACTGCTCAGCAGTAGCCAAAACACTGGTGTGCTATCAACACCTTTCTAGCTACTGATGCAGAGCACAGCGCTATGAGGGCTGCTATGGGGAGTATTAACTCCATCTCAGCCAGACCCAATACACCCTAGCATCAGTCCCACCACCGACCTGTGCCACACCGACCCTAGCAGCTGCCCCGCGCGTGGGATTTGTCCTGCCTTCCCTCAGACCCCACCACCCTCCTCCTCCTCCTCCCATATTTGGGCATCTTTCGGGCCACAGCCCCACCACGCCCAAACGCGTCATAATCGGCCACGCGCATCAGCCGCAGTCACAGTCGCCATCACAGAGGCCCGCTGATGCCACCGGCCCTATATAAGCAGGGCCCCGCAGCCGGCCCGCAGAGCGCCGAGCTTCCAGGCCCTCAGACGCCAAGCATGCTTGGAAGGAAGAGGAGCCGGAGCAGCGAGGCGCACGGCTGCCCACCTTGGCGTGGGACGCCACAGAGCCTCTCCCCGCCACCGCGGAGGAGGCGGGCACCTCCCACGAGGAGGAACGCCGTCGCCCCTCGCGCCGCCGGCGTCGACGGCCTCGACCCGCTGATCGACGCCATGCGGCGCTTGGCTGTAGGCCCGCCGCCGGACGCCGCGCAGCCCAAGCGAGTCTGCCTGCCGGGCGGCAGCAGCGGCGAGGCGGGGGGCTGCCCACCTTGTCGTGGGACGCCACAGAGCCCCTCCACGCCACCGCGGGGGAGGAAGGCACGTCCCAGGAGGAGGAAGCAGAGGCGGCGCAGGAGGAGGCGGAGGAGGGACGCAGTCACCCCTCCCGCCACCAGCGTCGTCAGCCTCGATCCGCTGATCGAGGCCATGCAGCGCTTGGCTATAGGCACACCGCCAAACGCCGTGCAGCCCAAGCGTCTCTGCCTGCCGGGGAGCAGCCGCGGCAGCGACACGGGTGGCTGCCCACCTTGGCGTGGGACAGCACGCAGACGGTTCCTGCGACCGTCAAAGGGGAAGGCGCCTCTCAGGAGCCTGAGGAAGGACAATCGGTGGAGGAGGAGGAACAACAACATCCCTCCTCGTGCCAGGAGGGCGATGATGGCCTTCGCTCACGCAACCATCGTCGTCCAGTGCGCAGCTGTGGGCACGTCGGGGAACGGCATGGGGCCCCGGCGTACCTATCCGCTGAGGCACGGTGGGAGGCCCAGGCGTGACAGCCCACCGAAGGACGACGTGGAGCCCATGGAGGTGGATCCACCTCAGTGAGAACCATCGAAGGCAGTGGGTGCACCCGCCACAGGGATCACCTGGCTGCACCCCAGACACCCAGGCTCCTTTGCCACACGTGGTGCCAACACCATCGCAGGAGCGCCTGGCCAGCTCCCTGCTGGCGGCCCAGCCTCTGCACCTTCTTGACTGGACAATAAACTAACTACGAAAGAATAAAAATGCTCTTGTCCTCTCTTATTTAGCACTTGGGCAACTGCGCCTGCACTCCTGTCACACCTCCCGCTCTCTGTCTTTGAGCAGGAGGCTCTTTCTAGAAACTTTCCGTTTCCATGTCCACCCGCGTGCTTTGGCGGTGCCTTATATTCTGGGGTTTTTTAGGGTGCAACATCAAAAACTTGATACTAGTCTTTTAAATGAAGTAAAATTATCATAAATAAAGGCACCAAACCATAGGAATTTCTTGTTTCCAAACTATCGGTCTCAATACAGTGCCAGCTAAAGTTACGGAGGTCATTCTGGGAGTTACTGACAAATACTTGAGAGCCAATGCAGTCGTTGGTCATAGCCAGCACAAGCTCACAATTGGAAAGTCCTGTTTAACTGAAAACAAGCTCCGTGGACTTCCCACAGGCTCACCTGCAGCATCTCCCACCACTAAACAGTTCTTTTGCTCTCAAGGGTTGCCTGGGCCCTTCTTCCCCATCCCCACCACCGCCCCTCGTGAAGAGCTGCCACCTCTTCCGCACTGAGCCCCAAGCGAGAGGGGAGGAGAGGGCCTGGCTTCCATCGAGCTGCTGCCTTCCCCAGGTGGCAAGGGACATCCCCATCAGCTCTCCTGCCTTCCCAGGTGGCAAGGGACATCCCCATCAGCTCTCCTGCCTTCCCAGGTGGCAAGGGACACCCACAACCTTGCGGAAAGTTGTCCCGCTACCACCCAGGCCCGTACTTCAGACGATCCCTATGTGGTGGGTTGACCCTGGTTGCATGCCAGGTGCCCACCAAAGCCGCTCTATCACTCCCCCTCCTCAGCTGGACGGGGGGAGAAAATATAACAAAAGGCTCGTGGGTCAAGATAAGGACAGTTTAATAGTGACAGCAAAGGTCGCGCGCGCGAAAGCAAAGGAAAACAAATGATGTTATTCTCTACTTCCCATCAGCAGGCGATGTCTAGCCCCTTCCCGGGAAGCAGGGCTTCGGTACGCGTAGTGGTTGCTCCGGAAGACAAAAATGCCCCCCTTCCGTCTCCCTTTACTTAGCTTTTCTATCTGAGCTGACGTCATGTGGTATGGAATATCTGTTTGGTTAGTTTAGGTCAGCTGTCCTGGTTATGTCCCCTCCCAAGATCTTGCCCTGCCATGGAGGCGGGGGCAAAAATGTTGGAGAGACAGCCTTGATGCTGTGCCAGCACTGCTCAGCAGTAGCCAAAACACTGGTGTGCTATCAACACCTTTCTAGCTACTGATGCAGAGCACAGCGCTATGAGGGCTGCTATGGGGAGTATTAACTCCATCTCAGCCAGACCCAATACACCCTAGCATCAGTCCCACCACCGACCTGTGCCACACCGACCCTAGCAGCTGCCCCGCGCGTGGGATTTGTCCTGCCTTCCCTCAGACCCCACCACCCTCCTCCTCCTCCTCCCATATTTGGGCATCTTTCGGGCCACAGCCCCACCACGCCCAAACGCGTCATAATCGGCCACGCGCATCAGCCGCAGTCACAGTCGCCATCACAGAGGCCCGCTGATGCCACCGGCCCTATATAAGCAGGGCCCCGCAGCCGGCCCGCAGAGCGCCGAGCTTCCAGGCCCTCAGACGCCAAGCATGCTTGGAAGGAAGAGGAGCCGGAGCAGCGAGGCGCACGGCTGCCCACCTTGGCGTGGGACGCCACAGAGCCTCTCCCCGCCACCGCGGAGGAGGCGGGCACCTCCCACGAGGAGGAACGCCGTCGCCCCTCGCGCCGCCGGCGTCGACGGCCTCGACCCGCTGATCGACGCCATGCGGCGCTTGGCTGTAGGCCCGCCGCCGGACGCCGCGCAGCCCAAGCGAGTCTGCCTGCCGGGCGGCAGCAGCGGCGAGGCGGGGGGCTGCCCACCTTGTCGTGGGACGCCACAGAGCCCCTCCACGCCACCGCGGGGGAGGAAGGCACGTCCCAGGAGGAGGAAGCAGAGGCGGCGCAGGAGGAGGCGGAGGAGGGACGCAGTCACCCCTCCCGCCACCAGCGTCGTCAGCCTCGATCCGCTGATCGAGGCCATGCAGCGCTTGGCTATAGGCACACCGCCAAACGCCGTGCAGCCCAAGCGTCTCTGCCTGCCGGGGAGCAGCCGCGGCAGCGACACGGGTGGCTGCCCACCTTGGCGTGGGACAGCACGCAGACGGTTCCTGCGACCGTCAAAGGGGAAGGCGCCTCTCAGGAGCCTGAGGAAGGACAATCGGTGGAGGAGGAGGAACAACAACATCCCTCCTCGTGCCAGGAGGGCGATGATGGCCTTCGCTCACGCAACCATCGTCGTCCAGTGCGCAGCTGTGGGCACGTCGGGGAACGGCATGGGGCCCCGGCGTACCTATCCGCTGAGGCACGGTGGGAGGCCCAGGCGTGACAGCCCACCGAAGGACGACGTGGAGCCCATGGAGGTGGATCCACCTCAGTGAGAACCATCGAAGGCAGTGGGTGCACCCGCCACAGGGATCACCTGGCTGCACCCCAGACACCCAGGCTCCTTTGCCACACGTGGTGCCAACACCATCGCAGGAGTGCCGGGCCAGCTCCCTGCCGGCGGCCCAGCCTCTGCACCTTCTTGACTGGGCAATAAACTAACTACGAAAGAATAAAAATGCTCTTGTCCTCTCTTATTTAGCACTTGGGCAACTGCGCCTGCACGCCCATGTCCCCTCACACTCTGTGTCTTTGAGTAGGAGGCTCCTCCTGGAGACTTCCGTTTCCATGCCTACCCACGCGCTTTGGCGGTGCCTTACATTCTGGGGTGTTTTAGGCCCTAACATCAATAATTTGATAATACTTTTTGAAATGGAGTATAATTGTCACCAGAAAAGCCATTGAACCTAGGAATTTCTTGGTTCCAAAGACATTAGTTTGTTAAGACTTCTGACTTATAGTTTCTAAAATAAAGTTGATGGCATAGGAAACACCATACAGAAATGCTGTGTTTTCCTTCCTCGACCTGTAAGTACCCAATTTTTGACAAAAGTTTAGGGCATCCTTTCAATGATCTGAAATGGTCGCTTTACATTTTCAGCACATAGCTGATACTATGCTTTGGTTCCTTTTATCTGTGGTTTTCAAAATTTCCTGCCATTCCCAAAGGGAGGAGGTACAGACACATTTCAATGAACTTAACAGGAGGTTTGCATCATTTTAGCATCCTTATGTCAACCCACAGGTTTTGTCACTTTTACCCCTGCAGTTCCCTCCCGCGTCCTACTCAGCGGGATGTGAGTGATCACCTGTGTAGTGCCTAGTTGCCAGCTGGTGTTTAACCATGAAAATTATGTGGTGCAGTTTGTATACTTGAGGGAAAGGATGTAATCCAGAGGGATCTTGCCAGGCTTGAGAAGTAGGCCAATGTGAACCTCATGAGCGTCTACAAGGTCCTGTATATATTCCTGCACCTGGATTGGTCTAATCACCAGTATCAGTACAGGCTGGGTGATGAATTGATTGAGAGCAGCCCTGCAGAGAAGGGCTTGTACATACTGGTGGATGAAAAATTATATATGAGGCAGCAATGTGTGTTTGCAGCCCAGAAAGACAAATGTATCCTAGCCTGCATAAAAAGAAGCATGGCTAGCAGGTTGAGGGAGGTGATTCTCCCCTTCCACTCCACTCTTGTGAGACCCCACCTGGAGTTCTGCATCCTGTTCTGGTGTCCCTAGTACAAGACATGGGCCTGTTAGAGCAGGCCCAGAGGAGGGCCACAGAGATTATCAGAGGGCTGGAACACCTCTCCTATGAAGAAAAGGTGACAGAGGCAGGGTTGTTCAGCCTGGAGAAGATAAGGCTCTGGGGAGTCCTTATTGTGGCCTTAAAATACTTGAAGTGGTCCTACAAGAAAGATGGGAGAGAGACTTTTTGCCAGGGCCTGTAGTGAAGGACAAGGGCTAACCATTTCAAATTGAAAGAGGGTAGGTTTAGATTCGATATAAGGAAGAAATTTTTTTATTATGTTGGTGACACACTGGAACAGGCTGTCCAGAGAAGCTGTAGATTCCCCATCCCTGGAAGTGTTCAAAGTCAGGTTGGATGGGGTTTGAGCAACCTAAACTAGTGGAAGATGTCACTGCCTTTTGCAGGAGGATTGGAACTAGATGATCTTCAAAGGTCCCTTTCATCCCAAACCGTTCTACGATCCCATGACTGGAATCACTAACCTTAGCAAACAGATTAAAAAAGAAGGGACACATAATAAACCACATCAAGTTACGTACAAGGGACTACATCAGGAGGTTGTTAGTGAAAAGTAAAATACTGAAAAAACAATTCCACTGTTTCTCACACAACCAGCTTTCAGCCCCTTGATGTTTCTGCTCTGGACTCTAAATGAGGCAAGATTAATGAGGGGAAAAAATTGCATATGACCATGCAATTCAGAATCAGAATGCAGATGCAGAAGAGAGACAGAAGAAGCACATGCAGAGAACTGTAAGCTCAGCTCTTGATTTTGAGTGCTGACAATTACAACAGAAATATTCTTCTAATATAATTCTTACCAAAAAAAAAGGGAAATTCTTAAGACTGATTCTTTGTTTGCCTGAATCTTAAAGAAAACAACCATCAAAACTTGACAGTACTCTAACAACTGTAGCAGCAGAAGCCACTATCTCCAAGCTCCACTACAGTGACACAACAGTACTTTCAGCACAGAAGTAACCACTGTGGTTGCAGTTTTGGCTGCTGCAGCAGCATCTGTTATCATCTTGGCAGTAGCACAACCTGGATTCTTCAGATGTTCACCAGTTTTTGACAGACTGGATATCCCTAAGAAGGGCAAATGAAAGGGGAATCCAAATTTTACCACTGTATAGGAGTGAAATTTTCCCAGATAATTAACAAGGCACTTCTACAACCCAACGCCTTTCCACTTGAAAAATATCGAAAGCTGTATTTCACACACACAATAGCAGAGTGCAGTTTTTTCAGAGAAGCACTTAAAAGCATCCTTTAAAATGTCAAGAAATAGATATCCTAAAATATAGGATATTTATCAGTTCTCCTTTGCATTGTAAAGGATATACAAAAGATCTATCAGGACTTTCTATTCTACCCTTCACAACAAAGCATTCAAGAAATGTAAAAATGGAAAATGCAATCTCCCTGAAAAGATCTTTTCTCCATAAAATGTGTGTGGACTAGGGAACATGCTGCTGCAATTCTTTGAAGATTCTTAAGGTCTTAGCAAGTTTCAGGAAGCATATAGAAATAACAAGAGGATCTAGAACTATAAATGTTGGTTAACAAAAAAATATATTGAATATAATAATCTTATTCTTTGTTTTTTTAACATGGATTTAAGACATGATTAAGAAAATCTTATGGGGTGAGGTGCACTGATTATCCCTACACAGCACCTAAGTAGTTTCACAGCTACAACCTCAACTACTTGTTGGGATTATTTCTATGAAAAGGACACAAGAATGGAAATGGAAATATTCAAGATTATTCTGTGACTGCCTCCACAGTAACTAAGGAACTACCTGCCAAGAGAATGAAAGCACCTGTCACATCCTTTTTCCTAAAAATAAGAAAATAATCCTCCCACACTTTTAACATTCTGCATTACTAAAATGCCACAAACTGGTACTTCCACCTACTCAAAGTTTTATTTTTCCCATTGTCTGTTCAGAAGATATATCTTTGGACGTGCATGTCTGTAAGAGGCCATAACAATACATTTTGGTTTATTTCACCTAAACCAAGTAAACTTACATGGGGGCAGTTATAATACAAGGTTAGAACAAAAATTGGTTTCAAAATGCTTTGAGGATAAGAAAACATTGGAAGAAGTCTTCGAGAAGAATTTTATACCTGAGCAAACATAGCTACATTGTATGAAGATCTCAGTAAGAGCTTTTGGTACAGATACAGCAATTACAGAAATCTTCAGTGAACAGTCTGGCCCATGAAAGGATTTACACAGGAAGTGGTATTAGGGACACATAATGAAAAATTAATATAAAGCAACAGTATAAACATGTCAAGAGAGTATCAGAAAGATAAGGCACAAAGCAAGATTTGGTTAACAATTAACATTAAAGGCAACAACAAGCAGTTCTATAGCTATACTGAAAAAAAACAACTCAAAGGACAAGATAGGCCCTAGAGGACTCTCTCAGAGTTTCTCTCTGCGTTTACTTTTTAAAAACAATCAACAAACAAACAAAAACACTACTTAAGGAATTACATTTGAACCTTCTTTACAGTAATCCCTGGAAATAGTAAGCAGTATGCTTCAATCACATAGAATGAGGTAGTTTAAAAAAACAAATACCACACACAAAACAATCCATATAGTTTTACCAACAGCTCATCATACTAACTTCCTCTCTTAGCAGGCTGATTACCCTACTTCTCCCCCCTTATCTACTAGGCTACATATCGCTGTTAGTTAGGCTGCACATTATTCCACACAATAAGCCTAAAGCAAGCTACGGAAGGCAGCCATGAGATGGTAACAGATCTCCACACAACCACTGCCTCTTTCTTTCCACTTAGTGTACTAATAATCAAGTGACAGAACTGACATTTCTCAACAATTCAACACACAGTGCTCTCTCTGACCACATGTGGAGAATTTTAGGATGTTGTCTCAGCTGAGAAAAACATAAGGCCTGCAAGACTAATTCATGCTGTGATATCCACCAGTGAGCAGAAGCAGCAAAAACAAAATTTCTGTCCAAAACCACTGCGTGTCCATCTAGGCCAAAGGCATATTTTAATGAGATTCACATCACAGTTCAGCTAAAATTCTGTTTTGACCGCGGACCAATACTGCCTGCTCCAGGGGGAGGCCTGGGCAGCTTTGCATTTGACAGTCATGGATTGCTGTAGGAAATCTGGCAGATTGCAAGAATCGGTCTGATTGCACAGTACTACAAGGCAAGGTAGCTCATAGCTTTTTCCAACCCATTCACATTTTTGTTGTGAGCCTAACCTTGCTTTTAAAATCCTTTCATCTAAATTCTGCTCTTTCTTTTCATGTCATGGCCTCTTCGTTAAGCCTGTGTCCAGTCAGTAACCATAACTGCAGAAGTGTTTGGGTATGACAGAGTAGGTTCAGAGAGCTCAAAGCTTAAGGCAGCTATGGCTGGAACACTGAAAATTAGAAGCCAGCCATTTACAGGTCTCCTGGCCCACTGCAAAAGCATTATTCCCTGGATTTACAAATTTGCCAAAATGTGAAGACATGCTTTGGCAAGAGAGAAAAAGATCCCTCTTTCTTTCTGACAATGTAATTGTTTTCTTGCCAAACACCAAGAATTTTTAAAGAGCAAGCTATTTGTTAACGGTGGCACAATTATTTTTTGGCAAATTCACAGCTAGACTTTCTGTTTGAGCTTTCATTCTTAAAGGAAATCAGTTAATATATTTAAAACAGATGGTAGAAGGTTAGAAATGTATAGGCTCCAAGGCAACCAGCTTCAAAGCAAATTCACTCCCTTTCTGTTTTGGTGGGTTTTTTTTAAATGTAAATAGGATGCTTCCTTTAGTATTGTGTGAGGATGATTTGTGTCTTAAGGGAGAGGAGTACAAGAGGAGAACAGCAGTCTTACAGTCAGGCTCTGGGTCAGATTTGAGAAATGCCGCAGTATCTCCTGGTCTGTCTCTAGCAGCTGCCTAGTACCTGTTCCATTCACTGCTCTTAATAGGTAGACCACAAAATGCTAATAAATAGGTTTCATTTTGCTTGGCTAATTAAAAAACAAAAGCTAGAAAAGAGTTAGTTAACAGATATTTGCTATTTGGCACCTTATGTATGTTTTGCCTAGATTCACTTTCTTTTGTCAGGCTTGTATTTAATCTGGTTTGGTCTACATATAGTTATACCAGAGTCTTACAGAGAGGGATTATTAACTCTGTTTTACTTGATCACAGCCCAGAACACCCCTGCCCTTGAACTTGCCACTTTTTCTATATCTGCACATAACTGCAATTGAGCTAATAAAGGATTTTTTCCAGGCAAACTCTATTTACATAAAACGTTAATTTAGACTATTCATTTATCTTTTCTGATAACATAATTTAAAAGATATATGAAGAATGAATACAATTATCCTTCTAGGCAGTTCTGAGGCATTTTATTTTTAGAGTTTCCAAGTTCTTCTATTTGCAGCTAGTATTGAATGTTTTCTAAAAATTCCTCCATGTAACGTGCATAGATATTTTCTGTATTAGGAAAAGAAATCAAGACAAAAATTTAGAACAAAGTTTGCTGCCTCTCAATTCCCCTTTTGTCCCTAAATACTCACTAGCTCTCATCTTTTCATCACTACTTCTTTTCCTATCCCATTAAGTCCTGCTGCCTCCAATTCTCTTTGTTTCTGCTTTCATGTCACTTATCAGTGGCTTATGTCAAGACTTAAGTGCTTTTAAGATGAAGCAGATTATAATGAGGTACAGATTATATGATTTAAAATACTTTTTCTTTGTTGCCATTGTAAAAAGCCACAGAATTATATAGAAGATGTATAGGAGCCATAGATGTACATAGCAAATGTATGTATCTGTAAGTCTTTCACACACCCAGACATGGACACACATGTTTCTTGGCATTTTGTATTCAAAAGTAATAAAGTTGGACAGAAAATATTTCACAGGTGACCTGCTGCCAAGAAGAATTTGTATTATTTTTGGTCATTTTGAGTTATGAGGTCTCAAGATAAAAAAGAACATTAAGAATAAGCCATTAAGTCACTTAACCAAACAGTCCTAAAGGAGTTTACTGCTCAAGTGAACCACATTTCACTGTTCCTCTACCTGCTGTAATGAATGATACATGAAGCACTTCAGATAGTACCATGGGACATCAAAGTGATGAGCTGACAATGTGACTTTCCTCGGCTTCACTGGCAAGCCACCAAAAAAAAGTATTAAATCATTGTGGGTTTGTTTTGGGTTTTTTTCCCCCCCAACTTTTTCCAACTGTCTAATAAACACATACATATTTTTACCTGAATGACATAAGGCTCTTTCCCCCCCACTCTTCATAATAAAGAAAGTACCACATAATGTTTGCTTTGTAACTAAGTTAGTATTTACCAACATGGAATGCTATCCTTATATTTGTAAAAATATTTTACAAATATCCATATAGGGAAATCCTCATGCAATGAATATGACTCAGTAAAGACAGTACAGAAAGTAAAAAGTTGGGATAAAAGAGAATAATCCAAGCCTATACCCTCACTCCACCTTTTAAATGATATCAAGTAGTAACAAAGTAAAGGAAGAAAGGAAGATTATTCTATGCTTTTTTTAACGTAAGACCTTATTTGGAAAACTAGGTAAGAATACAAAGGAACATGGCAATTACAGAATTACACCACATAAAAATCACATGCCCAGCTCCAAGACCAGAAATCATAGTGCTAATATTTCCTGTATAGCAAGACATGGGAAAGATGAACATACCAACTTGTAGACTTGGCCTGACAACAGCCAGTGAGCTCAATTGTTAGAGCTGAAGACAGACAAAAAGAGAAGGTGTGTGCGTGTTTGGATTCAGAGTCCAAAAAACATCGCTTGTGTTTCTACCTCAGTTATCCTTAAACTAACTGGAATGATAGCCAAGTAGTTAGAATATCTGCCAAGGAACCAAAGCTCTGATGCCTGTGCTCATTACTTGAAAGTTTGCACTGTCAGCCCTTGTGTTACTAAGCGTACCCTATACAACAAAGTCCTCTTACTGTAAGCAAGCAGCCATATCCATCCTTCTGCTAACATTTTGCCATCATCCAACCAACTCAGCAGAAATTCATTCACTCAAAGAAACCATGCAGGAGGAAAGCAGACACTAGCTTAAGAGACTATGACAGCTAAATGTGAAATGGTTTAGGATCCCTGTTCATGCTTTCTTATGTTGTTTTACATTAGATGATCCTTAGACCAGAAAAATCCCCTCCACCAAACCAGACATAGTCTGGAGAGCAAAATAATCTATGGATGATAGAGAGTAAAATGAAATAAAATTGGCATTTCCTACGATATATGTTTGTTTTTTTTCCTATCTCTACCAATATGATTCACAGAAAAGGTTATTTCTTCAGAGGTTGAGGTGCAGAACCTTAACTAGTCTATCAACACCAAAACCCATGAAAGCTTTAGACTAAAATATTTTTATGCAACATGTATTCCCACAGGGTTTTCACTTGACTGTGGACATAAGTTCCCACTTCATTTAGCATTAATTTGTTTATGGAGCTCTGTCACAGATGAGTTATTAAGTCATCATTATGGGGTTAACTCAAAGAGTTTTATTAATGATCAAACGATGATCAAATGGTAATTAATTGGTGATTGAATGAAAATCAAATGGCAATGAGGCAGTGATTAAGCAATAATTGAATGTTAGTCAGTGATTCAGACAGCAGTCAGTCTACTCCTTACTACACTTCCAATAACTAAGCTATAGCTGGATATATATAAATGTCACTAGCATACAATACACTTTTAGGCTTAAAGTATCAGTTATAGATGTCGGATGCTGGGTCAGGAGTCTCTCAGCCTCGAGGAGTAACCTTGAGAGATGTCCCTGCCGAGGAGGCAGGGGACCGCCATCATGCAGCCTCCCGCTCAGTGGGCTCGGGGAGCGGCCAGGAATTTTTATAGTGTAAAAAGCGATTGACTCAAAGTCAACCTCCCCCTTTGGTGTATGTCCAGGTGCAGCAGTTTTAGTTTTGTCTAGTCTCAGCTCAGGCTGGCACCGCTAGCTCCTGATAAGAGGTGGCCGAGGCTCCTTCATGCCGGAGAAGGTGCGGCCTAGCACAGCCCTCACAGGCCGCCCAGCTGGGCGGGTTCCAGTCAGGCCTCCTCGTCGGTCATGTCTGAAGCAAGGCGGCATGGAACGGGGGCGAGAGACTGCAAGAGTTAACTTCTCAAACATTGTGGTGGGACAAATTCTGCCTAAGGACGAACTCTACATAACAACGAACCCAGCCTAGCAAGGAACCGCAGGTGAAAAGAAGCCGATCAGCACAGGACAAGGAGGTCCCTGTTCCGATAACGCTGAGGAGGGCAGCTCCCCCTGCACGGCCAAAGATCAAACGATGGTCACATCTGCAGGGAAGAAGTTACTCCCCAAACGACCCTTAAGCCCACTGACCCATTTCCCGAAGGTTCTGAAAGCACAAACCCCGGAAGACACCTAATTAGCCTAACAAGTTCAAGTGCCCACCCAAAGGAGGGGCAAGGAGAGGATAAAAGGACACAAACTGAAGCCCCACATGCACACACCCACCGGAATGGGACCCCTCGGCTGACGGGACCAACGCTGGACCCAGGACCTGTGAAATCTCTCTCCTCTTTTTTTTTTTTTCCATAATCCCTACACTTTAACCCTGTAGACTTTACCTCTGTGAGTGAGCGGCCTTGTGGTGCTTCAGTGCCAGCTGGGCTTAAACCTCGACAAGATCTTACTAGCTTTATAATATCAGCTTCTTTTCAGCTTCTAGATATACTGATTTTTATCAGGTTATGTGAAAAATTAATAAAAGAGGATGGTATACAAAATTAATAAATAGGAGAATGGAGAATGAAATGGAAATTCCCTTAAATACCAGTAAACTACCTGCCAAGAAATCGTCATTGGCTAGTAAGATGATCTGTTTCAGCAACACAAGAATTTGAGCATTGAGTATGAAGGTTTGTTTCCTTTTTGAAAGGAGACAAAAACATTGCATAGATTATGACCACATAGGTCATCAGAAGTTGGGTTATTCATAATTCTGACCATGCATGAAGCACAGGCAATTTCAAGACAGCAAGTCTGACATGCTTCTTCCTCTTTGACTTGAACAGGTACAGCACAGCAGATCAGGTTTCTTGCTTCACACATTTTATTTTCAAGCATTTTTTTCTGTTCCAACAGCAATACAGTAAGTTACAGACTGTAACAACGTAACAGTAACAACAGTCATAACTTCAAATGTGGAAGTGATTAACTTCACCAAATAGAGTGAACAACTGTAGCAACCTCAAGAAACCAACCATTTTTTTGTTTGTTAAATAATGAACAGAAGTGTTACTAGAACTGTTCAAAAAAACCCTCTTAAAATATGCAGGCGAGGTTGAAAAAAATTCTTAATGGAATGGGACTTATTTTTCCCAAAATACTTTTTCTTTGCAACACATTTTTCAAGTGTTCAGATAGAACTTGAGAACTGGAAAACTCAGTCACAAGCTGGAAAATGAGGGGTTTCACTTGTCATGAATTAAAAAAAAAAAATCCTGGTTTGGGTATTCCTCCCTCCACCACAAACATACATATCCCAATATTTGCAAAGAAAACAATCACAGAAAAAAAAATTATGAAATTTTCAGTACTTTTCAGTCAGTTAAGAACTTTGGACAAGATCCTGCTTTAAGAAAGAACAGCCGATCATAGTTACAGGTAACAACATAAACTATTCATGCATATGATCATAACATGACTGGCTGGGTAAGTGGCAGCAAACAGTATCACTGCTGAATCCTCTTCCTTACTTAACAGTGCTTCAACCTTTCGATCCTCGGCAAACCATCAGCAGCTATTACATAGGTTTTTAGGCCACTGATAAGAAGCTAAGTACCATAGGGTTGAGAAAGGATGCCATTAAGAGTCCAAGAGGAATGCATACTTTCAGCAATGAGTCTCATTTTACACTGACATTTTCACACCTAAGAATTAGCTACCCTTTAATACATGTAAAACATGTGAAGTGTTGCTGGTTGATTACACAAGACTTTCATTTCTGAATCAAAATATGGACTACTAAATCTAATCTTCACAGAAATCAGAAGATATTACATTTAACACTTTTAGCTTTATCAACCACTACTTCTAATTTCATCAAAAATACATCATGCTAGCTTGACATGGTCTGGTTTTCCTGTAACTCATGTTGATTGGCACTAATTATACAACACTTCTTTAATTCATTATTAATTAGGTCCCTTATTATTTTGCCCAGAAGTGATGTCAAGCTGACAGACATGTAATTACCCAGGTCATGCCTTTTACCCTCTTTGAATGTTGGCATGTTAGCCATTTTTGTGCTCTTTCTCCAGTATTTCAAAGCTTACCAAAAATCAACATTAATGATCCAGGAAGCTCATTGGACAGCCCTGTTGAAACTAATTATCTAGGCATGCCAATTTAAAAATGTCTAAATTCAGCAGCTACTGAAGAGCAACCCCTTGAGTCCCTATTACTGGAAATTATTTCATTGACTTCCTATTATACAATTACATAATATAACACACGCATCTTTTAATTTTCCTATCTTTTTACATCACTTAATTCACCACATCCCTTTCACATTAGACCAATACATCTGTTAAGACTGTTTCTGATTCTGAAGTTATTCAGTGCTTCATGTTGGCCTTAGTGTCCCGGTTTCAGCTGGGATAGTTATGCTCACTATCAGTCTTGTTTCCCTTCTATTTTCTTCATTTTCCTTCAGCCTTTTATAATATACATGTTACTTAATTTTATAGCTCTACTACCTGTCCTCTGAACATGGGGATAAGTTTGTAATCCATGTGGCCTCCTTTCATCCTGGCTCTAAGCCAACAAGTAAAATTTCCATATAGCACACCCAACTTTTTTTTACTTTTCTTTTTAACCTGCCTAAATACTCCCAGAAGAATCAGGTCATCATTATCTTCTAGCTTTTACAAATATCTGTGATTTTGCCTTTAAAACAGACAATCAACCTTTTCCCTGCCATTCAGAATTTTGTAGACCTCTATCATAACCCTAAACTCCCAGACTACTCGACCTGTCCTTCCTTCTACAGAAACCTTTATCATGATTGCCGTTCTCTAAGCTTTTTCCCATTTTAATATACTTTTTTTTTAATAGGAGGGCCAGAACTGTACGGAAAAAAACAAGACGTGGGTAAAAAATTAGTTTAGGCAGCAGCATAACTGTTATCTTTTTCACACTACTCTTTTCACAATAATTCCTAATACAGACTTGATTTTGCAACCTCTTCTGAGCTTTGAGCTGATTTTTTTTAAAAAATTGGAAATACAATAACCCTAGAATCTAACTCCTGTCTGACTCAGCTCAGATAATAGTTGGTAACAGCTCAGATTCATAATTTTGTATGTGAAACTAAGCTCACATGCAACACTTTACATTTATCTACACCACATTTCAGTTCTTGGGGGGGTGGGAGGGGCATGTTGCCCAGTCAGTCTAAAAAGTTCCTTTGGTAATTCTTCAGAATAACTTTCTCTTTACTATCTCAAATAAACTGATAAGAAGATTTGCCATTTCACTTTCCAGGTCCTTCTCCAGGCCTTCTACGAATAAGTTGAACAGTGTTTACTGGTACAGCTTTATTATATGCAAACAAATCACAATCATTTCTGGCTATGCTACCAGGAGCCGTTGCCGTGATTCAGGAACCAGGCCTGCAGGGCTACTTCTCAGCCACAGGGCTTTAAAACCTTCCCAGACTCCAAAGCCCTGACCCCAAATCATTGCAAGATCCAGCTGTACCTTAGTCCCATTCTTTCTCCTGACCCCACACTTCTCTGCTTTGGTTACAGGAAGGCCATTGAGGAGCGCAAGCCAAGAAAAATAAAGGCAAGCATGTGTTCTGGCTCGACATCCAGTGTTAATAACTGGAGACCACAACTGTGGACTACATTGCAACATACATGTGCACAGGTAATGTCAGTAATCCTGCCACGGGCTGCTAGGAACAATAACAGCCAGCTCAAATACCTCACCGTTCCTTCCCAAAAACCCAACAACCCATCCTCCTCAAGTATCAACAGAGCCAACTTGAACTCCCATCCAGAAATCTAGGAAACTCAGTCACCGGATCTGAAAATATCAGATTTCACCACATCCAATTCATAGACACTGAGTCCAGAAACATGCCTGTGCAGAAGGAACAAGAATCAAAATAAACTCAGGAAAGTTATAAATCAATTAATCAACAATATTAGGTAAGAATCTTCTGCCATGTGTAGACAGACAATAGCCTCATTCCTGATCCTCATGGTTATGAGTGACTAGTAGTCGGTACATTCAAGCATCAGCCCCTGTATCCCTGCCTGCATATCACTTGCCTTTTCAGGGTGGGCACAAACTGAACATGGAGCAGGTCCTGTTCTCACTCTGTGTGCTGCTCCTGAGAGCGCTCTGCAGGAGGCCACAGCTGATGGGATTTACAGCTCTGGAGCCAATCAAGAGGATAACTGCCACAATCCCTCTGCCAGCTTCAGCCCTTATCAGCGCTTCATTTCAAATCTGTCCATGCCCTCTCCCCTCATGGAGGGACCCAGGCCGTTGGGGACAACAGTGGATGCCACACAGAATATGTTTATGGAAGAAAACATTTTTCCTTCTGACACCCTTTCATTTTCAGTGTCCGACCTCCCTTACACCCAGGCACTCCAGGTTACAATTAGGTCAGGCAGATACCACTCTTCAATCACACTGCTGTACTTCCAACTTGCCTTCATTACACAACAGCGATAATGGCATTCTATTATCTTAAAACTTTAAATTAAAAGCAACTTTATATAAACCAAGATGTCTATCCTTAGCACCTACCTGATACGCTTTCTGTATTTACTCAAATGCTGCCAAAGAAGTTATTTTTCTGTACAGTCTCACTACCCATGTGAAGCACTCAAAAAAAACCCAACAAAACACCAAACCAACATCCTCAAAGTTGTTTACCAAAAGGCACTGAAAGAAACTCCCTCTCCTTACTGTTTCAAGAGAGTTCAGGACATAATTTGATTAGGTTAAGATTTAGGACTGTTAACATGGAATCTGCAGTACACATCAGAATTCTCCAGTATAATGTTACCTTCTTCCCTACAGATAATGAACAGATGCTTAGGGCTAATAATCTTGTTTAGTACCACCATTTGAGGTTTCCTGCTACAGTCGGTTACACCAATTTGTTTAAAAATCCATTTTTTAGTATCTAAAACACATTTTACCAGCTGATGCCCAAGAACCAGGTTTTACATTTTGTAAAGGGGAAAAGCTTCCAAAGAGCACTTCACAGTCCAAAGATTAAGATATTTCCCCAAGTCTAATTAGGTACTAAATCATAGGTCTGCTACCAATCACAGACTATTTAGAGAGGAGAGAGAAGATGCATCTTGTGCTATTTTCTCCTTCCCTTCAACAACAATTCCTTCCTGGAAACAAAGAACCACCTTACTCCTCCAAGTTTTCTTGAAACTGATTCTTTCTTACAACAAATCAAAGTTTAGTAGAGGAATATTATGCCTAGAATTTTTTTGTGTGTATGTGTGCGTGTTCCTAACTACATCTTTTAGAAAAAAAGATTAAAAATCATTCTGTCCCAAGTAAATATACTACAGCAGGCTTCTACGCTAATTTCCCCCTCCTCTTTATATCTCCGATAGAGAAAACAAATTTACATCTTAGAAAGTTATTTACACCAACAGAAGTCAGCGATTTCAATATTTAGACAAGGTTAACACAACCAGAAATTACCTGCTGTTAAGACAAATCATAAGTGAAGACCAGTAGAGTTTATGCAAAATTTTGAGGTTGCTATACTATAAAGTCTCTTAGATCTTTCTCCTGTTTGTAATTAGTCCAAAATAAAGAGATCTCATTTTAATTATTAATGACTGTAGTGAAAGCAGCCTAGATTTCTTGATCCACACAACATTAAGAGAAAAATTTAGCCAAATGACTGCCTACTTAGATCACTTTAATTTATGCCTTAGACCAAGTGACAGAGTTCCAGAAAGCACAGGCTTTTGAGTTAGGCACTCTTCTTGAAGCAGGAGATAATCATTAGAGGCTGTTCCAAAGAGACAACTTTATTATAAGACAACCATTGCTTTGTCAAAGACCTAGTCCTTAATAAAGGGATTGGGGGAGGGCAACAGAAACAAGGGAGAGGACACAAATGAGAACAGGAAGAAAGTTAAAAAATGTAAAGGAGAAAAATACAGCCAAGGCCAAAGGTTAAAAAAAAGTAAGAAAATACCTACAAAGCTGCAGCTAGTTTTACAAATTCCATAATGTTTAAGTATATTTTCATTTCACGACTGGATTCACACTGCTTAGGGATAAGAACTTTTTGCTTGAATGCTAGCGCTCACTAAAATGACATCTCCACTAAAAAGTGCTGTGGATAGCATTTGTCCTGGCATACAGTTGCCAGTATGTCAATAAAAATGTGTGCACAGCAGGCTGATGAGGAGGACTTCCTAAAGCAGGATGTTTTATCAGCAGAAGATGTATAGATAAGTGCAGTTATGCACATTTTCACAGCATTTATATCACACTAAGGGAAACTAACAACCCCTTTCAAAAGGAGAGGTGCTTTAAGGCAATGTTCCCAGTGGCTCCATCACATCATTTCCATATTGCACAGATTACATTCCTGGTTACTCTGTTACACTCCCATAATCTGTACTTCCACATGACAATTTTTGCTTTGTCAGGTCAATTCTTGACACCTGAATGCTGAGGATTTTGGATGGTGAAATGAGCATCAAGTGATTGGATGGCAATGGAAGCCTGGAATAATCAATAATGACTGCATAACTTCCAGGTGCAGAAAAATAAGTTCCAGTAACTGTCAGTTAAATTCACCCTATCTCAAAGACATCTGAGCTCCACAAGCTGCTTTGTGCATGGAAAAATGGATAATCATCATGTTCCACTTGCAACACCCTGCTGCAATCAGCAGAAAATGATTTGGGATCTGGAAAGCCTGGGGTGAAAACTGTCACTACCTTGGCATGCGAGGTCTTCAACGCATATCTTGCTGCACAAGCTACTAGCACTGGGCAATGCTTGACAAAAATAAAAGCATATGAAAGGATGATCATCCACATCAGGGTAACATTTACAGCAACGATACATATCACGTTTTTAATTCTACTTTTTTTGCTCTACTATATTGCTGCTGCTTATGAAAAGTGTAACTGCTGTTCTTCCCTAGTTACACAAGTCCTGATGGACCTCTGAAGAGGGAGACACGTGACAATTTGTACCATGAACTTTATGACAAGGTGGATGCCGGGTCATTTTTCCCTGATCAATCTATTCCACTGGCAAGACTGAATTGCCAGATGTGCTCCTCAAGGATCCCTGGCTTTAAATTTAGACGACATACTCGGAGACCACCACAGAAAGATTGAATTGCCTCTCAAAACAACATAGACCAATAGCAGGGAACACACTAAAGAATGCCAACAATGTGGATATTACAGAACCAAACATTTCTATTGCTATTACAGTATGCTGTCTTTTATCTGATACTTGCAATAGCATTAAATAAAAAGTGCAAGAGAATAAGAAGTGTAGGGATACTATTTGCTGATTTGGAGAAGCCTGCTACGAGAGCAACTTCCAGAGCACAATCAGATGGCATACAACTGAAAGAAGTTTTAAAAAAGGTGCACTTGCATATTATGCCATAGTCATAGTAGTTCTTTGTGCTCTTGTGAACAAAGAGGACTTGCTTTGTAGATTCATTTTAGTTACTTTTTAATTAGAGGACAGAGCTACTAAGTAATATGAGGAAAAGGATGGATGGTCCTATTTGTTTTGGAAGTTTAAATATACAGTGATTTTCACCAAGAAAATCTTAATGTACATGGCAGTGAAAAGAGCCTATCTGGTTTTAGTACGTAAAGGCAGGACACAGTTGTTAAGACAAGCTACACAACAATGTAGAATACTTTGTATTTCCATAGTGACAGACTATAAACCATGGTTTGTACTCCGGTAATTGGAGTAAAAGACTATAGTTCCAGCCTGGAATGAATTACCTACAAAGAACAAAACAGTGACTGATAAAAAATTTGAGTCTCAAAGTTTTATTCCACATTGCTTTCTAGTCTGAATGAGTTGCCCGAGAACTGTAATGCTGATTTGATACTGATGTGTTTTAGTCTATCCTCGCTTTGATACTTATGCGGTTTAGTCTGTCTCCATAGATCCATTTCCACAAGTATCTGCTTGCAACCACCACAGTAAAAGTTTCTGCTTTTCCTCACCTCTTTTTCCTGAAGATGAAGGCCAGCCTTTCCACAGGTATGTGGATGGTGTGGCTCAGAGTGCAAGACTTCATATAGCCATTTACAACTAGATACACAAACTTAGCACATAGGAAACGATAAGGAGCAAAGTCTGAAGTTTTACTATGAAGACCACCAGAGCTAAGTAGAGACCTTCTTTGTTTCACTAGTGTCAACAGCTTCACATATCACAAATACTTCAGGAAGAATATCAAAGAACAGCATTCCATAGTCGAGACCAGTGGGATGGGATTTGTCTGGGTCCTCAGCAGATGCCGTGCCAATTTAAACATTGTTAATTTATTATAAGCAGCAGTGATCCAAGCAGATATATTATTCATAAGAAAATCAAAGGCCCAAGGAAGAGGACAACATACGATTACTTGTTTCAGGTCACTTTGCAGAGATGATTGCACCACAGGAGAACTGTGCCAGCCAAGACACTCTACAAACTGGTAAGAGAGCCAGACTAAAAAGCAACCAGGTTTATGCTTAAAAACAGACACTGCAAGTTCAAGTAGTTATTTTATACTTAGAGCATGAGATGGACTTACCTACCACAAGACCATTTATAATGTCACATTTATGCTTAGTTGACAGATCATTCGCCTAAGGTCAGATAGGCTGAATGCAAGTTACTGGGTTTTATGAAAGGATCCTTTGCCATCTTTGTACATGCTCAAGTGCTACTCGAAAGGCAACATACATTAACTCTTCTTGAACTTGGCCACTGCACTAACATTACAAAACTGCAACCATCGTCACAGCCATCTAGCCTCAGTCAGACCCTGGGCTTATAGAGTCAGTGCTCAACAACCTTCACTGAATTTACAATGTATAGCTCTAATACTACTTCCTAGATCTAGGTCATTACAAAGAATTAATTAAAGGCCAGTCAGATGATCACTGAAACCAGCAGCAATGGAAAGAAGAAAAAGAGAGGGAAGGAGGAAGAAGGGGAAAAGATAGAAAGGGAAGTCAAGCTGTTACAGGTGGAATGAATGAAAAAAAGCGGAGGGGTGTACATGCATGTGAGTAATTGCAGTATAGCCTCTAAACACACAACTTCTATAGACAGAATAGTTCAGACCTTGCTTTAAGCCTGCGTTGGTTCAACCTCACCTATAAATTGACACAAGCAAGTTAAGCAGCTGTAGGCCCACATAATTTGGTTCAACTTTATACCACCACATTAATTTAACTAAAGTGGTATAAACAGCAGGTTTAGAATCACACCCTGTTAAACTTTGGCCAAGCAGCAATTACTACCTGGGACCATGTTCCATCACCAGCATTTAAAAAAGACAGTTACTAACAACAGATTAAAATGCTCTCTGGAGCAAAGACCAAAGCTCAGACCTTCCTTCTCCAGACATGCACCCTGTTTGAGAGTCATGTAGCATCCCGCCGTATAAGCATAAGTGAAATTAATGAAGAAGGTAAATGATATCCTACAACCATCCTCACAGCCTAGGTGGTATTACACATAGGTGGATGCTCTCATTGTCCGATTATCTGTATTAACGGAGTAGATAGCTGCTACCTGAAATGGAGCAACCCCTACTTTTGATTCTGACAAGGCTCAGTTCCTAAAGAGGTTTCAAGGGTGTGAATTCCAAGCAGAATCAGGTATTTATACTCTGATCCTCTCAACTGGAGGACAAATGCTTACGTCCTCACCTTTCATGTGTGCCAGCTTAAGACAGTTCTCCAGCTCACACTGATTACCATTCTAAGGCACTGGCTGTTTCTTTTAAAGAAGTAGCAAATATAGCTACTTTAACTCAGGGATGACCACCTTGCTTCCAGGAGTAAGTGTTGTAATGCTGAGTATCATAATATCTTTGTGCTTCCATTTGTGAATCTAGCTATAGATACTAGGCCATGAACAAATTAAGAGCATCAAACAATGCCAAAAGACAAACACTTAGGATAATTAATCCCCCAGTAAACATTTACATCCAATTTAGTGTTGAAAAGAATACAAATCTACCCAGTACAAACCAAACTTATGCTGCAGTCAAACGCCCCTTCCAAGCCTATAAGAAATTCGCCAAACAAAGCAGGACATTTTTTCCATGAAAACCAATTAAGTATAAAGCAGATATTGTAATACCATTCAGCTCTCAAATACCCGACAAGCTGGGTTTTAGAAAGGTACAGACTGGACTTTCCATGGTTAAGATAAACACAAACAGTAATCTTGGGTTTCTAAATATGTTGTTTATTTATAGTTAAATGTTAACATCTGAACAGAAATCTGCAAGCGTGCAGGGATAATCTTTCAGTGATGTTTCTGTTTAAATTGAAGTCCACAGTAGCCACATGTTCCAGTCTTTGTATCTTTGTCCTGCAAAAATATAAAAATACAACAGCTGCTAGTTTCACTTTATAAAACTTTCAGAAATTACAAATCTTCTCTTATTTATATGTGCCATCTTAAAACGGATCAATATAGCTGAAGTACAGAGTTCAATCTTATTTGAAACACTGGAAGTAAGAACAATGGTATGTGCTTGATTTCTGTATCCTATGCAGTTTCCCTTCTGCCAGCCTTTTAACTACTAGGCCTAATCTCAACAATGTAATTTTAAAGTCAAGCCAAGTGATATCTCTTCAACAATAAAGGATCTTCTTACCGAACTGGACATCTTAAGTCAGTTCGGTCATATCTGTTCCAATGTTCTGAAAAGATAATTTCACAATTATTTTAATACAGAATAGGATTTGGCATTTCCAAGTTATATTAAGACAAGGATTTTTGGCCAGTAATGTAAGCTGACAGAGTTAGTTGCAGGAAGGAAGAAATTTCAGTAGGATTCTAGGGGAAATTCTGAAGGAAAATGTTTTATAGAAAAGTAGCAGTTACTACTGTATAAAATTTTATTCTTCTCTCCAAAAGATACTTTTTTTTTTTAATTTTAGAAGTGTGACTGACTGCATGCTGTTGTTGTAGTCCTCCTTAACACGAAAATAGCCAAGAGTTACGTAAACACTAAAGGATCTTCTGTTATTTAACAACATGACTATTTGCAGTCATGAAATGAAGTAAACTCATGGTTCCCCTTCCTTGATACAGGATTAGAAGTAAAAAAAATCCAGACTACCCTCCACCCCCAAAAGCCTGGATTTCAATTATTAGGCTAGGGGAAACAAGCTGGTCTAATACCATTCTCTCTTTGCAGACATTAGCTTTCAAGAACTAACCCACAGACATCTTGTAATTTGATTGTTAACACGAAAAGGTTTCAAAATTCACAAAACCTAAAGCATTCCTCAAGTAGAGTGTGGCACAGGTCAAACGAATCAACATAAATGCAACTTATCAACAGTGTGCTACAGAAGTTAACTGAAGAACACAAGCTTCCTAAGTTTTATAAATTAGAACCTCCAAGCATTTGACTTTGAATAATGTCAAATGAATCATCATAAAGTGCTTGCTTTGTTCAAAATAGAAATGCTTGTGATTATAGCTAGGAGTTGCAACAACACTGACACTACAGGACATCAGCTCTCCCCTGCCATTCTTTTGGGTATTAAGCAAACGTCAGTTTAAGTGAGCAAGCAAAGATTTTAAGACATCTGCAGTCAGGGTCTGCCCAAGAACAATACCTAAGCAACAGGTCATCGTTGATTCCACCGAGGTCATATGACAGTAGCATCAATATTCTTACTCTCTAGAATAAGAATACACTGGAAACTATCACTGCTGTCAGGGTAAATACAGAGATAATAAGACATTTATTCTTCACTGATTCTCTGACTATGATGGAAACTTTAAATCTTCAGAACTACCAAGGTTCCCAAAGACTGAAAGAGTTTTGTTTTGTTTTTCTTGAACACGCAGGATTCAAAAATAAATTGCATATTCCTAAGAATATTGCAAATGTATTCTCAATCTATATGGTGGCATTTAAATAATCAGAGTAAGTTTCTCCAAACACAGCAGGCATATTATTTTTTGCTCACAAGGCACTGCTTGTTCATATTAATTTGTAGTTAATTTTTTTCCAAAAAAAAGATTGCCCCATCAAACCAATCAAAATCAAGAGCAAGAAATACCTCGTAACTTCAAATGGAAACACTCCAGCTCTTCTGAATAAAAATCCTAACTTTATATTAAGCACCAAATAAGATTAACACCTCGGATGGTTAATCCTTTTACTTTGTTAAATTAACCTGCCAAGAAGTAGAGGCTCTTACAAACAAGCAAAGCATGCCATACACAGATCAAAAGATATTACCAAGTTTATGTATACTTTAGGATGTCCCAAAGCTCCACCACCACCATCGCATGATATCACTCTGCTTTCAACTTCACTCACAGGCTGCTCTGCTATCAAATCAATTGCAAAATTCTTGTTCACCTGTAAGAGAAAAAAGCAAGCTTTCAGATACCTTCCCCACTCAAACAGAAAGCAAGTGCTCTTTACCATCTCTCCAAGCAGTTCCACTACAGCCACTTTGAGAAGTTCCTGCATATGTTTCCTCCCATCTCCTCCACCAACTCTTAAGGCTGTGCTATAAGCCAGATGAGTGAACTAAGCACGTTGACTCTGCAAAAAGTAATCCCCTTCCCCTGATACACAGGCCATATCAGTGCTCAGGTTTACAAAGTGACCTAAGCAGAATCGGCAGAGAGGTGAGCAGGAACAAGCAGCCAAGAATAGAAGATATTTAACTGACACTGCCTCTGTATTGTGCTTTAGCAACTACATGATAAAATTGCAAAAGACTCACTGCTGATAAACTCAAAAATAATGGTGGGACAAGTAAGGTCAGGAGTGAGTTAAAACAACTGCTGGTAATTTAGAGCCTCTCACCACACACTTTATTCTATCACTGCATAGGAATCTCAGGAAAACACGAACATGGTGCGTAACAACAATCAGAAAGGCAAGTTGTTCAGCATTAGAAAAAAAAACCAAAACCACCCTCTAAATGCCACCATGCCGCTCTGTAAGTCCATCTCATACATACTTCCTGAATATGCACATCCCTGGTAAGTATGACTTTTTCCCTACAGCATGTCTATGTGGTCTGGCAAACGTATCCAGGTCTAGACAGGCCTGCAACACAGCAGCTTGTGCCTTAGCAGGACCGACAGCACCCAGCCACAGCACCTTCCTTCCTCACCCGCACCAACCTCTTCCAACCCAGCCTGCACCAGCACTGAGCAGACAACCATCCCTACCCCTCAGACAAACATGCTCCAGGACAGACCAGCTTTTTCAAAGGCAATGTTATCACGCAAGAATATAAAATAATATGCACACCCAAAGAAGGCACTATCGATATACTGCTCTGTGTATAAGGTTCATAAGCATGCTGGTATTTAAATGAAGATGAGATTCTTAGGAACAAGATACCTAAGCGTCCATTAAATTAATCCCCGAGAACTACAACGGTATTTTTATTCAGTTCTAGTATACAACAACTTAGGACCTTTCACCAACCCTCCAACTAAATGTCCCCAAAATTTGCATTTTTGGTATAGCAGTGGAAAAGTCAGTTTTGCCAACAACTGGATTTTCTTTATCCAAAGAAGATGATAGCTAAATAAAGTTAATGCAAAATTAACTTTTGGTGTTGAAGCAAATTAGCAACATCAAGAACTGCACTGCCTGGGGCCTGTGTCTGCAAGTCATATGTAATCTTTGCCAACCTGCAAGGATTTTTACTGCTGCTTTTAATAATGCTCAAAATGGTGCATCCTTCATTTCATGCTAAAGAAGGAGGGACATAGCACCATGATGCCCCTCTGCTTCAAGATCAGAAGGGGAACTCCATTCTTCCCAACATTTCTTAACCACAAAGGTATTTGTGGGGAAACAGGGGAAGCAAGAACCTCTCATCCACTGTACAGCTACAACTTGTCTGTGGTTCAGCCTACTAAACAAGAGAATCTAGGAACTTGCAGGGAAAACATGCCAGAAAAAAATCAGAGACTGAGAAAAACAGTGAGGAAAAAAAGAAGTTCAGTCACACCATGTCCCTTCATTTAAAGCACAGCAGTAGCTAGCGGGAAGGGACCATTTCCCTCAGCACATCCAAATGCACCTTGCCCAACACATAATTCAATGATCAATTTTTTTGCTGGCCATAGTGCCAGTTTGACAATCCTATTGCTGCTTCTTTCCACCTACTTGTCTGTGCCAGTACATGGTCTGGGAGGCAGAGAGATAAAACCAAACTTGGAATTGACCCAGGTCCAAAGATCCAGAGGGAAGGCAAGAGGTTGTATTTAAACAGGACCAGTGCTGAGGTCAGTTCTCCTTGCAGCTTCAGCTGCTGCACCAGCCCAACGGAAAGCATAGAGCCGAAGCAGGAACGGCAGCGTCGAATTAGGTCCTGTGGCACCTTAGGGACTGTACAAGGGCAGGATGACCCTAGTTGGACTGCAGCAGATGACCAGTTGCCATGCTCGGTCTTCTCACAGCTACTTGCTTTAGGCCCTTGCCAGAGAGCACCAGTCCCCTGGTTCTGCACATCCAGTGCAGAAAACAGTGATTTTAGGTAAAACACATGGATTTCATTAGCAGTTAGGCTGGCAGAACTGAGGGGGACAATAGCCACATACTCTGGGCTGTGCCCCCAGGCCTGGCCACCAGCCGGAGAAGCCACCTGCAGCACCCAGACGTCCTCACTGAGGGCACCTGCACCCAGAGGCTGCATCCCCAGAGAAGAAAGCTGCCGCAGCTGGACCAGGCCAATCACAAGGCACACTCAACCACCCGGAGCATACTGAAGGCGAAGAGAAGAAGCAACCAAGAACATACAGTCACCCACTTTGCAGGCTAGCTTTAGCTTCAGAAACAAGACAACATACTACAGACACAGCTGTGAAACCCTAATACTAGCAGCTGAAGCGCATTGGGGAATAATGGCAAAGTCCCTAGAGAGAGATCCCATTAATAAGCACAGATGAGGATCATTTCAGTATTTATCATGTAGGTTTTGCTCCAATTTGACAATTAAAACCTAGCATTAAACCTTGCTCAGCAGACTTAAAGCTTGTCTTTTGCTGGAAAAGGAGAAACTGGGTTGAACTGAAAACCCTGGGTGTTCCTCACCACAGAGAGTCTGAAATCAGCTGCTGGCAAAGGCACATCAGAGGGACCAGCACCCTGTGGAGAATTAGGCTTAAGGAGCATTTCCTACAAAGTTACAGAAGTAGCACAGAAACAGGCATTGCATTTAGGAAAGACCTACTTTGCTACTATCCTCCCAGAAGTAAACTACTTCAGCATTTTAAGTGACATTTTCATTTAACTATTTCCCATGTAGAATCCCCATTTTTGCCACACAGCATGAATTAAATTGCATCTGTGATACAGTCAGGTAAACTCAATGTGGAAATTCAGAAATCAGCATAATTAGTTCAGATTAATTTAGGAAGGAAATAATTACACACAACTACATTAAAAGTCTACCGCACCATATATATGAGGCCTCTACTATACATACACCTTTATAGCATTAACACTAACACACTAATCAGACACTCAGACATTAAGGAAGACAATTTTGCCGAAACAATCTCTCCTTCTCTCCAAAAGGCCAGCAGATCCCTCATGAAGCTGTGCTGCTCCATCATTAGAGAGAATTCAGCACTAAAGGACTTACAGTTTCACACACCCACTCTATTGATAAGCAGCAGCAGCAACAGGCCCACAAAATAACTTCACAGTAGCAAACTTGGCTGATGCTAGTGTTACTAGACTTTGCCTTTGAGGCTTTGTTATTTCAGAATACTCTAAATTTTAGTTTTATTTGTCACATCACTGTTTCAGCAAAAGCTTCCCAGGCTCTGGAAATGAAGTGGCCTCATTAAAACTCGGTTTGCGTAAAGATCAAGATTTTAACTAAGCAGAAGCAAATTAAGCTTCAAAACACACATTTAAACAGATATATAGATGCACAGTTCAGCGGACCATTTAATTATGTGAATTTTCTGAACTCAAATGGCACTAAAAACATGCTTAAATTTTCTTAAAACACATGCTTAAAACAAGAAGTGGTCCAAGTTTAAGATGCTCAAATACCTACAACTTCCATAGCCTAAATGTAAGTAAGCACTTAAGGGGCGTAGGACAAGTCTTGAATTTTTCCAAATTTGCCAAAAGTAGGGAGGTACACAGAAGCTACTATAAGCTGTCCTAAAAGAAGACTTTTCACCATAGTGAAAAACACAACAAAACCCAAAATCAAAACCAAACTGGTTTTGGTAGGGGGGTTTTTTGTTGTTTGGTTGGTTTGTTGGTTGTTTTTTTTAATGACAATCAAGTTGAGAACATCAATATCAGGTATTAAAAAAAACCAGAAACCACCCCCTCTCCCGTGAGTAAAAGTAGAATGAGTTACCTCCTTTTGACGTCCAACAAATCTAACTCTTCTATAATCCTTTTCTTCATATACCTAAAGTATAAAATAAACTTGGTCTTATTTAAAAAGCAATGACCATAAACAAAGAACACAAAGGCTTACAGCACTGTCAAAACTAAATGGTTTAAATAGTTTCCTCGGTTTCAAGTATTGTCATCATCTTACAAGTATGTACTGCACAGAAAAAGTAATTTCTGTTTCTCTCACACAGGAAAACAGATTTTAGGTTGGCAAATAGAAAAGAAGGAGGGGGAGTATTAATTCAGTAAACAGAAGCCTTAGCTCTGACCATAGAGACAAACACAAGATTTATTACTTACGACGCTGTTCCTCGATCCCACACTGCCATCTGGAAGGTGAACTAAACTAGGAAATTCAAGTTCCATGTGGTTTTTTTTTTTTACATTCGAGTCAAGTAACCACAGCGAGGCCCTTCCACAACATCTCCCTCTCTCCCATCTCCACAAGTTACTACGCAAGCCTCCCCAGCTCGCACGCTCACTTTTTTTACACGAAAAAACAGGTAAAATGGATTCACGAGGCACTGACACAAGGATACCTCCTACCTGCCAGCTTCTCAGCTGTGTCAAACCCTGGGTTCAAACCACAACGCCTAGTCACGCCTAACGACCCCTCTTCCTAATTAACAAGCCTCTTTTTTCGACACCGCACGTACCTTTGCGCCTACGTACCACGCAAGAGCGTTCATTTCCACACCGCCTCGCAAACGAAGCGGCACACCAGCGACGTGCCGCTCTACCGAGATTCTTTCGGCTCCCCGTCTCACCAACGTACCGCTCGCAGCCCCGGCAGCGGCTTCCCCGCAGGCACCGGCAGGGCGGTTGAGGCGGCCCGGACGCTTCCACCCTCCCCGGGCAGCACCGACCCCCGGGCCTTCCCTCCTCCCACCGCGGCCCCACGCTCTCACCTGCCCCGTGTGCGTGATCAGCTCGCCGGTACCGGAGGCCCGCACGCCGTAAGGCCGAACGGCGGCGGCCGCCACAACCGGGCGGAACGGCAGCAGGAGGCGGAAGGTCGCGCCGGGCGCCGCCATCTTGAGGCGGCCACGTGACACGCCCCCTCCCAGGCCGAGGCGGGCGCAGGCGCAGCCCGTCGCCCGCCCTCCGCCGCGCATGCGCGGGGCCGCCTGAGGCGGGGAGCTGAGCGGCCGGGCTGCGGCGGCAAGAGGGGAGCGGCGGCGGCGGCGGTGCCGGTCAGTGCCCGGTGCTTTCCGTTCGGGGTTTGGGGGGGTCGGGTCGGGTGTCCTCACCGGTTCGCTGTCCCCGCAGGGCGCGGAGTATGCTGTCTTTCCTAACCAGGGTCGCCGGCGGGCCGCTCCGCTCGCTGGGCCGCTCGCCCTTCTCTTCCCTGGCCCCGTGGTGGCGGGCGGCGGTGAGGCGGGCCCCGCCGCTGTGGTGCGGGGCGGCCGCCCCCCGCGCCTCGCTGCCGGCCCTCTCGCCGCCGCCCGGGTTGCTGCTGCCGCCGCCGGTCCTCCTGGCGGGGCTGAAGACGAAAACCTCCTTGAAGAGGCGGTGCAAGGACTGCTTCATCGTCCGGCGGCGGGGCCGGCTGTACGTCCTCTGCAAGACCAACCCCCGGCACAAGCAGCGAAAGCTGTAGCCCCGCCGCCGGGAGCCTCTCCCGGCTGGGAGGGCGGCTGCGGGGCCCCGGAGGGGCGGCGTTCCCCCCGTCGGGCCTGGGAGCCCTGCCTTCTGCCTCCCCGCCGCTGGGACCGCTGCCCCTTCCCTGGGCGACCCTCGGGAGCTGACCGCTGGGGACGCGAATCCCAAAATGGTGTCGGTGAGGGTGGTTCGTCTTAGCGCTGACGGAGAGCGAGTCAAGTTCTTGGCGGCCCTTGCCGTGACTTCGGACCGTGGATGGGGAGGACTGGAGTGGGAAGCCGCAGCTTTCAGGACCTCCTGTCGTCTTAGCCGTGAAGCCTTAAAATCACCGCGCTGTTCAGTTAGTAACGGCAAAGCTGAGTCATTGGGACTCCGAGATCCATTTGTGTTTCATTAAAGCAAAATGAAAATAAACGCTGCCGGTTGTGCATTATTACAATATACAACGAATCTTTCTTAAAAAAAAAAAGCCTAAATATGCAAAGCTGTGATAACAGAACCAATAGTTGCAAGCTCAGGTGTGCCCCTCTCAAGGGGCAAATTAATATGAAATAAGTTGCATTGAAAGGTAATGTTCTAGCTTTTGGCTTGGCTCATAGGTGAGGTAAAATTTTTTTTTAACTGTTGATTTGCGCAGACATAATCCCACGTAGCTTCAGTAATGCCAATGTAAATAACCCTTGCTGCTTATCACCATGGGTTTTGAGGGGAGATGGTGGTATTTTAATTAGTATAAAGTAATCCACACTTTTTAAAGTTTTAGTGTCTAAAGTCAGCATTTAATGATATTTTGACCATTCACAGTGTATTCAGAAGTGTTCTTAGCCTCATCTTCCTTCAGAGAAGTCTCCTCTGATGTTTCTGGTGTACCTACTATTCTACAGGTACCTACTATTTCTAAGGTTTCCCAAACCTTAACCCAAATAAAAAGGCAATACCTAGGAATCATTGCCTTTTGGGTGGAGTTTGTAAACCATTTTGTGTAGGTGTCTACAGCAAAGAAGATAAAAATAGTAATTTCAGATTCCAGCTATTTGCCTTAAGTTTCTGCAAAGCTTCAGGCTCACTCACAAAATCAGGGAGGCTTTAGAATTAGCCACCCCCCCCTTTTTTTTAATGCAACTTTTCCTCTGTCCCTTGAAACAGCTCTCTCCTAATAGAGGTGTGGGGAGAATGACTGGGAACACTAATGCCTCAGAGGTCACGTAGCCAAGCATGCTGTTGAATGCAAACTCTAATGGACTGGTACCTGTGGATTACAATTAGACAGCCAAAATCGCAACAATCCCCAAAGGTGTTCCTCATGCTTGTGAATATGGTGATGCTTGAGGCAGGAGTGTTCAATCTTGTGAACTGCAAGTTCTCAACAGAAGGTACCAAAATAAACTTTTGGACAACTATCAAGTTTGTGCTACAAGTTTGCCAGAGTACTGTGAGAGAGTGTCCCCAACTTAGAAGAGGTGAAATTGGTTGAGCACTGTGTTTCGGGTTGCTGTAACATTGGATAGGATGATGACTTGAAGACCTTTTCTGCCAGTTATAATCCCACAACTTTAAAAATTCAGTAACTTTTATAATTACATCTTTTTTTGCTAGGTGCTTGATGGACAATGAGAAGCTAAGCCTGGAAAGCTGTGGCTAAGCAACCCAGAGGCAGTAGTTACTGACTGCTTCCCATGTGTTGGGCAGTTTGTCTTTTCACTCATGTGTCTCATCACTGGAAATGTGGGTCTGGAGAGAGAGAAGGAGGTTAGTTAATAACATATACATCCATCTTCGGGGACACCAAACAAGTTCACGGCAATGAAAGGAGAGAGAAATGGCCAGCTTCATGTAACTGAAGAGAGACAGACTGATTCAAAATGTAAAAGCCTCCTCAAAGCCAAAGAACCTTGAAGTAGTGGAAAACTTGCTCTGCTTTCAGAAGGTTTGGTTGAAATGTAGGCACTCATGAATAAGAGCTTCTACTTTCTAAGTACCTGTAGCTTGTGCATGTAAATAAAATGTAAGCAGAGAAAGCCCTTGGAAAAGTTTTACACCTTTAACACAGTTTGCAGTTAAGCAGAAAAGCTCTGATTCTCAGATCAGAGTTAATGGTACACGTTTCTAGGTGTGTGCTGTGTGTTTTCTTCTGGCAGAAGAAGAGACTTGTATGCTCTGAACCCCTGTGATACCTTAAAGGTGTACCAATAGCTACACTCACAAGGTAAGTGGTGTATGTATGTCCGGAAAACCCAGTGATTTCCAGGCCCACCCACTTTCCTGGAGGATGATGAGGACTGTGCAAGGACTGAGCTGTCAATTGAATGAGTTGGCCATCAGGTGAAGTGAGGGTATGCAGGGGTTTTTTTTTTAGGAAAGCTAATTGGCAGCTGGTCTTATTGCCTCCCAAACAGTTCATCTAGCCCCTTGGTTCTGTCAGAAAAAAGGGCAGCTCTCTGGTACAAGACAAATTGTGCTGGCGGGTTGCTGGGGAGGTGTTCAAACCAGGGCTCGCTTGCCAAAGAGCAACTTCAGATGGTGAAGAGAGAGACCTGCCAGTACGAGTTGCCAGGGCTAGGAGCAGCCGTCGATCTCTGGCCAGACTTTTTGAATGCAGTAGTGTGTGGGGCTTGGGGACAAATTTACTCATGCCAGGCTGGTGCCTGTTAAATACAGTCTACACTCGGCAACAGGGTGTGAAATTTAGGGATAGGATTACTGTACAGCAGAGGGGGGCACAAATTTCTATGTTTTCATCTCTGCTTTTAACCCAAGACTTAAGTTTTTATATAGTGCTGACTCAGCAGCCTATTTCAACACCTTATAATTAGGAAAAATTGTTTCACAATTAAAGCCATTGAATTTAGTGCTGCTAGTCAGAAACTTGAGATGTGAAATAATTTGAATTCAAATGTTTAATATGTCTGTAAATTATTTCTGTGTTGTGATCCGAACAACGCATGTTTGTGCTATCTGGGGTGGAGCATTCAAAAGAATGGAGGATTCACGGCCATCACTGAAACAGCATATTTGGTCGTGCTAATAGATTTTGGAAAGAGGATTATAGGGTTAGGAACTAGAAGGCTCTGAAATGTAATTGTACTCTGCCATTGACTTGCTGTATAATCTTGAAAAAATAATTTTGCCTTTGTCTCAGTTTCTCCATCTGTTAGGCGGGAGTGCTGAGTCTCACACTTCTAAGTACCTTTTTTTAGTTGATGTCCACAAACTGTTACAGAGGGATGTGTTCAAAAACAAATCAGATTCTATAGCTTTCTGTAATTTGGATGACATGAGAAAGGTGACTAGAGCTGGTGGTGGTGCATATTAAGTTTGTTTACAACAACTACAAAATGAGAAGCTGATATAATGTCAGCCAGTAGCCTAGTGGTTGGTAGCTAAGAGTTTACATCCTTCATTACAGACTTTCTGAATGTTGTGCTACTTAAACAACTGTTTTCAAAGGATAGGGTACACAACTGCTACTTAAGCTACCCAGGCCAAAAATTTAGTCCTGGAATGCTAAAAAAGCCAATCTGTATTAGTTCCATAATTGCACACATTTTCTTTTTTATTTCTCCCCCCTCCATGGATGTTGTGTGGGCAGAAGATGAAAGGGAGGGGAATGATAAGGAGAGCACAGCTAAAATGTAAAATGGTTTTGAGGGGAAATAGGACCCGATAACACAGGAAGAAGAATCCATACACTGAAAACTGAAATAAGACTCGGGCTCCAGTTACATTTTCAGCTTCTGGTTTCCTGCTGGTTTTGTGTCTAGGTTACCCCTTCCAGATTCCTTCATTATTCTTTAAATCCCCACAGTGGAGTAGGACCATGACAACTGATGTTTCCTGTGACTGTCTCCATCATACAGTTATGAAAATCATTTGCAGTTGTGAGTGACTGAACTTGTTTAAGTTCTCAGAACTGTTCTAGGGAATGAGACTATCAGATTCCTGATACGCAACAGGTAGAGATGTATTTAGGTCAACTGGAGGATAAATCTTAGAGCTCATGTATATTAATGATTGTCAGACTTTGTCTGTGGTTGTGTGTATGGTAATTATGGTATTGGTTGCTGAATTCAGGACAATAGCTCCTCGATGATGACAGGTGAGGGAGAAGTCTTTGGGGACTGTAGTACTGAGGGAGCTGTGTCTGCTCGGATCGAGGTGGTACGTGCTGAAGTTAGGTGACTGACGGGTGACTTTTCCAGATTCTGACACCACCAAAGTCAGTTTCCCAGGTTCAGTTAAAATAATAGCTATTTTTTGGTTCTGTAGACACCATGTTACTTTTCCAATTATTTTATCTTACCCTGTATGTAAGCAACAAAAAATAAAAATAAGCACAAGAAAGAGCAAACCTTAAGAGCAATTGCTAATGCCTTTGCAAAGTATTAACAATCGAAAGCTTTCCTTTATTTGTAGAGGTGAAGTAGATGGCTCTTCTGTAATATCCATGAGTCCTTGACTAGGCAAAGGAGAATTAAAAGTTGGAAGTATTATTTCACAAGAATATTTCACCCTCTTAAACAAGGAAAAAGAAAGTGAGAAGCAGGCTGCTTTCTCTTATTTGTTTAACAGTGCAAATGGACACAACATGCTGTGGCAGGCACTGTTCACAATATCTTCTCTGTAACGCCAAGGTCTCTCTGTGGTTTCAGTGAGCCCCATGCACCTGATATTAGAGAGGTTTCATTACCAAAGCTAGTTTACCTGTATCTGCAGTGTCACCAAATTCTAAAGTTCTGAATCATCAAGGGTGGACATAACCTTGACATACGCTGCTGAAAACTGTCAAATTACTTTTAAGGTGCAAATTAAGGATACAGTAGTCCTTTTCAGTTTAATAAGGCTGATCATACCTTTAAATACTGGCATTCATTCCATTGCAGCTCATCAGATTATTAACTTGGAGCGTGAAATTCATACCAGTAGCTTAAATTGAGGGGGGCTGAATGTTAGTGCCAGAGGCTGAGAAGGGGCTGGGTTCTTTCCAACTACCTGGGACAGTTTAACTCACCGCATCTATGAGGGGTCATGCCCTCACCTGTCTGGTCTCCTCTGCTCTGCAGGACTGAATTTGTCTTCCTGTAGGAGTAGCTGAACTGCCTACGAAGCTGTTATTGAACTGTCACACTTTACAGCCCAGTTTATTTAGGTAAGTGGTGGTGTTTTACTTCTATACCTCTGGGAGATAAACTGCAGCAGTTTTGTTATTGCTCCGTATCCCACTTGTAGTGGAGGCAGCAATTTTTATAAGAGCTTCATCACAGTGAAGACATTGAACCTGATCTAAAAATGATGAAAGTGGGTATGGGGAGAATATTGGCACCCAAGATAAAGCTGTCACTTGCTGGAGTTATCCACCTGCCTCCAGAAATGGAAAATTCACCATTTCACCTAGAAGCTTGTGCATCAGACTTTGAAATCCATTGTCTGTAAATGTGAATACAGTGTTGAAAAAGAGCAGTATTTTTCAAGAAGCCACCTGTTTTTATGTGGCACGTTGTGCAAAAAGGAAAGAAAAGTGAACTTTGTGAAGTTGTTTGACCTAAAAATACATTGATTCCATTTAGTGGTTGAAAGTAAGCAAAGGAACAGGCAGGGAATGATGTAAGCCTCTCTGTTGCACAGGATTGAAGATTGGTAACGGACAGTGCCTAAATGAGGAAAAGGCTGGGAACGAGCAGTCTCAGAGTCTGTAGGGTTTAAAAGGGGACTCATCACTATGAAGAAAATAACCTAGGAAGCTATTCTTTATAAAAACGGTGACTGAGATATCTAAAATAGGTCGCTTTCATAGGAAGTTCAGGCTTTAGATAAGAACCATTGCGTGTAGATTGTGCGCCAAGTACTTTGGTTTTCTTTGAATGCTCATCCTGCTATTAAATAACAAGTTGGTTTTAAGAAAGTTGTCTGGTCATTCATCCTGGTCACCGATTGCATAGTCACAAAAAGGGAACTTACTTGATGTATTTAAGTGAATGACAATACAGTAAATATGAAATGGTGAACTGGGGCTTAATCTGAAGGCTGAAGAATTCTGTCTTACCAGAGGTAAAGGCATGAAACCTAAAACAGGGCTGCAGCCAGAGATCACGTAGTGGATAGGCGAGCAGCCAGTCTTGCAGCTACGGGTCTGTTCCAAAATACTGTCGCTTCACTGTTAAAAAGGTGAGCTTGTTTGCTTTAATTTGCAGTTACTAAATTTTGCCATGCCTTTCATTGTTAGGGTCCTGTATTTTTGTTTCTTCGGAAGGTACAGAGTCACTAAATTTGAGTCACCCTTTAGTGTTTTAATAAGCTAATCGGATTAATCATTTTAGGTTTCTCACTATAAAATATTTTTTCTAGCCTTTGGATATTTGTATTTCCTGTACCCTCCCCGCATTTCTTTCTAAAAATACAAACACAGGAATTGTAGGCAGAATCAGCCTTAGTGATGCTGAACACTGAAGTTAAAATGCTCCTGAATTTTGCACTCACCAATCTTCTGCTTCCTTCATCTGCAGATCCCATTATTGCTACAGCTTTCCATGGAGTTCATGTTTGTTGACAGTTTTCTGTGGCCAGTAAAGGCTTTACACTGCTTAGCACTTCACAGCCTTCTGTTCTGCAGGTGTAGCTGCGATGCCCGGTTGCTAGATGTATGACTTTGCATTTGAATGTAACAAAACAAAATTGTTTTGAGTAGGTTCAGTGTGTTGAGCAGCATAAAATTTTCCCCATGACTTCATTATTATTATTACTTTGCTGATTTTTATTACCCTGAATTTATCAGTGGTTGATCTATATCACTTCCAAATCACTAAAAAATCCACAGAGTATTGATCACTTGTCCTAATACCCCTGAAACCACAGTGAAAGACATTCAAAATTCATGATGGTTCCCATTTGCAGTTACGTTTTGACATCTGTTCTCAAGCAGTTGTTAATTCATATATATATATATATAGATTAGGAATTTTTTTTAGAATTTTGAATCTTAAGACATCTCACGAGTCAGTTCGAATCACTGTCGTTTTAATCCTGGATCTTGTTCATTTGATCATCTGGCCTGCATGCTTGATGGACAGCTTCCAGGATGCTTTCTTTCCTCAGAGAAAACCCAGAAGCTGTTCAGTGTCTAGACTAGTTGAGCTTATTCTTATATACAGTATGGCTGGTTCCTCTAGTCCATCCTGGGCCTCCGGTGCTACTTCAGCTGGCCTTGATGTCTCACATTACTTCATACCATGGTCTTCTGCATGCAGCATACATCCTCAGCATCATCCAACAGAAGCACAAACATGGAAGGCTGCAAATCACCCATCTCATCATCTTGGGCACATAGTAAGGAAATGCTATTTTTGTAAGGATTTGTAACGTGTGATGTTCAAAGAGGGGTTAGGAGGGAAAATAGGCAAGGAAAGACAAGGAGTTTGTGGTGGAAGATCCTGTGAAATGTTCAGCATTTGGAGTCTCCTTAAGCATTATGTAGTTGTAGTGTCTCCAGGCACTTTAAAAGATGCTGCCTGTGAATGTTATGGTCACAACCAGCTCTAGGCCAGTTCGTTGGGAGAATGGTGATCATTGGAAAAAGTTGTAAGGGCAATATACATGCATAAACTCCAACTCCCTGCTGTTCTGGCAACTACTTCATATAATTATTTAAATAAATTCATTAAGTTCTGCATTGAAAACTAAGTGTCTTTTGCTAACACCACTCTTTGAAAGATAGTGTAGAATTTCCCTCCTCTTCCGAATCTTCTTCTAACTCCAGCTCTACATTTATTCGGGACTTGTTTATACTTATGCCAACATTATCTTTTATGTTAAATAGCACATCTGTTCCTGGGGAATTTACCTGCTTGATATTTATTTCTAGGCAGCTTGATATTTATTTCTAGGCAGCTATCATGTCCTTTCTCAATCTTTGTTTTCCTAAGCTGAACAAGTAATTTTAGTCTTTTCTCATGAAGCAGACTTTCTGCTCCTCTCATCATCCTAATAGCCCTTTTGTGTAACTTTTGAATTTGTGAGATAAGGTTTGTAAGGAGAGGTAATATATTTTATTAGATCACTGATATAGTTAGAAAGAAATAGGAAAGCTTTTGGGTATACAAGTCATTCTCACGTATGCCCAAAGCTTACCAGCTTTTTTTCCAACTATCTCAATTTTCTAATAAAAGATATTGCCTCTGCCTACAAGCATTTCCTCTCATACATTCTTAGACATTATTGGCTACACCATACACCTTTTGAGTTAATCTTTCCTGAAATATTTTATACAATCTTGTCCTCCCAGATATTTCTGGGTTTGCCAATATGACAGATGAATAACTACCTCTGTGTTTCTTGGAAACACACCTCACCCAAGGTATTTTAGGATTGCCTTTGAACAAGTCGTGGGCCAGCTTATATTAGTGCTGCAGCATCTTTACTTGAGATACCAGTATGCACAGGTTTTTGTCCTACAAGTAGCCAGCAGCCTACTTTCCTTCATTCAGTTCGTGGGTGTTTTTATTATTATATTTTCCCCCATGTTGGTTTCTTATTGCTACCTTGCCTGCACATTTGACTGAACATCCCACTTTTTGTGACAGAAAAGAAGGGACACGCAACTAGCTTCTCAATAAATGTTTGGGTTTTTGGCACACCCATCCAACACCTCACTTTTAGTCACTTCCTTACCAACCTTAAATTCATCAGATAATCCTCCTTTTCTCTGTTTTAATTAACTTCATAAATGGACTGTCACGTTTTCTTGAACTCCTGATAGACTAGATCTACTGTATTTTCCTTTTTAGAAAAAGTCAAAGAAAGGTGCTTTCGTTTGACATGATGTACACATCCTACATTGTTTCATTTAATCCTGTTTTCTGTTTATTTTCACATCATTACTTTTGTTCCATATCAAAACTCTTTTACACTGTGGAATTTAGCTTACAAGCTTGCGGTACTTACTTTCTACTGCTGCTGTTTCAGTATTTTTAAAAAAGTATGAAATCAATAGGGCAAAAATATCCTGAGCCAGCTCTTTAAAGTCTCCTTTTAAGTTATCTGGACCAGCTGCTGTAATGTATTTATGCCTAGGTACACACTAATTGTTGTCTGTCATCAAGTGGTTTGATGGCGTAAGGCTACCAAAAGATTGAACAACAACTTATGGTTTGGGTTTGGTTTTTTTTGTTTGAAACAGAAAAGAGCAAAAGCTATTTTGCTGTCTTTCCTCCCACACTGCCCCCAGGTGTAGACATATATAAGGGGTCATGTTTTCACAAGGGAAAACAGTGTGCCTTTAAAATGCTAGCCAATGTGTACGCAATTCCTCAGGAGGACAAGAAAAGTTTAGTTTCAACACCTACTACCAGGGGTGTCTAAAACTGCAGGTGTTTCTTAGCCACCCAACCCATACACCATAGAAGTCTCTGTGCTTACACAAGGGTTTTTGTATCCTTCAAGTAGTATGTATGACACAGTAAAAAGAACCCTTCGTTACCTTTCAAAAGGTACATGTATGTGAATTTGGATACTGAAATACATTAATATTTGAAAAGAAATATTGCACACTAGTTTTTTTTAAAGATTTTAGAATTTCAGTAAAATAGCACCAACCTGACCTAAACCCCACTGAAGCAAGTGGGAAGAAGCTGAGTGACTTCAAGGAGTAAGATGCCATGTATATGTTCTCCGCAGAGCACACCCTGTCAGAGGTCCCTCCCCAGAAGAGGTGATAAGGTGGGAGCTGGGATGTGTGAAGCCTGTCCAGTGATTCACGCCTGTGCAAAACAGCTGATCTAAGGGCTTGGAGAGTCCCTCAAGGACACACAAGCTGCATTTCTAATACAATTTCAAGTGAAGAGGGTTTCCTTGCCAAAGTCTTCATATTCTCAGCTCCAAATAATAGATGATCCTACCAAAATTATATAAAAATGAGATGTCTTATAAAGATGAATGGCATGCTTTGTAGGATACCAAGTGTACTCCTCTTAAACAGTCTATTTTTAGTGATTTCTTAAGAAATGTTATGCATGTTTGTATATGTGAAGGTTTGACTGGACTCACCAATCTTCCTTTTTTTTTTAATAAACCAGCATAAAGCAGAATTTATTTACATAATGCAATGATCCATGAAGGTTACCATAACATCAAGGGACCATATTAGCCGCTTGAATGGAATTCATTAGAAATTAACTACCACTTAAATTAATTTTCCCACATTCACAAGGCTGTAATGGTGGAAAAAGGAACCGTCCATCAGCATGTACTGACAGGAGAGCTGTCACTGCTTTTATTTATAGGTGAATACATTAACCCATGAAGCAGCCTTTTCAGACCAAATCTTGAGCTTCTGTACAAATAAGCTCCTTCAGAAGACTTTTCTTTTAATAACTAATCCAGCCTCAGTTCAACAGGAACACATACTGCCTAACACTTTTGCCACTGGCTATATATATTGTAGCCTTTTCATAAGAGCAGTAGAAAAATTTACTCCTAAAACCCCCAAACTTCACACTGTACGTAGTTTATTTTCAATGGATAATATTATTGATTAGATCTAGTTATAGCAATATTATGTTATCGGTATTGGTAAAACTGCACACACAAAAGATTGTCCATTGATTTTTCTTCTTTTGTAGTTTGTTACATTGTTTGAATTTTTTAACTGTCTTACAAATGAATATACGTGCAAGTCTCAAAAACTGTAGGATGAAAGTGAACGAGACTTGGACCCATCTGTGATCTAGGTATGCTTTGGGCAAATTTACTGTAGTACATTGTGATAATCAATTTGAATAAGCTACAGTGGGAAGGAGCTTTGTGGCACCTGGTAGGCTACCATAGTTGTGACAAACCAATACAGGGTTAGAGGGGGGTGTCTTTTATCTATGTAAACCTCATAGCTGAAATGCTCTTAGCACGATTTCCTGTACGGTTTAATCCAAACAATTTTTTTCATGAATAATTATAGCTCAGAGCTAAAAGCTGGCCCTTACCAATTGATAACATTTTTTATTTTCTTTTTAACAGAGAAAGTTCAGTAAAAAAATGATAGCAATGTTAGCTTTTAAGAAACACCCCCTATCTATGACCGTTAATACTAAAATAACTAAATAAAATCAATTATACATGTTTTTCTGTTGGATGCTACCATATGTAATAAACAGTGGTGCCACAACAACATTAAATGAGCCTGTGTGCCAGCAGTATTTCTCACTGAAGTGGTTCACTCTCATTGCTGTACAGAAAGAGGAAATACAGAAGTTACAGTGAATCTCATAGCGTTGTGAACACTTTCTCTTACGTTCCTCCATGGTTTCCATACCAGTGTCAAAGCAAGCTTCACCACACAGTTTCTCATAGGAGGAATTTGGAGGGCCAGTGGCCTTCTCAGGTATTTCTGTGAGTTTATTGCTGTGTTCAGATGCTTGGCCAGCATAGCAAATAGATGAGCTTTTCCTGGGTTACCCACAAGTCCCTATATTCAAAAGGAACTAAAGGCTGTCCTGTTACTCCAGTGATAAAATTGCATGCTGTTATCTTTTACGTTGTCCCCTCTGAAGATTCTTTCCAACAGCATCTCAGATGTTACATGCTCAGGGCTAAAAATATAAACTCAGTAAGTGAAGAGAAAATATTTTACAAGCCTTGGTCCCCAATAATATATGTAGTTTTCCATTTCAATTATTTAAATATGGCTATACTATGCTATTCAACTATGCTGAATTAAAAACTCAGTGTCAGTATTACCCAAAAAACCTATCGTTGCTGTTGTGTCAGTCTCAGCCTGATGTCACACAACTTCACAAAGAATTTACTTGTGTTCACTTTTCTTATTTTTTATAGTTATACTTTAAATAGTTAAAGTGAAAATCCCTAAGTGCTTCTACCAATGGCTTGGGATGCTATTTATTTAGAATATAGGCAAGTGATTCTCTGATGTTCTTGTGGCAGCCTAAGGAAAGCTTGTAGCTGCGAACAGACTAGCCACTCTCCTTCAAAAGTAGCAACTGTCACCAGTACAACATATGATTTATTTATTATTTAATGGATTTAGAGCATTTAAAATCCTTACAAACACTATTTTGTCTGATTCTTCCACATTTTATGTGGCACTGCCTTTTAGCTTGTCTGATTTGTATACACTAATGTACACACATAATGTATAATGTGAATAAGTCAAACTAGAAAATTATGCTATTCTACTTAGTTCTCATCAGGGACTATGGTTAATTTGGTTAATTGATACAATATTAACTAAGTAATGACTCTCACTTCTGTCAACATTTTTACATTTGTTAAATTCCCCTGCCTGATTCTGCTTTTCTGCTTTATTTCCTTTTAAAATTTAAACATCTTAAGAAAAGGCTCTTCTCAATTAATGCATTTCATGATTGAGGAACACTGAAATTAACTTTTAGCCAATTAAATTTTTACGAGTATTTGCTATTGTCGACAGTAGTAAAAACTTCTGTTTCAGCCACATCAATAATTAATTTAGAAGCACATGCCTGAAATACTTCCACACATGCAAAGGAGTTGTTACTCTCCCACAGCTTCCCTCACAGTCATCCTGGTGACTCCCTTGGCACTAGTACGCCATTATTTTGTTGGCAGCATTTTGATTTCTGCATGGTTATGATTAACCTGTACAATGTGTTCCTCTTAATGCAAAGCTGTTTTCTTATCCCTTCAATTCTACAAACTGGAAAAAGCATATAGCCGGAGGCCACACAGAATAATACCAGTGTCAAGCTTTAAAAAACATATTTGTTTTGTGTCCTCTAAGGACAAATGATAGACATGTAAAAATGTTTTCTCTGTTTCTCTTTCAGGGAATACTTACTTTAGAATTAACTTCTGTCACAGAAAACATAATTTGAAGCATCAACTATATATTATTTCTGACCATTTCTGCTATAAAGAGGGAAAATAGTACATTGTGTATGACATGTGTGATTACAAGGTTATAGAAACTCTTTATGTTTCTCTTGTTGTTATGGTTTCTCCTTAGAAAGCTTGTCACTGGAAACAGAAGAGCGTCCTTCCTTCAAAAGAGGCAAGTATATAATACTATTAAGCAGCGCAGTGTAATGAATGTAATTAATTGCTTTATAATACTTTAAATTCCTACACCTCTGAAGCGCTCAGTGCTCTTCATCCAATCCAGCCATGTATCACTTTTGAAATACTTCAAATGAGAAAAGAGATTTTTATGATACATCCTTAAGTGTTCTGATGATTACACATGCTGTAACCTATTTCTTCATAAATGTATTCCGTCTTTAATTTTGTCCTCTTCAAGATACAATCATCCTAGTGTCCTTTTATTCATAAAGATTGTTCCTTTACATACTTTCTCTGTCTTACCTATTTGTTAATTCTTTTTCTCTGTGATATCAAGCATACTTCATTTCATGCTTCATTGTCCAGGTTTTAGTTTTAGCTCCAGTATATTAAATATTCCCACCCTTTTGCTCCATATTTTATAGTCGACAGTACAGAAGCGTTAAAAGCCTTTCTCAAGCAAAGAGAAAGATGAGTGTCCTTAATGTGGAATTCTTTTCCTTCGGAAACTTGATTGACCCCAAATCTTATGACTCCACAGTCAAGAAACATAAAACTCATTCAAGGCAAAAAGTATCTCAGCAACACTTCTCTGAAGTTAAAATATTAGAAATTTTCATTTTTCTCCCTATTTCCCACCCTTTCCCCTTGAAATAAAGACAAAACCTATACATTACAATGAAAAAGAAAATGAGAGGGGCCAAGCATCCCGAGATCCCACCGACGGGAAAGAGAGGCCCAAGCAGCCTGCGCAAGGTCTCCCAGCACTCCAGAAAGGAGTTGTTGATTGCCAAGTGTGGTGGGAGCCCTTCTTTCCCATCGCCCAGCCCTGCCCCTGGAGCGTGGAGAGGTGCCATCTCCTCTGCACGGAGCCCTGAGGGAGAGGGGAGGAGAGGACCTGGCATCCTTTGGGCTGCTGTGCCAGCAGGACACGAGGAGCCTGTCGGAGGACCCCGAGGGTGGTCCTTGGGGCGTGGAGGGGGTGGTGGGTTGGGTCTGAGGTGCACCCTTACTCTCCATACTAGTACGAAGGACGAAGCTTCGCACTGCTTTTGCGGTCTCTTGCTTGCCCATTCTGAGAAAGACCTCTCCTGTTTTGTCAGAATAATCGGAGGCAGCTCCTGAACTGGAGCCTTCCAGCAGGTTTCCAGGAAGAAGCTCCTGCCCTTCTCAGACATCTGCCAGAGGATCACTTGGAGGCACACGAAGGACACTGTGACGTGAGGGAAGAGCCAGCACAGCTTCACCAAGGACAACTTCTCCATGGGACCACGAGGCTTGCTTTGAGGAGGTGACTGTCGTAGCGGGACAAGGGGAGAACAGTGATTGCCATTTACCCTGACTTTAGCAAGGCCCATGACCACGACATCCAGACGGTAGAGGCATGGAGAGGAGGAGGGAACTCCTGTATGACGTGAGGACCACTGCCTTGTGCTCAGCAGGACAAATCCCACGTGCGGGGCAGCTGCTAGGGTCGGTGTGGCACAGGTCGGTGGTGGGGCTGATGCTAGGGTGTATTGGGTCTGGCTGAGATGGAGTTAATTCTCCCCATAGCAGCCCTCATAGCGCTGTGCTCTGCATCAGTAGCTAGAAAGGTGTTGATAGCACACCAGTGTTTTGGCTACTGCTGAGCAGTGCTGGCACAGCATCAAGGCTGTCTCTCCAACATTTTTGCCCCCGCCTCCATGGCAGGGCAACATCTTGGGAGGGGACATAACCAGGACAGCTGACCTAAACTAACCAAACAGATATTCCATACCACATGACGTCAGCTCAGATAGAAAAGCTAAGTAAAGGGAGACGGAAGGGGGGCATTTTTGTCTTCCGGAGCAACCACTACACATACCGAAGCCCTGCTTCCCGGGAAGCGGCTAGCCATCGCCTGCTGATGGGAAGTAGAGAATAACATCATTTGTTTTCCTTTGCTTTCGCGCGCGCGACCTTTGCTGTCACTATTAAACTGTCCTTATCTTGACCCACGAGCCTTTTGTTATATTTTCTCCCCCCGTCCAGCTGAGGAGGGGGAGTGATAGAGCGGCTTTGGTGGGCACCTGGCATGCAACCAGGGTCAACCCACCACATAGGGATCGTCTGAAGTACGGGCCTGGGTGGTAGCGGGACAACTTTCCGCAAGGTTGTGGGTGTCCCTTGCCACCTGGGAAGGCAGGAGAGCTGATGGGGATGTCCCTTGCCACCTGGGGAAGGCAGCAGCTCGATGGAAGCCAGGCCCTCTCCTCCCCTCTCGCTCGGGGCTCAGTGCGGAAGAGGTGGCAGCTCTTCACGAGGGGCGGTGGTGGGGATGGGGAAGAAGGGCCCAGGCAACCCTTGAGAGCAAAAGAACTGTTTAGTGGTGGGAGATGCTGCAGGTGAGCCTGTGGGAAGTCCACGGAGCTTGTTTTCAGTTAAACAGGACTTTCCAATTGTGAGCTTGTGCTGGCTATGACCAACGACTGCATTGGCTCTCAAGTATTTGTCAGTAACAACCAGAATGACCTCCGTAACTTTAGCTGGCACTGAATTGAGACCGATAGTTTGGAAACAAGAAATTCCTAGGGTTCGGTGCCTTTATTTATGACACTTTTACTTCATTTAAAAGACTAGTATCAAGTTTTTGATGTTACAGCCTAAAAAACCCCAGAATGTAAGGCACCGCCAAAGCATGCAGGTGGGCATGGAAACGGAAAGTTTCTAGAAAGAGCCTCCTGCTCAAAGACAGAGAGCGGGAGGTGTGACAGGAGTGCAGGCGCAGTTGCCCAAGTGCTAAATAAGAGAGGACAAGAGCATTTTTATTCTTTCGTAGTTAGTTTATTGCCCAGTCAAGAAGGTGCAGAGGCTGGGCCGCCGGCAGGGAGCTGGCCAGGCGCTCCTGCGATGGTGTTGGCACCACGTGTGGCAAAGGAGCCTGGGTGTCTGGGGTGCAGCCAGGTGATCCCTGTGGCGGGTGCACCCACTGCCTTCGATGGTTCTCACTGAGGTGGATCCACCTCCATGGGCTCCACGTCGTCCTTCGGTGGGCTGTCACGCCTGGGCCTCCCACCGTGCCTCAGCGGATAGGTACGCCGGGGCCCCATGCCGTTCCCCGACGTGCCCACAGCTGCGCACTGGACGACGATGGTTGCGTGAGCGAAGGCCATCATCGCCCTCCTGGCACGAGGAGGGATGTTGTTGTTCCTCCTCCTCCACCGATTGTCCTTCCTCAGGCTCCTGAGAGGCGCCTTCCCCTTTGACGGTCGCAGGAACCGTCTGCGTGCTGTCCCACGCCAAGGTGGGCAGCCACCCGTGTCGCTGCCGCGGCTGCTCCCCGGCAGGCAGAGACGCTTGGGCTGCACGGCGTTTGGCGGTGTGCCTATAGCCAAGCGCTGCATGGCCTCGATCAGCGGATCGAGGCTGACGACGCTGGTGGCGGGAGGGGTGACTGCGTCCCTCCTCCGCCTCCTCCTGCGCCGCCTCTGCTTCCTCCTCCTGGGACGTGCCTTCCTCCCCCGCGGTGGCGTGGAGGGGCTCTGTGGCGTCCCACGACAAGGTGGGCAGCCCCCCGCCTCGCCGCTGCTGCCGCCCGGCAGGCAGACTCGCTTGGGCTGCGCGGCGTCCGGCGGCGGGCCTACAGCCAAGCGCCGCATGGCGTCGATCAGCGGGTCGAGGCCGTCGACGCCGGCGGCGCGAGGGGCGACGGCGTTCCTCCTCGTGGGAGGTGCCCGCCTCCTCCGCGGTGGCGGGGAGAGGCTCTGTGGCGTCCCACGCCAAGGTGGGCAGCCGTGCGCCTCGCTGCTCCGGCTCCTCTTCCTTCCAAGCATGCTTGGCGTCTGAGGGCCTGGAAGCTCGGCGCTCTGCGGGCCGGCTGCGGGGCCCTGCTTATATAGGGCCGGTGGCATCAGCGGGCCTCTGTGATGGCGACTGTGACTGCGGCTGATGCGCGTGGCCGATTATGACGCGTTTGGGCGTGGTGGGGCTGTGGCCCGAAAGATGCCCAAATATGGGAGGAGGAGGGTGGTGGGGTCTGAGGGAAGGCAGGACAAATCCCACGTGCGGGGCAGCTGCTAGGGTCGGTGTGGCACAGGTCGGTGGTGGGACTGATGCTAGGGTGTATTGGGTCTGGCTGAGATGGAGTTAATTCTCCCCATAGCAGCCCTCATAGCGCTGTGCTCTGCATCAGTAGCTAGAAAGGTGTTGATAGCACACCAGTGTTTTGGCTACTGCTGAGCAGTGCTGGCACAGCATCAAGGCTGTCTCTCCAACATTTTTGCCCCCGCCTCCATGGCAGGGCAACATCTTGGGAGGGGACATAACCAGGACAGCTGACCTAAACTAACCAAACAGATATTCCATACCACATGACGTCAGCTCAGATAGAAAAGCTAAGTAAAGGGAGACGGAAGGGGGGCATTTTTGTCTTCCGGAGCAACCACTACACATACCGAAGCCCTGCTTCCCGGGAAGCGGCTAGCCATCGCCTGCTGATGGGAAGTAGAGAATAACATCATTTGTTTTCCTTTGCTTTCGCGCGCGCGACCTTTGCTGTCACTATTAAACTGTCCTTATCTTGACCCACGAGCCTTTTGTTATATTTTCTCCCCCCGTCCAGCTGAGGAGGGGGAGTGATAGAGCGGCTTTGGTGGGCACCTGGCATGCAACCAGGGTCAACCCACCACATAGGGATCGTCTGAAGTACGGGCCTGGGTGGTAGCGGGACAACTTTCCGCAAGGTTGTGGGTGTCCCTTGCCACCTGGGAAGGCAGGAGAGCTGATGGGGATGTCCCTTGCCACCTGGGAAGGCAGGAGAGCTGATGGGGATGTCCCTTGCCACCTGGGGAAGGCAGCAGCTCGATGGAAGCCAGGCCCTCTCCTCCCCTCTCGCTCGGGGCTCAGTGCGGAAGAGGTGGCAGCTCTTCACGAGGGGCGGTGGTGGGGATGGGGAAGAAGGGCCCAGGCAACCCTTGAGAGCAAAAGAACTGTTTAGTGGTGGGAGATGCTGCAGGTGAGCCTGTGGGAAGTCCACGGAGCTTGTTTTCAGTTAAACAGGACTTTCCAATTGTGAGCTTGTGCTGGCTATGACCAACGACTGCATTGGCTCTCAAGTATTTGTCAGTAACTCCCAGAATGACCTCCGTAACTTTAGCTGGCACTGTATTGAGACCGATAGTTTGGAAACAAGAAATTCCTAGGGTTTGGTGCCTTTATTTATGATAATTTTACTTCATTTAAAAGACTAGTATCAAGTTTTTGATGTTGCACCCTAAAAAACCCCAGAATATAAGGCACCGCCAAAGCACGCGGGTGGACATGGAAACGGAAAGTTTCTAGAAAGAGCCTCCTGCTCAAAGACAGAGAGCGGGAGGTGTGACAGGAGTGCAGGCGCAGTTGCCCAAGTGCTAAATAAGAGAGGACAAGAGCATTTTTATTCTTTCGTAGTTAGTTTATTGCCCAGTCAAGAAGGTGCAGAGGCTGGGCCGCCGGCAGGGAGCTGGCCAGGCGCTCCTGCGATGGTGTTGGCACCACGTGTGGCAAAGGAGCCTGGGTGTCTGGGGTGCAGCCAGGTGATCCCTGTGGCGGGTGCACCCACTGCCTTCGATGGTTCTCACTGAGGTGGATCCACCTCCATGAGCTCCACGTCGTCCTTCGGTGGGCTGTCACGCCTGGGCCTCCCACCGTGCCTCAGCGGATAGGTACGCCGGGGCCCCATGCCGTTCCCCGACGTGCCCACAGCTGCGCACTGGACGACGATGGTTGCGTGAGCGAAGGCCATCATCGCCCTCCTGGCACGAGGAGGGATGTTGTTGTTCCTCCTCCTCCACCGATTGTCCTTCCTCAGGCTCCTGAGAGGCGCCTTCCCCTTTGCTGGTCGCAGGAACCGTCTGCGTGCTGTCCCACGCCAAGGTGGGCAGCCACCCGTGTCGCTGCCGCGGCTGCTCCCCGGCAGGCAGAGACGCTTGGGCTGCACGGCGTTTGGCGGTGTGCCTATAGCCAAGCGCTGCATGGCCTCGATCAGCGGATCGAGGCTGACGACGCTGGTGGCGGGAGGGGTGACTGCGTCCCTCCTCCGCCTCCTCCTGCGCCGCCTCTGCTTCCTCCTCCTGGGACGTGCCTTCCTCCCCCGCGGTGGCGTGGAGGGGCTCTGTGGCGTCCCACGACAAGGTGGGCAGCCCCCCGCCTCGCCGCTGCTGCCGCCCGGCAGGCAGACTCGCTTGGGCTGCGCGGCGTCCGGCGGCGGGCCTACAGCCAAGCGCCGCATGGCGTCGATCAGCGGGTCGAGGCCGTCGACGCCGGCGGCGCGAGGGGCGACGGCGTTCCTCCTCGTGGGAGGTGCCCGCCTCCTCCGCGGTGGCGGGGAGAGGCTCTGTGGCGTCCCACGCCAAGGTGGGCAGCCGTGCGCCTCGCTGCTCCGGCTCCTCTTCCTTCCAAGCATGCTTGGCGTCTGAGGGCCTGGAAGCTCGGCGCTCTGCGGGCCGGCTGCGGGGCCCTGCTTATATAGGGCCGGTGGCATCAGCGGGCCTCTGTGATGGCGACTGTGACTGCGGCTGATGCGCGTGGCCGATTATGACGCGTTTGGGCGTGGTGGGGCTGTGGCCCGAAAGATGCCCAAATATGGGAGGAGGAGGGTGGTGGGGTCTGAGGGAAGGCAGGACAAATCCCACGTGCGGGGCAGCTGCTAGGGTCGGTGTGGCACAGGTCGGTGGTGGGACTGATGCTAGGGTGTATTGGGTCTGGCTGAGATGGAGTTAATTCTCCCCATAGCAGCCCTCATAGCGCTGTGCTCTGCATCAGTAGCTAGAAAGGTGTTGATAGCACACCAGTGTTTTGGCTACTGCTGAGCAGTGCTGGCACAGCATCAAGGCTGTCTCTCCAACATTTTTGCCCCCGCCTCCATGGCAGGGCAACATCTTGGGAGGGGACATAACCAGGACAGCTGACCTAAACTAACCAAACAGATATTCCATACCACATGACGTCAGCTCAGATAGAAAAGCTAAGTAAAGGGAGACGGAAGGGGGGCATTTTTGTCTTCCGGAGCAACCACTACACATACCGAAGCCCTGCTTCCCGGGAAGCGGCTAGCCATCGCCTGCTGATGGGAAGTAGAGAATAACATCATTTGTTTTCCTTTGCTTTCGCGCGCGCGACCTTTGCTGTCACTATTAAACTGTCCTTATCTTGACCCACGAGCCTTTTGTTATATTTTCTCCCCCCGTCCAGCTGAGGAGGGGGAGTGATAGAGCGGCTTTGGTGGGCACCTGGCATGCAACCAGGGTCAACCCACCACATAGGGATCGTCTGAAGTACGGGCCTGGGTGGTAGCGGGACAACTTTCCGCAAGGTTGTGGGTGTCCCTTGCCACCTGGGAAGGCAGGAGAGCTGATGGGGATGTCCCTTGCCACCTGGGAAGGCAGGAGAGCTGATGGGGATGTCCCTTGCCACCTGGGGAAGGCAGCAGCTCGATGGAAGCCAGGCCCTCTCCTCCCCTCTCGCTCGGGGCTCAGTGCGGAAGAGGTGGCAGCTCTTCACGAGGGGCGGTGGTGGGGATGGGGAAGAAGGGCCCAGGCAACCCTTGAGAGCAAAAGAACTGTTTAGTGGTGGGAGATGCTGCAGGTGAGCCTGTGGGAAGTCCACGGAGCTTGTTTTCAGTTAAACAGGACTTTCCAATTGTGAGCTTGTGCTGGCTATGACCAACGACTGCATTGGCTCTCAAGTATTTGTCAGTAACTCCCAGAATGACCTCCGTAACTTTAGCTGGCACTGTATTGAGACCGATAGTTTGGAAACAAGAAATTCCTAGGGTTTGGTGCCTTTATTTATGATAATTTTACTTCATTTAAAAGACTAGTATCAAGTTTTTGATGTTGCACCCTAAAAAACCCCAGAATATAAGGCACCGCCAAAGCACGCGGGTGGACATGGAAACGGAAAGTTTCTAGAAAGAGCCTCCTGCTCAAAGACAGAGAGCGGGAGGTGTGACAGGAGTGCAGGCGCAGTTGCCCAAGTGCTAAATAAGAGAGGACAAGAGCATTTTTATTCTTTCGTAGTTAGTTTATTGCCCAGTCAAGAAGGTGCAGAGGCTGGGCCGCCGGCAGGGAGCTGGCCAGGCGCTCCTGCGATGGTGTTGGCACCACGTGTGGCAAAGGAGCCTGGGTGTCTGGGGTGCAGCCAGGTGATCCCTGTGGCGGGTGCACCCACTGCCTTCGATGGTTCTCACTGAGGTGGATCCACCTCCATGAGCTCCACGTCGTCCTTCGGTGGGCTGTCACGCCTGGGCCTCCCACCGTGCCTCAGCGGATAGGTACGCCGGGGCCCCATGCCGTTCCCCGACGTGCCCACAGCTGCGCACTGGACGACGATGGTTGCGTGAGCGAAGGCCATCATCGCCCTCCTGGCACGAGGAGGGATGTTGTTGTTCCTCCTCCTCCACCGATTGTCCTTCCTCAGGCTCCTGAGAGGCGCCTTCCCCTTTGCTGGTCGCAGGAACCGTCTGCGTGCTGTCCCACGCCAAGGTGGGCAGCCACCCGTGTCGCTGCCGCGGCTGCTCCCCGGCAGGCAGAGACGCTTGGGCTGCACGGCGTTTGGCGGTGTGCCTATAGCCAAGCGCTGCATGGCCTCGATCAGCGGATCGAGGCTGACGACGCTGGTGGCGGGAGGGGTGACTGCGTCCCTCCTCCGCCTCCTCCTGCGCCGCCTCTGCTTCCTCCTCCTGGGACGTGCCTTCCTCCCCCGCGGTGGCGTGGAGGGGCTCTGTGGCGTCCCACGACAAGGTGGGCAGCCCCCCGCCTCGCCGCTGCTGCCGCCCGGCAGGCAGACTCGCTTGGGCTGCGCGGCGTCCGGCGGCGGGCCTACAGCCAAGCGCCGCATGGCGTCGATCAGCGGGTCGAGGCCGTCGACGCCGGCGGCGCGAGGGGCGACGGCGTTCCTCCTCGTGGGAGGTGCCCGCCTCCTCCGCGGTGGCGGGGAGAGGCTCTGTGGCGTCCCACGCCAAGGTGGGCAGCCGTGCGCCTCGCTGCTCCGGCTCCTCTTCCTTCCAAGCATGCTTGGCGTCTGAGGGCCTGGAAGCTCGGCGCTCTGCGGGCCGGCTGCGGGGCCCTGCTTATATAGGGCCGGTGGCATCAGCGGGCCTCTGTGATGGCGACTGTGACTGCGGCTGATGCGCGTGGCCGATTATGACGCGTTTGGGCGTGGTGGGGCTGTGGCCCGAAAGATGCCCAAATATGGGAGGAGGAGGGTGGTGGGGTCTGAGGGAAGGCAGGACAAATCCCACGTGCGGGGCAGCTGCTAGGGTCGGTGTGGCACAGGTCGGTGGTGGGACTGATGCTAGGGTGTATTGGGTCTGGCTGAGATGGAGTTAATTCTCCCCATAGCAGCCCTCATAGCGCTGTGCTCTGCATCAGTAGCTAGAAAGGTGTTGATAGCACACCAGTGTTTTGGCTACTGCTGAGCAGTGCTGGCACAGCATCAAGGCTGTCTCTCCAACATTTTTGCCCCCGCCTCCATGGCAGGGCAACATCTTGGGAGGGGACATAACCAGGACAGCTGACCTAAACTAACCAAACAGATATTCCATACCACATGACGTCAGCTCAGATAGAAAAGCTAAGTAAAGGGAGACGGAAGGGGGGCATTTTTGTCTTCCGGAGCAACCACTACACATACCGAAGCCCTGCTTCCCGGGAAGCGGCTAGCCATCGCCTGCTGATGGGAAGTAGAGAATAACATCATTTGTTTTCCTTTGCTTTCGCGCGCGCGACCTTTGCTGTCACTATTAAACTGTCCTTATCTTGACCCACGAGCCTTTTGTTATATTTTCTCCCCCCGTCCAGCTGAGGAGGGGGAGTGATAGAGCGGCTTTGGTGGGCACCTGGCATGCAACCAGGGTCAACCCACCACATAGGGATCGTCTGAAGTACGGGCCTGGGTGGTAGCGGGACAACTTTCCGCAAGGTTGTGGGTGTCCCTTGCCACCTGGGAAGGCAGGAGAGCTGATGGGGATGTCCCTTGCCACCTGGGAAGGCAGGAGAGCTGATGGGGATGTCCCTTGCCACCTGGGGAAGGCAGCAGCTCGATGGAAGCCAGGCCCTCTCCTCCCCTCTCGCTCGGGGCTCAGTGCGGAAGAGGTGGCAGCTCTTCACGAGGGGCGGTGGTGGGGATGGGGAAGAAGGGCCCAGGCAACCCTTGAGAGCAAAAGAACTGTTTAGTGGTGGGAGATGCTGCAGGTGAGCCTGTGGGAAGTCCACGGAGCTTGTTTTCAGTTAAACAGGACTTTCCAATTGTGAGCTTGTGCTGGCTATGACCAACGACTGCATTGGCTCTCAAGTATTTGTCAGTAACTCCCAGAATGACCTCCGTAACTTTAGCTGGCACTGTATTGAGACCGATAGTTTGGAAACAAGAAATTCCTAGGGTTTGGTGCCTTTATTTATGATAATTTTACTTCATTTAAAAGACTAGTATCAAGTTTTTGATGTTGCACCCTAAAAAACCCCAGAATATAAGGCACCGCCAAAGCACGCGGGTGGACATGGAAACGGAAAGTTTCTAGAAAGAGCCTCCTGCTCAAAGACAGAGAGCGGGAGGTGTGACAGGAGTGCAGGCGCAGTTGCCCAAGTGCTAAATAAGAGAGGACAAGAGCATTTTTATTCTTTCGTAGTTAGTTTATTGCCCAGTCAAGAAGGTGCAGAGGCTGGGCCGCCGGCAGGGAGCTGGCCAGGCGCTCCTGCGATGGTGTTGGCACCACGTGTGGCAAAGGAGCCTGGGTGTCTGGGGTGCAGCCAGGTGATCCCTGTGGCGGGTGCACCCACTGCCTTCGATGGTTCTCACTGAGGTGGATCCACCTCCATGAGCTCCACGTCGTCCTTCGGTGGGCTGTCACGCCTGGGCCTCCCACCGTGCCTCAGCGGATAGGTACGCCGGGGCCCCATGCCGTTCCCCGACGTGCCCACAGCTGCGCACTGGACGACGATGGTTGCGTGAGCGAAGGCCATCATCGCCCTCCTGGCACGAGGAGGGATGTTGTTGTTCCTCCTCCTCCACCGATTGTCCTTCCTCAGGCTCCTGAGAGGCGCCTTCCCCTTTGCTGGTCGCAGGAACCGTCTGCGTGCTGTCCCACGCCAAGGTGGGCAGCCACCCGTGTCGCTGCCGCGGCTGCTCCCCGGCAGGCAGAGACGCTTGGGCTGCACGGCGTTTGGCGGTGTGCCTATAGCCAAGCGCTGCATGGCCTCGATCAGCGGATCGAGGCTGACGACGCTGGTGGCGGGAGGGGTGACTGCGTCCCTCCTCCGCCTCCTCCTGCGCCGCCTCTGCTTCCTCCTCCTGGGACGTGCCTTCCTCCCCCGCGGTGGCGTGGAGGGGCTCTGTGGCGTCCCACGACAAGGTGGGCAGCCCCCCGCCTCGCCGCTGCTGCCGCCCGGCAGGCAGACTCGCTTGGGCTGCGCGGCGTCCGGCGGCGGGCCTACAGCCAAGCGCCGCATGGCGTCGATCAGCGGGTCGAGGCCGTCGACGCCGGCGGCGCGAGGGGCGACGGCGTTCCTCCTCGTGGGAGGTGCCCGCCTCCTCCGCGGTGGCGGGGAGAGGCTCTGTGGCGTCCCACGCCAAGGTGGGCAGCCGTGCGCCTCGCTGCTCCGGCTCCTCTTCCTTCCAAGCATGCTTGGCGTCTGAGGGCCTGGAAGCTCGGCGCTCTGCGGGCCGGCTGCGGGGCCCTGCTTATATAGGGCCGGTGGCATCAGCGGGCCTCTGTGATGGCGACTGTGACTGCGGCTGATGCGCGTGGCCGATTATGACGCGTTTGGGCGTGGTGGGGCTGTGGCCCGAAAGATGCCCAAATATGGGAGGAGGAGGGTGGTGGGGTCTGAGGGAAGGCAGGACAAATCCCACGTGCGGGGCAGCTGCTAGGGTCGGTGTGGCACAGGTCGGTGGTGGGACTGATGCTAGGGTGTATTGGGTCTGGCTGAGATGGAGTTAATTCTCCCCATAGCAGCCCTCATAGCGCTGTGCTCTGCATCAGTAGCTAGAAAGGTGTTGATAGCACACCAGTGTTTTGGCTACTGCTGAGCAGTGCTGGCACAGCATCAAGGCTGTCTCTCCAACATTTTTGCCCCCGCCTCCATGGCAGGGCAACATCTTGGGAGGGGACATAACCAGGACAGCTGACCTAAACTAACCAAACAGATATTCCATACCACATGACGTCAGCTCAGATAGAAAAGCTAAGTAAAGGGAGACGGAAGGGGGGCATTTTTGTCTTCCGGAGCAACCACTACACATACCGAAGCCCTGCTTCCCGGGAAGCGGCTAGCCATCGCCTGCTGATGGGAAGTAGAGAATAACATCATTTGTTTTCCTTTGCTTTCGCGCGCGCGACCTTTGCTGTCACTATTAAACTGTCCTTATCTTGACCCACGAGCCTTTTGTTATATTTTCTCCCCCCGTCCAGCTGAGGAGGGGGAGTGATAGAGCGGCTTTGGTGGGCACCTGGCATGCAACCAGGGTCAACCCACCACATAGGGATCGTCTGAAGTACGGGCCTGGGTGGTAGCGGGACAACTTTCCGCAAGGTTGTGGGTGTCCCTTGCCACCTGGGAAGGCAGGAGAGCTGATGGGGATGTCCCTTGCCACCTGGGAAGGCAGGAGAGCTGATGGGGATGTCCCTTGCCACCTGGGGAAGGCAGCAGCTCGATGGAAGCCAGGCCCTCTCCTCCCCTCTCGCTCGGGGCTCAGTGCGGAAGAGGTGGCAGCTCTTCACGAGGGGCGGTGGTGGGGATGGGGAAGAAGGGCCCAGGCAACCCTTGAGAGCAAAAGAACTGTTTAGTGGTGGGAGATGCTGCAGGTGAGCCTGTGGGAAGTCCACGGAGCTTGTTTTCAGTTAAACAGGACTTTCCAATTGTGAGCTTGTGCTGGCTATGACCAACGACTGCATTGGCTCTCAAGTATTTGTCAGTAACTCCCAGAATGACCTCCGTAACTTTAGCTGGCACTGTATTGAGACCGATAGTTTGGAAACAAGAAATTCCTAGGGTTTGGTGCCTTTATTTATGATAATTTTACTTCATTTAAAAGACTAGTATCAAGTTTTTGATGTTGCACCCTAAAAAACCCCAGAATATAAGGCACCGCCAAAGCACGCGGGTGGACATGGAAACGGAAAGTTTCTAGAAAGAGCCTCCTGCTCAAAGACAGAGAGCGGGAGGTGTGACAGGAGTGCAGGCGCAGTTGCCCAAGTGCTAAATAAGAGAGGACAAGAGCATTTTTATTCTTTCGTAGTTAGTTTATTGTCCAGTCAAGAAGGTGCAGAGGCTGGGCCGCCGGCAGGGAGCTGGCCAGGCGCTCCTGCGATGGTGTTGGCACCACGTGTGGCAAAGGAGCCTGGGTGTCTGGGGTGCAGCCAGGTGATCCCTGTGGCGGGTGCACCCACTGCCTTCGATGGTTCTCACTGAGGTGGATCCACCTCCATGGGCTCCACGTCGTCCTTCGGTGGGCTGTCACGCCTGGGCCTCCCACCGTGCCTCAGCGGATAGGTACGCCGGGGCCCCATGCCGTTCCCCGACGTGCCCACAGCTGCGCACTGGACGACGATGGTTGCGTGAGCGAAGGCCATCATCGCCCTTCTGGCACGAGGAGGGATGTTGTTGTTCCTCCTCCTCCACCGATTGTCCTTCCTCAGGCTCCTGAGAGGCGCCTTCCCCTTTGACGGTCGCAGGAACCGTCTGCGTGCTGTCCCACGCCAAGGTGGGCAGCCACCCGTGTCGCTGCCGCGGCTGCTCCCCGGCAGGCAGAGACGCTTGGGCTGCACGGCGTTTGGCGGTGTGCCTATAGCCAAGCGCTGCATGGCCTCGATCAGCGGATCGAGGCTGACGACGCTGGTGGCGGGAGGGGTGACTGCGTCCCTCCTCCGCCTCCTCCTGCGCCGCCTCTGCTTCCTCCTCCTGGGACGTGCCTTCCTCCCCCGCGGTGGCGTGGAGGGGCTCTGTGGCGTCCCACGACAAGGTGGGCAGCCCCCCGCCTCGCCGCTGCTGCCGCCCGGCAGGCAGACTCGCTTGGGCTGCGCGGCGTCCGGCGGCGGGCCTACAGCCAAGCGCCGCATGGCGTCGATCAGCGGGTCGAGGCCGTCGACGCCGGCGGCGCGAGGGGCGACGGCGTTCCTCCTCGTGGGAGGTGCCCGCCTCCTCCGCGGTGGCGGGGAGAGGCTCTGTGGCGTCCCACGCCAAGGTGGGCAGCCGTGCGCCTCGCTGCTCCGGCTCCTCTTCCTTCCAAGCATGCTTGGCGTCTGAGGGCCTGGAAGCTCGGCGCTCTGCGGGCCGGCTGCGGGGCCCTGCTTATATAGGGCCGGTGGCATCAGCGGGCCTCTGTGATGGCGACTGTGACTGCGGCTGATGCGCGTGGCCGATTATGACGCGTTTGGGCGTGGTGGGGCTGTGGCCCGAAAGATGCCCAAATATGGGAGGAGGAGGGTGGTGGGGTCTGAGGGAAGGCAGGACAAATCCCACGTGCGGGGCAGCTGCTAGGGTCGGTGTGGCACAGGTCGGTGGTGGGACTGATGCTAGGGTGTATTGGGTCTGGCTGAGATGGAGTTAATTCTCCCCATAGCAGCCCTCATAGCGCTGTGCTCTGCATCAGTAGCTAGAAAGGTGTTGATAGCACACCAGTGTTTTGGCTACTGCTGAGCAGTGCTGGCACAGCATCAAGGCTGTCTCTCCAACATTTTTGCCCCCGCCTCCATGGCAGGGCAACATCTTGGGAGGGGACATAACCAGGACAGCTGACCTAAACTAACCAAACAGATATTCCATACCACATGACGTCAGCTCAGATAGAAAAGCTAAGTAAAGGGAGACGGAAGGGGGGCATTTTTGTCTTCCGGAGCAACCACTACACATACCGAAGCCCTGCTTCCCGGGAAGCGGCTAGCCATCGCCTGCTGATGGGAAGTAGAGAATAACATCATTTGTTTTCCTTTGCTTTCGCGCGCGCGACCTTTGCTGTCACTATTAAACTGTCCTTATCTTGACCCACGAGCCTTTTGTTATATTTTCTCCCCCCGTCCAGCTGAGGAGGGGGAGTGATAGAGCGGCTTTGGTGGGCACCTGGCATGCAACCAGGGTCAACCCACCACATAGGGATCGTCTGAAGTACGGGCCTGGGTGGTAGCGGGACAACTTTCCGCAAGGTTGTGGGTGTCCCTTGCCACCTGGGAAGGCAGGAGAGCTGATGGGGATGTCCCTTGCCACCTGGGGAAGGCAGCAGCTCGATGGAAGCCAGGCCCTCTCCTCCCCTCTCGCTCGGGGCTCAGTGCGGAAGAGGTGGCAGCTCTTCACGAGGGGCGGTGGTGGGGATGGGGAAGAAGGGCCCAGGCAACCCTTGAGAGCAAAAGAACTGTTTAGTGGTGGGAGATGCTGCAGGTGAGCCTGTGGGAAGTCCACGGAGCTTGTTTTCAGTTAAACAGGACTTTCCAATTGTGAGCTTGTGCTGGCTATGACCAACGACTGCATTGGCTCTCAAGTATTTGTCAGTAACTCCCAGAATGACCTCCGTAACTTTAGCTGGCACTGTATTGAGACCGATAGTTTGGAAATGAGAAATTCCTGGGGTTCGGTGCCTTTAATTATGACAATTTTATTCCATTTAAAAGACTAGTATCACGTTTTTGATGTTGCACCCTAAAAAACCCCAGAATGTAAGGCACCGCCAAAGCGCGCGGGTGGACATGGAAACGGAAAGTTTCTAGAAAGAGCCTCCTGCTCAAAGACAGAGAGCGGGAGGTGTGACAGGAGTGCAGGCGCAGTTGCCCAAGTGCTAAATAAGAGAGGACAAGAGCATTTTTATTCTTTCGTAGTTAGTTTATTGTCCAGTCAAGAAGGTGCAGAGGCTGGGCCGCCGGCAGGGAGCTGGCCAGGCGCTCCTGCGATGGTGTTGGCACCACGTGTGGCAAAGGAGCCTGGGTGTCTGGGGTGCAGCCAGGTGATCCCTGTGGCGGGTGCACCCACTGCCTTCGATGGTTCTCACTGAGGTGGATCCACCTCCATGGGCTCCACGTCGTCCTTCGGTGGGCTGTCACGCCTGGGCCTCCCACCGTGCCTCAGCGGATAGGTACGCCGGGGCCCCATGCCGTTCCCCGACGTGCCCACAGCTGCGCACTGGACGACGATGGTTGCGTGAGCGAAGGCCATCATCGCCCTCCTGGCACGAGGAGGGATGTTGTTGTTCCTCCTCCTCCACCGATTGTCCTTCCTCAGGCTCCTGAGAGGCGCCTTCCCCTTTGACGGTCGCAGGAACCGTCTGCGTGCTGTCCCACGCCAAGGTGGGCAGCCACCCGTGTCGCTGCCGCGGCTGCTCCCCGGCAGGCAGAGACGCTTGGGCTGCACGGCGTTTGGCGGTGTGCCTATAGCCAAGCGCTGCATGGCCTCGATCAGCGGATCGAGGCTGACGACGCTGGTGGCGGGAGGGGTGACTGCGTCCCTCCTCCGCCTCCTCCTGCGCCGCCTCTGCTTCCTCCTCCTGGGACGTGCCTTCCTCCCCCGCGGTGGCGTGGAGGGGCTCTGTGGCGTCCCACGACAAGGTGGGCAGCCCCCCGCCTCGCCGCTGCTGCCGCCCGGCAGGCAGACTCGCTTGGGCTGCGCGGCGTCCGGCGGCGGGCCTACAGCCAAGCGCCGCATGGCGTCGATCAGCGGGTCGAGGCCGTCGACGCCGGCGGCGCGAGGGGCGACGGCGTTCCTCCTCGTGGGAGGTGCCCGCCTCCTCCGCGGTGGCGGGGAGAGGCTCTGTGGCGTCCCACGCCAAGGTGGGCAGCCGTGCGCCTCGCTGCTCCGGCTCCTCTTCCTTCCAAGCATGCTTGGCGTCTGAGGGCCTGGAAGCTCGGCGCTCTGCGGGCCGGCTGCGGGGCCCTGCTTATATAGGGCCGGTGGCATCAGCGGGCCTCTGTGATGGCGACTGTGACTGCGGCTGATGCGCGTGGCCGATTATGACGCGTTTGGGCGTGGTGGGGCTGTGGCCCGAAAGATGCCCAAATATGGGAGGAGGAGGGTGGTGGGGTCTGAGGGAAGGCAGGACAAATCCCACGTGCGGGGCAGCTGCTAGGGTCGGTGTGGCACAGGTCGGTGGTGGGACTGATGCTAGGGTGTATTGGGTCTGGCTGAGATGGAGTTAATTCTCCCCATAGCAGCCCTCATAGCGCTGTGCTCTGCATCAGTAGCTAGAAAGGTGTTGATAGCACACCAGTGTTTTGGCTACTGCTGAGCAGTGCTGGCACAGCATCAAGGCTGTCTCTCCAACATTTTTGCCCCCGCCTCCATGGCAGGGCAACATCTTGGGAGGGGACATAACCAGGACAGCTGACCTAAACTAACCAAACAGATATTCCATACCACATGACGTCAGCTCAGATAGAAAAGCTAAGTAAAGGGAGACGGAAGGGGGGCATTTTTGTCTTCCGGAGCAACCACTACGCATACCGAAGCCCTGCTTCCCGGGAAGGGGCTAGCCATCGCCTGCTGATGGGAAGTAGAGAATAACATCATTTGTTTTCCTTTGCTTTCGCGCGCGCGACCTTTGCTGTCACTATTAAACTGTCCTTATCTTGACCCACGAGCCTTTTGTTATATTTTCTCCCCCCGTCCAGCTGAGGAGGGGGAGTGATAGAGCGGCTTTGGTGGGCACCTGGCATGCAACCAGGGTCAACCCACCACATAGGGATCGTCTGAAGTACGGGCCTGGGTGGTAGCGGGACAACTTTCCGCAAGGTTGTGGGTGTCCCTTGCCACCTGGGAAGGCAGGAGAGCTGATGGGGATGTCCCTTGCCACCTGGGAAGGCAGGAGAGCTGATGGGGATGTCCCTTGCCACCTGGGGAAGGCAGCAGCTCGATGGAAGCCAGGCCCTCTCCTCCCCTCTCGCTCGGGGCTCAGTGCGGAAGAGGTGGCAGCTCTTCACGAGGGGCGGTGGTGGGGATGGGGAAGAAGGGCCCAGGCAACCCTTGAGAGCAAAAGAACTGTTTAGTGGTGGGAGATGCTGCAGGTGAGCCTGTGGGAAGTCCACGGAGCTTGTTTTCAGTTAAACAGGACTTTCCAATTGTGAGCTTGTGCTGGCTATGACCAACGACTGCATTGGCTCTCAAGTATTTGTCAGTAACTCCCAGAATGACCTCCGTAACTTTAGCTGGCACTGTATTGAGACCGATAGTTTGGAAACAAGAAATTCCTAGGGTTTGGTGCCTTTATTTATGATAATTTTACTTCATTTAAAAGACTAGTATCAAGTTTTTGATGTTGCACCCTAAAAAACCCCAGAATATAAGGCACCGCCAAAGCACGCGGGTGGACATGGAAACGGAAAGTTTCTAGAAAGAGCCTCCTGCTCAAAGACAGAGAGCGGGAGGTGTGACAGGAGTGCAGGCGCAGTTGCCCAAGTGCTAAATAAGAGAGGACAAGAGCATTTTTATTCTTTCGTAGTTAGTTTATTGCCCAGTCAAGAAGGTGCAGAGGCTGGGCCGCCGGCAGGGAGCTGGCCAGGCGCTCCTGCGATGGTGTTGGCACCACGTGTGGCAAAGGAGCCTGGGTGTCTGGGGTGCAGCCAGGTGATCCCTGTGGCGGGTGCACCCACTGCCTTCGATGGTTCTCACTGAGGTGGATCCACCTCCATGGGCTCCACGTCGTCCTTCGGTGGGCTGTCACGCCTGGGCCTCCCACCGTGCCTCAGCGGATAGGTACGCCGGGGCCCCATGCCGTTCCCCGACGTGCCCACAGCTGCGCACTGGACGACGATGGTTGCGTGAGCGAAGGCCATCATCGCCCTCCTGGCACGAGGAGGGATGTTGTTGTTCCTCCTCCTCCACCGATTGTCCTTCCTCAGGCTCCTGAGAGGCGCCTTCCCCTTTGCTGGTCGCAGGAACCGTCTGCGTGCTGTCCCACGCCAAGGTGGGCAGCCACCCGTGTCGCTGCCGCGGCTGCTCCCCGGCAGGCAGAGACGCTTGGGCTGCACGGCGTTTGGCGGTGTGCCTATAGCCAAGCGCTGCATGGCCTCGATCAGCGGATCGAGGCTGACGACGCTGGTGGCGGGAGGGGTGACTGCGTCCCTCCTCCGCCTCCTCCTGCGCCGCCTCTGCTTCCTCCTCCTGGGACGTGCCTTCCTCCCCCGCGGTGGCGTGGAGGGGCTCTGTGGCGTCCCACGACAAGGTGGGCAGCCCCCCGCCTCGCCGCTGCTGCCGCCCGGCAGGCAGACTCGCTTGGGCTGCGCGGCGTCCGGCGGCGGGCCTACAGCCAAGCGCCGCATGGCGTCGATCAGCGGGTCGAGGCCGTCGACGCCGGCGGCGCGAGGGGCGACGGCGTTCCTCCTCGTGGGAGGTGCCCGCCTCCTCCGCGGTGGCGGGGAGAGGCTCTGTGGCGTCCCACGCCAAGGTGGGCAGCCGTGCGCCTCGCTGCTCCGGCTCCTCTTCCTTCCAAGCATGCTTGGCGTCTGAGGGCCTGGAAGCTCGGCGCTCTGCGGGCCGGCTGCGGGGCCCTGCTTATATAGGGCCGGTGGCATCAGCGGGCCTCTGTGATGGCGACTGTGACTGCGGCTGATGCGCGTGGCCGATTATGACGCGTTTGGGCGTGGTGGGGCTGTGGCCCGAAAGATGCCCAAATATGGGAGGAGGAGGAGGAGGAGGAGGAGGGTGGTGGGGGCTGAGGGCCCCTTCCCTGGGTCTCACTCCCGCCCGCCATGTTGCTTGCCCGAGAGAAAGGCTGGGGATAGCTATACTCCATTTAAAAGACTCTTCCCAAATTAATAATCTCTGAAGTGTGGTATTTTTTACTCTTTCTTTCAAATCCGTAATTTCCTGGCTCAGCTGTGATATTGGGCCTGATCACAGAAAAGGGTTTCCAGGACCTGAGGAGTTTCTGCTAAAAGTGTGGCATCTTGGAAAGTTTTCTGCAAACCCTGTGGCTTTTTATAGCAGAGCCCTTGGTGACTGAGGAGGTGCTCATAAAATAGTCATGGTTCAGCCTGTCCAGCACTTTCTTTTGTCAAAATTCTATAATGGCCAAACAACAAATGAGCCTGCTAAGTCAATTAGAGAAGATCTTGTAAGCAGCACAGATCATCAAAATAATTGTGGTCCAAGAAAGTACAGGTTTGGCCTTCAGGGATCACATTCCCCAAACTGGATGCATGCTGTAGTGCAGTGACTTCTCTATGATCTATAAAAATCATGCTGAGAAGTCATATGTGGCACCCAGTCGGCTCTTGAAGGCTGGCCTTCAACTGCAGAGTGAGCACAGCCCACCTTCCTGGGAGAAGGAGCATGCAGTTTCCTGAGGACTTGGTCAGGAACATGAGGTGCCCTGGGCTGAAGATCCATGGTCGGTACCCAGAGATATATGAGTGAGCACCCAAGAAATCACCTCCAAGGGTTTGGCCTGAGAGAGAAGTAGTCCCTTCAGGGAGTCCTGTCACCTTGAGTTACTGGGGAACCAAAAGCCAGCAGGGAGAGTCCTTCTTCAAAGTGTCCTCTTCACAGGACTCCAGTGGGGTGACTATAGCAATAGCTTGGCCGGGTGGATCTCATCAGAGTGTGTGGCAGAGGGCCCAGTGGCAGCCTCAGCTGTTGTGCGGGATAATTCTCTCTCCAAAATGGAGCGAAACTGAGTCCTGGTTTGTGCTTTCCTTCCTTTGCCTGGAAGATGAAGTCTCTGCGTTTGTTATCAGAGGGTCTGGAAGCAGTCAGCCAGCAACAGCAGGGCAAACTGGTCTTCCCCCTTCAGACAGCTCTCAGAATTTCCTACAGCCTCTTCCAGCCATTGCTGGCATCCTTGTGTCAGTAGGGCAGGCATCCACAGGCCAATGCCCTCCTGCATGTTTTGGGAGCCAAGCACTCCTCTGTGCTGGCCCTCGCTGAGGAGCCGCCGAGAGGAACAGCACAGCATCCCTTTGCAGTGGTGGGATCTGCATGGACCTGCCTGAGCTAAAGGCAGCTGAGAGGGGAGCTTCTGAGGGCAATACTGCGGAGAAGGAGTGGGGCAGAGGTGAGACTTCTTTTGTTGTTTGCAGAACAGAATGCTTTCTGTAGCTGTAGATCCCTATTCCCTCTCTCGTATCTGTTTTATGATGTGCCGGCATTTCTCCAGAGCGGAGGGTAAAATACACACAGGATGCTTTTGTCTGTTTTGTCCCCTTTGCCTGTTCCATAACATCTTTTTTCCCTACAACAATTAAATTGTCCTCAACTTTCCCTCTTCAGTTGCAAAGCATCCTGCAGATTTTCTGCCTGGAGTGGAATTGCAAGAAATTTCTGAATGTATTTGACACAGATGTATTTTAAATAAATGCAAAATTCCGGCAGTTATTATTGAAATACTGTCTAACTCTTGGGTTCAGCTGGGTTTTGGAAAACATACTGGAAAGTGATGACAAAGAGCAGTTAAACAAAGAAAGAAATACCAAGAATCCCAACAAGTAATGACTTAAAAATATAGAAAAGCTGGTAGTAACAGAAGTGAAGCTAAAATTAACAGCAGCATTAAAAACCTAAAGTAAAATAGTTTTAATACAGCAGAATAAAAAAAGCAAACCAACCAGCTATATAGATCTTAGTTGTCAGTTGAAATGCTTCGAACAAGACTGTAGAAAATGAAGATTTTATCTTTATTTTGCCTTGTGAGCTAATTGCTTCAGAATTAAAAGATATTATCATACTGATGGTACTAGGATAGAACAGAAAGAACCACATGTGTTCTCCCTGATCACGATCCCATAGTAGTAATTAAAAACGAAGAGGAAAGGAAAGATTTTTCTGTCTATAATAGTTGGCCTCATTAACATATCAGCTACTCCTTCTTTGATTTAATGGAATATCAAACAGGTTGTGCTCCCACTTACAGTCATTAGGCTTGAAGTGCTGATTGCTGCATATTCAAGGCTGCCGGCTTCCGTGGCACCGTCACGAGGAATACCCACAGGTGTCTTTCTTACTGTTCAACAGTCGCGTTTGAAGGTGCATTAAAAATCTGATTAATTTGTCAATGAACAAAGCTGATTTCTGGGCAGGTTCAAAGAATTTTATTTTTATATATATATATATGTATACACACACACACATGCATGTATACACTTTTAAAAATTCCTAGGTCAGAACTTGTCCATATAATATATTAATGATTTAAAGCCACACTTACACTTTTTAGCACACTTTCTTTCCTGTACACGTGCTGGAAAATTCTTATAAATAAAAACCCGAGAATTTATTTAGGTTGACAATGGTTTTTCATTATTTTGGGACAGCAACTAAGAAATTGAAGTAATTTGTTACTTATAATTATGGCTGCTCTTAGAAAAATAGAATTTATCAATGGAATTTCTTCACGGATCAAATGTTTTGTACAGGCCACACCACTGTCTGCTGTCCAGACATTTTAGTTCACTTTGACAGGAAATATATCACCCATTTTGGTGACAAAATGAGAGTTACTTCCCCTTAATAAAAGGGCTGTGAGCCTTGTTGTGATGTTTCTGTGGTTTGTAAAATGAACTAAATGGTAAGCTTTACTGTTTCTGCTTGGACCACCACGCTAAGTTGTGGCACAGAGTTTCCAGCAGTGAGTGTCACAGGTAAATGCCTACTGACGAGCATCATCTGTCGGTGGCTCTAAAAATACCCATTCCTTTGGAGGCACAGCAGTCTCTGTTGGGGAGCCGTGGAGTGCAGAACCCTAAAATGCCTTGGGCCATAACTCATGCAACTGTTGAATGCACCAGCAACAGAAAATTGTGGAAGTGCTTGGGTGGTGTTTTCATTTGGCTTTTATGTGATTGCAGTGTGGCAATTAGTAATTTTAGAGAATAAACAAGATGACAACTGCTTTGCAGCAGAAGGCAGAAAGAACGAACTCATCAGTGCTGCCATACTCCCACTCCTGTTGTCCCATTCACATTATCTCAGTCACACACCGTAATTGGAAGTTAAGGCAGCAGCTCTTTTTTACACAGAATAAAAATATACAAATAACAAGCATTAAATAAGAAACATCACACCACATCAAGATTAACAAAAGTAATAATGCTGACCTTGCTAGCACTCAAGTCTTTTCAACCGCGAATAATCTTCCATCCTGACAGGGAAGAGCAAGACATCTAATCCTCTAGCATGTTCATGATAGAAGAATTGCCACTCCTTCCCAATTAATCATTACGTGAGACAGTTCCCTTATACTTGAAAAGATTATTCCTTAGCCCTTTGCCAGCTAAGGTTCCCCTTGTACAGAGAAGAGCCAGCTAGAGGTCTCTTAACTGTGCTCCGGCGATAACCCTTGCATTTCAGATCTAGCATGTTGTATTTGCCTAGGCCCAAATGCCCCTTAAATGGCTGTTGGGTGCCCTTGCCCCAGTATCTTAAACAAAAGCATATCTAAATATTTTTGAGGTTTTCTACAGATCACAGCTAATGTCTGTTTACAGTTTTTGTAAACACACTTTGGGTAGAGCTTTAGCATGGTATGAAGATTAATGACCCTTAGGAGGAATCCTGCAGGTTTCATTTGTATTCTCTGTGCTATGTTTTCACACTTTCGGAGAGCAGTGCTGAACTTCTGAACCACTTTGTCAACCTTGTTAATTTGACAGTGATTTACATCCCTCTCAATTCATACTGGAATATCTTCAGCTGTAGCTATTTGTTAGTTATTCCACTCAGGAGGGGAAATCCTGGACTCACTGCTACAGCACAAGGTCTCAGCACACCCAACTGGATAAATGACCTTGACTAAAAGCACCCATTTTTTCAGCCCATGTTAGTATCTGAGTGTGTGTATAATAGAAGTCAGGTACATTGTGTATTCTGCTTCCATTTCTCACGCAGGACCTGAGTCTCTAAAATCTTTCTCCTCTTCCCTGAAAAGAGAAGAAATGGGATCCTCCTTCCTAAAGAAGTAAATATGTACAGGCAGATGAGACAGTCAACAGTGTTTATATCTATATTCATGTCATTTTTGTATAATGACTAGAAAAAAAGTTGGGAGTTCAAGGTTACGCCTCATGAAATTCTTGCAAAGGCTGACGCAATTACACCTGCGGTTAAAATTATTCAGTGTACTCTGACAGTGTACACAAACAACATTCAGCATCTCAATTCTGCAAAGTTGTACTTGCTCTTACTGGGAGATACTGACAGTGTCTCTGGAAGGACTGGCTTCTAACCCAGCAAGCAGCAGAAACATCTGCAACTGCTGCAAACTTTGCTGAACTGTGTTTCATATTGGAGAAAAGGCTAAAGCAGGGGCTGACTGCCTCATAGGGCACCATCAATTTTACAGAAGCGACATTTGAGGAAATTTCTATTGTTAGGCTTATCAGCATACTTTTGAGACCACGGAGCACTAGAAGGCAGATGTTTTCAGCTGGAGGGTGGTCTCAATATTGCACCTCCTTAAACTTGGTGATTATTTCTTCCTTTTTTACATATATTGAAAAAGTAGATCTCTCCCTCCAAGATCAGATTAGCTGTCTGTAGGGGGTACCATTACATTCTGTTTTTTTAGGCAAGGATGAGCAAGCTCAGCTCCACTTTCCAATGCATCTTGTGGCCACATGAATCTAGTTAGCACTTTGTTAAGAGCGGACAAAAAGCCTTGAGCAAGGCAAAATGTATTGACTTTGTCTCAGCAGTGTGTTAATTCTGCTAACTGTTTTTTGCTTGGTTTGGAACATGGGCCAAGAGATATGGATAATATCTGTCTGTGAAAGACTATAAAAATATACTCTTAGCCTCAGCATTGGACAGGAGGGTTCAAGTTCAATTGTTTATTCGTAGCTGAGTATAAATGCTTCCCAGTTGCTGCTTCCTAACACACAGTGTTTTTCCTTTCCCTTAAAATGACACTGTATTCTCCCCATCGTATTGTTGTGATAAGTGATGTATATTGTACTTCTCTGAACAAAAAAGTATAATGATAATTTGCACCCGAATTTGTAAGAAATCCAGTCGTTCCATGTAGGCATCTTATTATTTACAGTTCCATCAATATTGAGGTAACCTGTGTTATAGACAATATATCCATTTGATTATGTATTGTCATTTACAATCACCATTTGAGATCAACAGACTGTAATCAATTCTTTTACTACTGTTATATTGATTTAGTTTGATATTAACCTTTTTACCAGAAATTGTGTCTAGGTGTTGCTACAAACAGCTAACTCATCTTCAAAATGTTTGGAATGCAGCACAACACCCCCCCCCCGCCAAGTTTGTCACATCATCTGCTGCTTTAGGATGAAGTAGCCAAACCCTGTCATATCTTTAGCATGCTTTTATTCTAAGCAATCTGAAGCTTGTTAGATGATGTGATCAACTACAATATTGAAAACTTTCTGAGAAATTCTACTGTTACTTCAGATATGATTAAGCTCTTTCACATTTTTATCCTTAATCCAGTGTATCTAAATGCTTTTTTTTTTTCCACTTTAAGGGACTATTGGAGTATACGCTTTCCCTTTCTACATACTTTGACAGGTGGTAGAACACCTAGAGAGGCCCAAGCTGCGGGTGATAAGGATTTAGGCATTTCAGTTTCCATCTATAGGAATTTATGGCACCTAGAGGCCTGTAGACTTCCATGACGTTTGTCCTTAGAAATTAGTGTGTCCTACACACTTACAAATGTTTATGAGGACAAAAACTGAGGATACATCTGGGTGAAATATTTTTATGAACTTCATTATTATATGTATATCTAAGGCAAACTACATGTATACCTAGGGCGTTTTTCGGATGTCCAAGTTGCTGGTATAGATCTACCACCAAGACCGGTAAAGAAAGGTGATATGTCTTAACAGACCAGCTGAAATGATTGGAGACAACTGACATCTTCTATCTCAAACCCTCTAGCCAGGTTTGACGGGAAGCAACAAAGTCCCAACAAACTCCAGGTAAGACACAATTGCTGTTCTGCTATGGTGCCTCCCCTGGAAGTGTCCAGTGGTGGTACTGGCTTCGGGATCTTTCCCTCTTCTCTCACTTGCCGTATGCTGTCCTGCCATCTCCTTATTGCTGTGCTAGGCCAGCTGGTTTTGCTTATGGTACGTGAGCTCCCTTTGACGGGGAAAGATCAACAGGAAGCTTTTAAGAGGCAGCAAAAGTCCATATTTCTAAGTCTGTATTTTAAGACTGAGAATGATAAATGCAGTCATTTTATTATGTTGACAGTTTCCCCACAAAAGAAAATAAAATAACTTCTGAATTTTATATTTTTTCCACTTGAATTTTCACAACAGTGAATTTCTGGTGGTACTACTACTGCCAGTTAAAAATTCAAAGTGTGGTTCACAAAAATGCTATGTGAACCAAGAATAAGGCAAGGAGCTCTGGGTTGGATAAAGGCATCACCTTTGTAAGGTAATAATTTTTATTCTTGGAAGGAAGTTGCTTTGTTTTAACATTTTTTTAAAGTTTTTAGAAGTTACATAATGAGAATGTAGTATTTGTTTAAAGGAAACTGCTTTCCATGTACTCTACTGTCTGTTGTATTTCTCTAGAACAAGCATTGCTTTTAGTATTCAACTATTTACATTTCTGTGAGAGTTAGGGTTATTAGCACTAGTAATAATTATATTAATTGTAACAGAAAAGTAGATTTTCATGAAATACACATTGCTTTCCTAGATTGTATTTTTTTTAATTCAATTAATTGTCTAAGTGGAAATTATAAATATTCCTACAGATCTTTTTCTTTATTCACTGGAGGTGACTTCCACATAAAAGGCTTACTTACATTATTTTTTAAATCACTATAATTTAAAAGAACTAAGTCTTTAATAAACACTTCTCCCTTTAAAAGAAAAAAAATCAACAAAAGCATTAGTTGCTTCATGTGATTATATATTTCAAAACCATAAGTGTATATGAAGTTGCTTACACTTACAGTTTATGCTTTAGCAAACTTTGCAGGAAAATGAGAACAGAGAAGACTGCAAGTTTGTTTTTATTTTAAACATTATGCTCTTTTGTATTAATCTTAATCAAGCATTACACAAAATCAATGACAATTTGAATTAAGAAATTGGATAGCAGAAGAAAATCTCTGTAAGGGCCCTTTTCATCAATAGGAATCTGAAGGCATTTCCTAGTAGGCAAGAATGGCATAGTTGTTGTCGTGTCGGTTTTTTATGTATTTTTAATTTATGAGAGAAAGAATCCTAGTTTCAGAGAGACTGCAAAACAGCATAAGCACTGATCACCAGGAACTGCGGATCCAGTTTTGAAATTCAAATACCAAACCAAAAACTCATAACTTGAGAAAGCTGCTCTGCATACTTTCAAGAAGTGAAAGACACATCCACGAGCAGAAAAAGAGTAAGACTTCCAATATACCAAATCATCATTACTATTATTTTAATGCATTGCATCAGCACAGGCCAAGGATAGGTCTAGTGTTAAAAATGGTAGTAACACCGTAGAAAAGGCAGAATTGTTCATCAAATACTTCTTACCTGTCCTAACAGGTACAGCATCCCAGCCTGCCTGTGGTTAGCATGGAGAACCCTACAATGTGTTCCTTCTTCAAGCTCCTCTGTGTTTCTTCCACTAGCCCTATGAATCTATTTTATTATTTTTTTTTGAGTGTAGGTTGACATCCCACTAAAATAGGAAGAACAAACTTGCACAAAATGTGGGTTTACAGCCTCCTGGGCCAGAGAGGGAACTGAGTGCAGCTTCCACGTGCTGGGTGAATGCTCTACTTGCCAGATTAAAAAAAAAGTCCGTAACCGAGTGATATTTTTTCTTAAATGTGGCTTCTTTTTGTCTGGCCGTGTTTTAAATGGATGCAGCTATATTTTTGGCTACCAAATCCAGTCTGTAGAGAGGCCCCGAGACTACAGCTGATCAGCCTCCCGTGTGGCAGGGGCTGAGAAGCAGATAGTTTCGCAGTCCAGCTCAAGCATGAGCATAAACAAGCAGAGCTGGAGCAGAAAAGTCCCTCCTGCTCGGCGAATCGGCAGAACTAAGACTCTTTGCTCCTCAAAATTTTCAAGGTCAAAGAGGGGGGTAGCTAGGAAGTTTAGTTGCTTCAGGAATGAAGGACTGCTGAGCAGAGGTTTACGGGATTGCAGCTTGGCTTGTCGTCTGTTTAGCACCTCTTCCAATCTTTTATCCAACTTGTGTGTGTGACCCAAACCAGCTAAGCTACCGTCGCTTGACTAACCTCGTTACACCAAGCAGTTTGCAGTATGACTGCTGTAGTCAACAGAGACAGCAATGCCCCTCTATAAAATAGGAATAATGATTCTCTTTTCCCTTCTAAATGTTTTGAAACATACAGATGAAAGTCTTACACAACAAGCAAGTTCCTATTTTAAAACAAGCCTGCAATATTGTTTGCCTGCAAAGAAACAAAGGTTACATGTTTCAAAAGTTTGCACAGTAAGTACTTACAAGCTGCACATTGTTTTTCATTACCAATGATTTGTTTTCTTGCAGAACAAATTCTTCTAAAATATTAAACATAGTCAAAGTGACTAATGCATTTTTTTAATCTAAGAATTGCTCAATTAAAAATTTACAAGGCACGCAATTTTGATTTCTGCCGACAATAGTCAAAACTTGTGTATAAAGATTAATTACTTATAAAGTAAAACACATCTTTTAAAAACTGACATTAAATTTGCATCTGCACTGTATGTTGGATTTTATTCTACTCTCTTTAAGCAAAGGACTTCTGGTGGACTTTTGATAGAGTTTTAAACTACTGATGGAAATGCATTGTATGAATAGAGTAGTGCTTGAAACAGCTTAGCCAAGAAGCAAACCATATTTTTTACTTTTGGTTTGATGCATTCATTCTGCCCTATGGATATCCTACTTAATATAAAAAAATATACTGCCTTTTTAATTACATTATTTTATTGTGAATTATTATCTTACGTCAAAAGGTATTCATATTTCATATAAAATTAAACAACTTTGTTAAAATCTTTTCTAAAAATAGTTGTGCTTTTTAAACTATGTTATAACATTTTGTACTGACTCTACATAATTGAGGTTTCTAATGACAGAAAAATATATATTTCTTTTACTATACCAAGACTGCCCTCTAGAGTCTCATTGGGCCAAATTAATCTCTGGTGTAAATCCTCTCCAGATTAGCTTTGAAATGTACACATCTTTACGGACCCCATTATGCAGTGCTCCGATTTGCATGATACAATGCTTGCTTGAAAAAGTAGGCAGTACAATTTCAAGACAAAGATGGGAATTTTTTTAACTTACTATGAGCTCTGATAACTCATTACAAAAAATTACTTGTAGCCTCTTTACTGCACACATTTTGCATTCCAATTGAGTCATAAAATATTAGGAAAATGATGAAAAAGAGAATAGTTTTAACCTCTTCTTAAAACCACATGAGAGATGTGTATGTCTATAAAAGATGACAGAGGGAATGCATGCAGGCAGGATAACTGAATTAGGCTGGTACTTGTTCTTTCTTTACAAGTGTTAAAAAGCAGCACTTCTCCCCTCTGAGGGTTGGATTAAGCTTCCACTGAAGCCAATGGCAAACCTTGAGTAATCAAGGAAACAGAATTATTGCACTGATTGCCAGAAGCATTTGTATTCCGTTGTTAAATTAATAATGGGTATCTGGTTCAATAAACAGTTGTATTTCCCATTAAATTGTAGCTGCAGTGCTGCTTCTTATTACTTACCAATATATTATGCAAAAAAGGCAGGGGAAGGAGGATGAATGTGAAGTAAACAGACTCGCACAATATGGTTTTAAAATATAAGATGCGATGAAATGAACTCTTAGCGCACGCTTTAAACCATGCACCACCTTATATCATTGAAAGACAGACTCATTTTCAAATTAAAAGAATGTAATTCTTAATTACAACTCTATAATTTAAATCAAAGAATATAATAAAAAATAAGTGGGGGATTTTTCCTCCCTCAAAGAACAGAATTTTCGCTTTTTTCCTGTTTCCCAGCTCCCAGTAGGAATGGCTCATTCAAATCAGGTTGCACTTTGCATTTATTATATATTTGGAGGCAAAACTGGGATAAATAGCCCCAGCAAGCTAACTGAAATTGGCTTCACTTAGATAAAGCCCCAAAGATTTGGCCCTACATTGATATTTACAGCAGTTGCACATGAGACTGAAACATGGCTTATTGAATTATTTACTGCAATCTGCATTTATTCAATAAAATTCTTCTTTATTCTGATCTTTCTGTAGGAAGTAACAAAAAAATCAATTTGGATCTCAATGAATGGTGCAGAACTTGTAACTGATTATTTTTCACTATAATTTTGTTGAGAATAAACTCCAGTGACTTCATCATTCTGTATTATATGGTCCCAAGTTCTACTAATGTAAATGCACCTGTATCTGTCTTAGCAGGGAGATCCGAGACAATTCTCTCGTGAGCAGCAGTGCACAGTTATTCTTGGTCGCTGTGACTGCCACATGAAGAGTTACAGGCAGTCATTTTGGACATCTAGGACCAATTTCACATACTGAGGGCAGGGCATGCAGGAGAAACACTATACACACAGAATAAACAAGAATCTTTACTTTGTTTAGGTAGCTGGCATGCAAGCTGGGAAATATTTCGTTAGTATAACAATGCAAAAATTTACAAACATTACATTACATGTTATAGACCTAAATTGACAAAAACACCTACCAAATAAACTATGTTTCTTGCATCTAAAAGAAATGTTTGGAGTTTAATCTGAAGGCCACTGTGGAAATCTTTCCATTGACGTGAGTTGGCTTCTTACCTATTCCTTCTTATCCTCTGTATACTTGAGATGGCAGGAATCAATTCAGACCATCTCCTAAACACATCTACACAATCTAATGATCACAGGACACTGGATGAAGAATACAAAAGCCTCATACATCTCCCTGCTGTTCCAGGAAACCAGTTTTGATATCACTTTCTTCTGTACTTCCTATGGCAATAATGGGAAAATATTCTACATTTCTCAGTATCTCTTTTAAACTGGAATAGGTTTCCTATTATTCTTTATAGTTTGGAACCTCTTTTTCTGACTATGCCTTGGAAATACTTGCAGTCATTCCCAACATAAAGATATGCTTTTATCTTTTAGGCAGTATTGATTTTTTTAATCTTCTAATTTTGTTGCCTTCGAGCTGATAATTTTTCACTATTAGGCTGCTTTTTCACTAAAGCAGAAACACAGCAAAAAAGAGGCATTTTAAGAAAAAAAGCTTACTATTGATTTTGTTGAAAGTCTTATCAAACATTTTTCCCCACCTAGCCCTATTACAACCACGATTTTGCAAATAATGGATAGTTCATTGGATTTGGATGCTAAATGAAAGAGTTGTTAGATTCGCACTGTTTAGAAAGATAAGAGGTATTTTATATAACCACGTGCTGTAATACATGCATGAAGGATGTGAGCTAGAGTTTGCACTCGACTGAAGAGCATCCTAACCATTAGCCTACAATTCACTTTGAGGCACTTTGATGCTTTCTGAGCATCCCCAGTTAGAGCAGTTTCACTTTGCCTGAAATCACTGTGATAAAGAGTAAGCTTGTGAGAATGACTCCGCTGCTTGGTATCGAGGGTGCTTGCCTGCATAGTGGAACTATATATAGTGTTCATAGCATTCTCACCTGCTTTTAGAAATGTGTGATTATGCTCGAAAAGGAAAGAGAAGAAATCAGGAATTCGTCCTTTCTCCTTTTCCCCAATATTCCCTCTCTTAGTGATTAGAACAGTGTTTAAGAGTAAGATTTGTCTGTACTCCCCACAGTAAGAGAAGGGAATTGTGTGAACGTGACCAGTTGCTGAAGTGAACGACTGAACCGCTGCAGACAGGGGTCCATGGACCTTTCATCTGATCTGGTGCTGATGCAGAACTGAGAGCATGTTTCTGCTCTGCGCCTTGCACTGGCACTAATGCAAACAGGCGACTAGCCAGTTCCAGCTGAAACCTTCCAAAACCAGTGATCGAATTTTGGGCAGATCAGCTTGCAGGAAAGGATCAGCTCTGCACATGCAAAGGAGTGGAAGGGAATACATGGTGTACGGCTGAGGTGGAGGGAGGTACAGTAGCCCTGAGAGATCGCAGTTTTAGTAGAATAGTGCCTGAAATATTTTGAGCAGAATCAATAGTCTGTGGTTGGTATAAGAGGAGTTCTAGTTCCTGCTCTTCTTCTCCTTCGTATTTGCCCACAGATGGTTTTCTAATCCCATATTTCAATACTGAAATAAGTAACTTGCCTTTTAAAGTGCTGATGATTGAGATGTCCTCAGACACATGCTTGGACTACATTAATGATTTAACCAGAAAGTTCAGCTAGAAATTAAACTACAAATGTGGTATCCACGGAGAAACAACACCAAAACAGCTTTCAAATGGGAAAATCACACATTCCCCCATGTTATAATTGCTTCCCCATATTCTTTTCAATACTAACATCTTCAGATTAACTATTTCTTCAAGAAGGGGATATATGAAGAGGAAGATAACTTGAACATAAGCCATAGAATCTCAGTTAATTATTCTGTCAAAACTTTCTTTCTTCTACTTATTTTTTTCCTTCCACAATACCTTTCATTTAACCAAACATGTTTCTTTTTACATCTTGGCATTACCAAATTCATCCTCTCCCTCTAACATCTATTGCACATACAAGAACTGCATTGTCTCTTTTGGAAGGAAACTGCCACTCAGTGTTGTGTGATTGACTGATAAATTCCACTCCATCTCTGATTATTGTTTTAACTTTTTAAAAAAAATCATATTTCCAATCCTAAATCCCAACAGTGTGAGAGAGGAAGAATCATAGCATATGAGATGTCTAAACACATCATCATATTTAAGCTGGTAGACAAGAACACTAGGATTGTGTGTGTCCGTGTGTGTGTATTCATTTCAACAGACGTCCATAGAGCTAAATTAAGAAAGAAAAGGGTCTATGCATTTTTTTTCCCTAGACTCTCATTTTCTTGCCCTTGCTACATAACACTGATGTCAGGTAAGGATTAAAGTTATGGTGTTTCTTCTATAATGCAGAGCAACAATGCTCCAGTTAATCTAAAGTAATTTCTGAATTTGAGATGAATTCTTCATACATAACTGCTAAGGGCACAACACCATCCCGACTGCTGTCCCAAAGAGAAAACCAAAATACAAACTGAAATTTTGTCTCTGTGTGGTGGATGAGCCTTGCACAGGAGGTGCACGTAGAAGCTGTATCTCTGGAGACAATGAGATGTGCTGCATTGCTCTGACTTCCCTGTGAGTCTGCACCAGTGGTCTTGGAATTAAGCCAGATCTCAGAGTGATTAAAGCGTATACATTTGAAATTAATTTTGCAAAAGCAGCTTAAAATAGCCACTTAGAAACTCTCTAGGTTCTGAGATATTTTGTCGAGCTGGCACGGTCTCATTCTGAATTTATACAATCTCCCCAGTAAATTTTGAAATCTCTTCAGAACTTCCTTCAAACTCTCTTTAAGGATCTTTCTGAATTCTTCTCTGTAATTAGGGTAATCCAGATAACAGATATAATTTACCCCTTGCATTTCTTGTTCCATTATTCTTTGGATCCCAGAAGATGCACTGGTTACCCTCCTCAGTAGTCCTTCACAGCCAATATTGACTTTATAGCCCCACAATTTCTCACAATACCTTCACTGCGGGAAAGGCAAACACAGAGTCCTACAAATAATCCTGAGTCTGTAGTTCGTTCTGGTGCCTTTCCACAGGCTGTCACACTCCATGTGTCACAGCTCTAGCTATAAAAGATACAGAACTGCATCGTCAGCCACAACTGGCCCTGAAGTTCCTACTTTCTACCAAATGTATGTCTGTACTAAATGTCTCCATCTGACATTAAACTTGTGCTCCTCAGTCCAGTCTTAACTTCATAGCCAATTTTTTCTTCAGCTGGAACAAACAATTCTACTACAAATAACTCCAAAGGTAAAGAAATACATTCATGAGCTGCAGTGGCAGAAAGCATGGCAGAGACTGCATGCCTTGCACTTTTTTTAGCCTTATTCCCACCCTGGAAAAAAAATATCTACTTTTGTCCCTCGATAGTCACAGGTGTTTATACTCCTAGAAACACAGAGGAAGGTGTGTATAAATGCTGTTCTGTAGCCATAACTCTGTTCCTCTAGCTGAAAAAGATCTTAAACGTGGTTCACTGGAACATAGGACTAGGACCTCCCTTGAGTCCTGGCCCTTGATATCACAAACAACTGTATCCTAAAACTGATTTAATAAATGTATTTGGTTTCATTTCAAAGTTAGGTCTTTTTAACAGCAATGACTTCTCTGGAAGAACTAGGATAACGCTTAGGAACCTTCTTCTAATTTCAGGTCTAAATGCATTTATAATCTTTTTATGTCTATTTCTTCTTATGCCAACATTGCCTTTTAATTTAAATAGTTATTTCCCCTCACTGTGTTTACACCCTTGATATATTTATAGATTGCAATCATAATCTCCTCCGCACTACAATCTACTTAGATAAACAAGTCAGTCTTCTGCAATGTCCTTTCCATAAAGATGGGTTCTCTATTTTTCTAGTCTTCTTAGTAGCCTCTCTGTGCAGCTGATCCAGTTTCAGTTCATTGCTTCTGGGCATGGGTGAGAAGAATCACCCACAGTACGCTAGGTAAAGCCTTGCAAAGTCAACATGCAACATCCACATGTAATGTCACTAGCCCTTCTCCATCTCTACTGCCTGTCCCTGTAGTATTCCAGAATTCCTCAGCACTGATAGAGCTCTCGACTTTGTGCCAGTGTCATCAGAATAACTCTGACAAAATTGTGGTGTTCAATCATGAAAATATTAAATAAAGTTAACTCCAAAATCATGAGCCTAACTAGTAACATTTCAGCCTTTTATTTCAACCTGCCGCTTTCAGCACTACCCATTCCAGTCTTTGCTCACCTATTTTCCTTGCTTCCTACCTCCCTTACATTTTCATCAATAACTCCCATTTTCTCAATTTTGCTTGAGGTTTCCCACATAGCAATTCTTCAGGTCCACTAATGCAAATCAAACTGACAAAATCTACTCCCTCTGTTTGTATATCAATCTCAAGAGGTCAGTCCCCCAAGACTTTGTTTTGATTCGTTCTTATTGCACTTCATATCATTTTCTCTTTTCTTTCTATATTTTTTCATATGTTCTAAAAAGAAATTCTTATAGAGTACAATATACCCTTGAGATGAGGTTTCCAGGATTGCAATTGGTTTAGGTTACATTTTTTTCATTCTGTAAAACAGGCACTACATTCACTATTTTTTAATCATATTCTCAGTCATCCCAACACCAGTTCATACCCCAATATCCTTCTCCTCATCTGATTGCAAGACTGTTGAAAAATCTCTCTTGTGATGCTTTAGCTGGAGATTCCTATGCCAGTTCTTTGAGATTATTTGATCTCCCCCGGCTTGAATGCAATAACATTTCCTGAGTGTTACTCCTATCTCAGTTGAAGATATTTATGTTTCAATAACCTTATTAACATTTTCCATCTTCCTTTTGCTCCCACTAAAACATCGTATTATTTGAAACTGAATGAAAGTATTCACTTAGTTTGGAGGCTAAACTGAAAATGCCTTCCATCTAGAGGTTAAATAGTCACTGTGTAGCAGCTTTACTTCTCCTTTAGTCTTTTGTTTTACTGTTCTTTGCAAGGTCTACTTCATGTTGAGTCTCTGCTTGTTCTTAACATCCTTCTTGGAATGACTGTTCATCCAGTTAGCTCTGGAGTCCTTTCCCATGATTTTTTTTCCCATTTGTTTGAGACAAATTTTAATAACATCAGCACCTTGGGTTTGATGTTGGAGGCCCTGAGACTTCATTCTACCTGGATTCACTATCCAGTTCCCTTTGTTTATTCAGGTTTAGCTTCTTACTTAGCTACAGGTCTGTTGATATTTAGCCTTACATTTAGCTAAAAGTGAATTGACTTGTGATCACTAAACTAAGCTTTCTTTCTGTTTTCAATTTCACTTAAACGTCCTTATCACTAACTAAAATGAAGCCTAAAATGGTATCATCTCCTGTTTTAGCAGTGACACTTTGGTGGAGGAGATTGTTTGCTTCCATGTAACATGGAATATCTGTATCACACCATACTTATTACTGTTTATTCAGCTATTTCTACAGTTTTGTTGTTTATCTTCTGCAAAACTGTTCAAACCTCTGCTTCATCTCACATCTATATCACATCTTCTTGTTCCTGACACAAATCACCACTGTTCTGTTGCACCAGGATTCACACTGTAGCAGATGTGCATAGATACTGTGGTAGAGTAAGAAAATCTTATTAAAATGTAAGTACATTTTAATTTACTGTTATTAAAATGTAAGCAGGTTTAATTTACAGATGTAACCAGTAATGTTTTTTAAAAGATTCCCACTTCATTTGCCTAGGAACAACTGAGCTCCTCTTCAACTTTGTCACCGATATCAACCTCAGAAATATTAAAACTATGGAGGACTATGTGATGATCATGTTGTTCCCCCTCCACCTGTAACATAAGGTGCTGAAATTTGATCTGCTTAACACTATTCCAGAGTGTTTCCTGTCTAACAACAGAATATTTTTAAGGAATCCATAAATTTTAGATGTGAAGATGGAGAATCCATTGCTTCCTATGGTAATTTGGATTTGCCTATTTTTAACTTCCATTTTTTATTACATGATTATACACTGGATTTTACAAAATCCTTTATTATTGGATATTTTCTCCCTTTAATCATAGTGCCTTCATATCACTTCTCAGTCTTCTTTTTGATAAGCTGAGCCCTTGAAATTTCATATTTTACAGTATTTTTTCCTGCTCTTGAATTCAATTGTTTTCTCCAGTTTCCCCACATCCTTTCAAAAATATGGACGGCATGAGTGGAGATAATAATTTGGTATGAGTCTTAGTGCTACTTCCATTTCTAGTGCAGCTTGCTCTTCTTTTATTAATTTCTACTGAAACAGCCTTATTAGCTGGTTTTCTCTTGGAAGATTCATAGGAGATTAGCAAGTCATTACCACTATTGGCATGTGTGCAAGCAGAGAGCACTAGAGTTGTCAGCATGCCCAGATAAAAAGAGTGATATTATTTGAGCCTTGTCCCCTGACAAAATGCAAAATATCAGTCACAAACGGTGCTGGTGTGCTGTGCCTCCACACTGATCCAGACCCTCTGAGTTTTATTTTCAAAATGGGGTGTGCACACGCACACGTGTAATTTCACACACATGTACAGACGCTACTGCTGCCTTGGGGAAAGAAGGAGCAGAGTGGGAGGTAAATCAGGAGGGATCGTCTCTCTCTGTTGTACAATCTGAGAGTAAAGTTAGGAATTAGATTTAGGAATTTGACACTGCAACACCCTGCTGCTTGGCTGCACAACTGACTATCATATTCTTGGAAGAGAAACATTAATGTGGTCCCTGATAGGTGACTCACCTGAATGAAGGAAAAATACTGTGACAGTAACAGCTAGTGAGTGTGAGTCAAAATTAATATTGCAAGATGAGTTGTCTACTTTCTTGAATTTATAATTGCTTAGCAATGAAAATATGAGATTATAATTGTCAGATACTCTGCTTTTCCTGACTTGGTCTTGCAATAATTTTCAGCTCTCACAGTTTGTTTGAAATCGAAATTCAGAAATTGCAAAACTCAAATGTCAATGGAGTTTTAAACTGTCCTGTTACTAAAACTATATAAACTGTGATTTTAAGAAAGCTCAATAAAAAGAACATTACTTCTGGATGCACAGGTTTCTATCAAATAGAAACTTTTTTAAAAAAACAATTACCTTTTATGAGAAGATAGCATTCTGGGACTGTCTAGTAGGTTTAACAGGGTAAAATTATCAATATACGCAATAGTGTTTAAACCCTTCTGCAAGAAAACTTTGTTTGCCGCATGTATTTTTTATTGACCTGAGGTTTTTGTTTCAAAGATCACAAGCTCTATACACATTTTAGTACTTAAAACACTGTGTTGGCATGTTCTGGACACTACAGAAAGCTATCCCCACATTGAAAATGCTTAATCATAAACAAAAACCTTAACCCTGCCTAAACCCTTCAAGTGGAAATGCTGCCTGGCGGGGGGGGGGGGTCATGGCAAGAGCTGTGTGTCACTTGCTTACCAGTACATGTACTGGTGCTGCTACTCAAAATAGAGCAGAATGATTTTCATGGCCCTCTCTAAGGGCTTCATTTTAGTCTCTAAATGCACCCACGCAGCCTCAAGTTTTTCAGGGTGAAAGAGGTGAAGTTCTGTGAAGAGCCTTTTGAAGTTTGGGTAGGATATCGCTGTTTTAACAGTTAAGTGATGTACGGCACCTTCTTCATTCTGCAGCTGTTGGAAAATCTCAGAAACAATAATGTTTTTGTCCACTGCACTTTTCTATGTTTTCAAAGCAGCAACATGACTTACCTTATGTTTAACTGCAAAGTATAAGTGCAGTCTGTAACAAATAAATGTAAGCGGTGTAGGCTGGAGCCCTGGGACACATATTACTTATACATATCTTGTTGGTAACAGAACATAAATACTTCACTAAAGTCTCCATTTGTAATTTGTGCTGAACGTTTCTGAACATATGAAATATGAATTATATTTTGTAATGGCCCTTTGTGTTGAGGTCTAGCGGGAAAATATTGTTCTCCATGAGACAAAGTAAATTGCAATGATTCCTGAAGGGACTTGACTTTTGTACAAGAAAATACATTTAATCTGACATAGTTACTCTAATGATCTCTCATGTTATCTTTTATTGAACACAAAATGAGGTACAGCCATCAAAGTTTAGCATGCTACCGAGTGCACCATCATTAGATTACCAATATGGGGCTAAAGGGAATTTACTTAGCTCTACACAGTTTTAGGGACTCACAAGTTTAGTAGAAAGGTCTGTACCGCCTGCTATTTAAAGGAGGAAGGCTTGCAAAATGTGGTTTTAGAAACATACACTCAAAAGAAGTTAGAGACAATCATTCTCTCTTCTCATATATGAGGCACCAAAAGATCTCTTAAGAATAGAGGGCTAAGAGGGGAACTATCACTGTCTTCAAGTACCTACTGGGACGTTAGAGAGAAGGCAGAGCCAGACTCTTCTTGGCAGTGGACAGCAAAAGGACTGAGCGAGCAGCTGTGTTTTCCTTAGTTGCCAGCTGAGGTTAAACCACGACAGTCCTTTTTGGTGCCCAATGTGGGGCTCAAAGGGTTCAAGATAATGACAAGTTTGATTGGAATGTCCCAGACTGAATTTATAGCTGTTATTGCTGTTTAGCCTTTTAATTCTGTTTTTTTAATATAAATGTAATACTCTGGAGAAGATTAAGGAAAGACAGAAACCTTTCTATTTACTTTGCAGTTTCCATTATAAAGCTGTATGTATACTTCTTTGTAATATTGTCTTTGACTATTTATTTTAGTTGAATGTTGTTATTTCTTAATCTGAAGGCAAAAGTGGGGAGTATTGCATATTTAAAAAAAGAAATTAGAACATGGTATCCTGGTCATTTTTCGATGAAGATCATTTAAAAGCTTGACAAATCTATATGTTTCTTGAAGGAATTTGACTCATAAAATTGCTCATTAATAATTTTCTGAACTTTTAATATAAATTACAATTACAGCTTTCTTTCATATTTCCTCCCAATTTCCCATGCCAATGGCATGCAGAAGAGGTTCTAGTTAAAGAGTATAGTGTTGTTTAAGTTATAGACAATTTCAAGCCCCACTGTGCTGCCACTGAAATGTATCCCAGGGTCCCTTTTGCTTGCTCACCAGCACACTTGGGCACATCATTGTCAAGGTTTCAGCTGGGATAGAGTTAATTGTCTTCCTAGTAGCTGGTACAGTGCTGTGGTTTTGAGTTAATTTTAACTATCCAGCAGCAGCAAAAGAAATCCCAGTAACCATTTCAAATCCATTTCTATCAGGTGACAGAATTTGGAAATGTCAATGAATAGTCAGAAGTGTAACACTTAAGGGCTTTGTTTTAAAGGCAGAACAGAAATACTTACCAAATTTTTGAGTTCATGTCCTTATTTTTAACATTGTCTGAAGACAACATTTAAAAATAGTGTCTACTGATCTTAAACATTAAATCAGCAGCTCTGTATAATTCTCACATATATTTTCAAGGCACTGCCTGGAGAGCAATAGCTGACACTATTTTAATAACTTTAACTACTGAAACTGTAATGGAAATGCTGTGAACAGAGGGAAAACCACTGTTGTGTGGTTATTTTCAAAGGGAAAGTGTAAAGAATAAATACAGGCTAGTAAGTCTGATGTTGGTACCAGGCACAATAACACAGCCATTGGTGTGGGAGTATTATCAATAAGGAACGAAAGAGCAGACATATAGAGGAGACACATCTCTGATACAGGACCAGTCTACACCACTTTGCTCAGCAGCACTGCGCAGTTATGCCAACATGAACTCAACTTTCTTCACTTTGTAAACGTTTTCCACCATAGGATGGTCAAAGCCCACCAGCAATCAAACAAAATACCCTGAAACAAAGCAACTTGGAAGGAGCCAGTGGCTCTGCTATGGTTTTGGAAAAGAAATCTGGCCGGGGGGGTCTCAGTGACCCTGCACAAGTGCGTGTTGTGCACTGTGTGTTGCTGAAGCACTGCTTAACCATGGCTGGTGGTTGGTCCGTGGAGGAGTAACGACAACATAAAGCAAATTAAATACCACAATAAGCGAAAAGATTTCATCTGCAGGTTAATAAAAAATTATTTGTTTTTTTTAACCTATATTAAACTACTAGAAACCAATGCTTCTGATCTAAAATGTCACAGGCATGGGGAACTTTGTTACAGAACACAGTTGGGTCCCCAGCTATTTGGTAATATCTGACATTTCTACAAAGGTTCTATGCTTTTCCCCTTCTGAATGCTAATAACTGGCCACATGGTAGCTCTTCTTACGAAGGGAAGGACTTTGGCTGTGAACACTTTCAAAGATGCTCCTCTTTCAAACAGGGAAAAGACAATGCAAGGTGATACACTGGGGTGCCATATTTAAATTTTACCCATTTCTTCAGCTGTGATGCTTATACATGAAATCTGCTTCCAAAAATAATGAGATGAATACTGTTCTGTTGCAATATTTCCACTTGTTATTTTTTTTAATCTGAGCTAAAATAAATGTTAAGCTGGCTTAAAACCATAATGAAGTTATTGGAGGTAGTGGGAAATGCTTTCTTTTATGGTGGAAAACGTAATATTTTACAGAATGATTAGATTACCGAAATAACAAAAAGAAGGACAACTGTAAGAATTTCTTCCTAGTGCTGCCACTGGTACCAGGGTTACTCTAGGCAGGCATCTTTCGTGCACTCTGCCTGGTGGGTTATGCTTTTGAACCCAAAAGTTTTGACCATCACTTTTCCTTAGTACTAACAGAAACTTTAAAACAATATTAAAAATATTATCAGAAGCAGAATTTGTCTCAAGAAACCCATCTGATTTGTTCAACAAGATATTCACAAATGTCTACCCGCACTGCAATCAAATTAGGCATGTGGCTTACAGGGTTCAGTTCAACTACAGGAGTGCTCAGCAGAGTAAGAATTTGCTTATCCTTAGTGATAAATATGTATTCTGACCCTCTGTTGTCTAGCAAAACACAGAGAGGATGGATAACATTGCATGTAAATGCCTAATGACAAATGCCAGGATTAATGTGACTAAGCCTGGCGGTGAGATAGACCTACTTGCTGCATATTCTGCTAATGGATCAAAAGAAGAATTGTACTTGCACAACGAGTTGCAGCAGAGGTTAATGCATCTTGTAGAGAAAGGGAAGATCACAATCTCCTAACAACAGCTCATACAAAAAATTCCCTCTTTGACTCTTCCTAGGACAATTATATCTACAATCTAATTGTTGGGGCTTGCTTTAGTTCAAAATATAACATGACTGTCTACATTGTGTGCAAGCAGTTCGTTGTTCAACAAAAATATCACTCATTTTATTAATTGTATCTCATAAAAATCAATTGTAACTGTACCTATGCATGTAAAGTTACCGCAAAGTTTTGGTTTATGATTTGACTTGTTTATAGGCAGCCTTCAAATGCTATGTGTGAAAGAGGTAGGCTTTTTTTTTTTTTTTCATTTGTGTTTGCTAAAGAGTGATTCCTCGATCTTTTAGTACAAATGAATATTCAAATTTTTTCAGCCTAACTTTTTATTCAGGAGATGATCCATCTCAGTGAGAGAGAACATTTGTTACATTTAAAATTTATTGCCACGTTCTTTGTGGGAAATGCAGCCCTGCTAAGAACAAACCATTCTGAGCACCGTGCCAGATCTTTCTGCCTTTTCTTACCCCTCCCCATGCAGAAAGTGGCTGTGTAAGTATGGCATCCGACCTTGGCCACGTGCAGTGGTCTCAGGAGGGTCAGACAGACCACATCACCTTCTGAAAGGAGAAAAAGGCCAAAGGTCTGTGAGGATGGGGATGAGCTCTGCAGCGATGAGGATGAACTCTGCAGGGATGAGGATGCTAGCGTGGGTTTGGGGACTTTTGCTGACCCTGAGCATGCCCATCATGGGGGGCACTCTCTCATAAAAACTGCTCTGGAGATGACCTTCTATGAGTTTTTCGTATCACTTGACCTCAGCCAGAGGGAGGACTCCTCTGGAAAGCTGGCAGCCTCCTGGCGGGGAAGGTCTGTCTGCCCGAAGGGAGAGGACCTCGCAGGGTGTACTGCAGGGGTACGCTGGATTTCCAAATGTGGGACTGCCCCCCCCAGACAGTAGCCTGGCTTCATGAACCAGCTAAGAGAGCAAGACAGAGATGGGTAGGCTGAGATGCCGTGGCTCTGAGACTCAGCCCTACATGACCTAGACACTTTGGGTTATGGCAATTTAATTTCCCCTCTTTGTCCCTTAGAGTACTGCATCTTTCTGGCCTAATACCTCTGACTTTCTCAGACTAAAACTCCTCAGTCAATGCTGATGTTAACTGCTGTTTATTTGGTCACTTCTACTCTGTTCCAGCCAGACCCTTCTCTATCACGGCATCTGCCAGCCGCTCAAGTTTACTGCTGGCATTTGCTGGCACAAGTGTACTTCAGCATTTTCCCATGACAAACGCCGCTGTTGCAGGGCTGCACGGGAGCTCGTACGGCTAAAGAAAGATCACATTGTCCTGTGGTTTGATAATGCTTTCGTACTGCCGGAGCCCTCTAACAGGCAGCATCTGCCTTCTACACAGCTGACTAATGGAGCTCTGCTCTCCAGAAGAGTGCCAGCTATTACTTTCTGTTTCTTCAGTCTCTTTCAAACCGCACATACCTACACCCCAGCTAGCAGAGGGGGTAGGGGAAAGAGCCCCATGTCAGGTTATTGAGGTTGTTAATCGCAGTATAATGGAAATAGTTCTGCAAGCCCCAGTTCTAGCCGTTTGGTACACCGCTTCTCTGTACGGAGCAGGATGCACAGACAAACGGCTGCACTTAGGCAGCATTATGAAAATTAATCCTGGAAGGAGGCCCAGTCTCATTGCTCACAGTATCCATGACAGCTCCCAAATACTCAGCATTTACAGAAAGATTGTCCAGTTGCTACCACTGAATATTCCCCTTTCACAGCATCCACACTTTGATCTGATCTCTTACATTACATGAAAACGCGTTTCTCCTCACAGGTGAGGAAGGCTGTGCAACGAGACCTTCTGCTCATAAGAACATCTGCAGAGTTTCAGACCAAAGGCCCATTTCACTCTGTATTGTGCCTCTAACTGTGGCCATGAATGGATGCTTAGAGAGAAAGCATCAAAGAAAATCATGGGGTAGTATCTCCCTGCAGTATCTCACCCCAGCTTCCAACAATTTGCAGAACAAGGCTATTTAATCTCTTCTTGTATAGAAATCATTCCTTACTTCAGATCCCGTTTCTGTCACTGTTCTCTACCCATTTTCTACTTTTACAATATCCTTTTTTTATGAGGAAGAGGGCCAGAACTGCATAGAATATCCCTGGGCACACCAGTGTTTTATATAACAACATGATAATGCTTTCTATGTTGTTCTCTATTTCTGTCCCAACAGTTCCTACCATTCTACTTGCCTTTTGATAACAGCAAAGTACTGAGCAGATGTTTCCAGAAATCTTCCACAAAATCTTTTTCTCACTAATACATATTCAAAAAAATAAGCAACAAACCCCCCAAACCCCACAAGCAAACCAGAAGTTATTTGTGTCTAATTATAAAGGTGTAAATTTTCTCTTTCTCCAAAGAATAAAAGGAAAGTGTTGCAGAGTACAGTCCTTAAAATACAAATGAGTTAGCATTCTTTCTTCAATATTTTTTCTGGCCATTCACTAAGGTTGGATGAATTCATTATATCCATCTACCCACCTCTAAGTCCTGAGCATTCAAGCTGTCATTCTAGATGTTCCATATGCACTGTCCTCTGTGTGCTTCCTGCTCACACTGTGAACTTACTGAAGTGAAACAGTCCAATTAAGCAAGAAAGGCTCTTAGCTGCCCTGCACATGTATTATTAGGGGTGTTGGTATTAACTTCATACTTATGATTTTCCATTAAAGAAGTACTCAAAACCTTTTCTTGGGAACTCCAACATTTCCAATGTTTGCAATAGACCTTCTTTGTAACTGAGTAATTGAGATAGGGAAGATGCTTTTGAAATAAGTTAATGTAATTAGATCCAGTTTTGACTGGCTATGAAATATTGAGAAATTACCAGTCACTGGCTTTGAATAGCTTAATAGTATCAAGGTAACTCTATATATACATATATATACCCCTGTCCCTCCTTCTGCATTTTGCTGATGTCATGGCAGGTGGGTCGAGAGGTAGTCTTGAAACTCAAATGAAGATGACAGCTTTCATCAGGGTTTTCAGGCTCAGCTTGACTAAACAGTCTGAAAAATCATGCAGCATCTGGAGGAGCCCTGGTAAGCGGAGGACAAACACAAAATAGCTGCATAAAACAGATGAGATGTTCCTCATCATATGTTTTTCTGGTTCTTAAGAAGAAGGGGAAGTAATTGCTCAACTCTGTCAACTAGATGTGTAAAGTGCCACATTAGATCTAAGTTAGTAAGTTTAATACAGTTAAGGATACAAGATATCTTGACAGGGTATTCCACCTCCACTAGCATAGACTTCAGACATAGAGAGATTGCTGTGATCGTCATTTTCTATTCCACATGAAGAACAAGGCAGAGGACCAGCTCTTAAGATTGCAATGCTCTGCAATTCTTTGGCAACCAGACATGCAAAACTGATGAGCCTCTGTGCCTCTTGGACTCAGCTTAGATTGAGTCAGAATGGACGGTTCAAGTGAGTGCTTGGCCAAGATTTCCAGCACAATATAACTCCTTGTCCATCCCAGCGATTGTGTGAGGTTTATCCAGCATGAGCTTTTGAAGAGCTCAGCTGGAGAAGATGGTGACTGTACAGTCTGGGGCATCACGTTCATTTTATGACACCTTGAGACATGACTGATTACACTTTTTGGAAAGAAGAGATCTCACTCCTTCCTCCATCAACATCTCATTTTTTTAAAACACCAGCCACTCTTGTTTGCTGTCTGGATGTTTTGCCAATTAAAAAAGACAAAAAGAATATACTTCCTCTACCTTCTGTTAAACAGCAGCACCTAATCAAATGTTATATATGTTTTGCTGCATACTTCCATTTGTCTCTTTGCAAGGTCCAGCCAAAGTAAATCCATATTTCTGCCTAGATGAATAAGACTGTTCTGGACTAGAAATGCTTTCCAGAACAGATTGTTTCACACAGAAAGTATTAGGACCTCCATCTACAGTATACAAAGGGGAAGCAAGCAGTAATAACTTCAGCAAAGTATTTAGGAAGAAAAAAAAAAAGCCTCTTAGGCTAGGCTTGGGCCAAGAGTCTAAAAAGGTCAATATTAAAAATTTATAAGATCTACTTGGAAGCCATAAGGAAATACTGAAGGCCTCTGAGCATCATGTAACTTCCCAGAATAGCTGTCCCAGTACTTAGGTAACGTTTGGGTCCAAATTAACAAAATCAAGGTGTGTGTGTTACAGGGATTTGAGCTAACATATTTAACTTTGCAAGTAAACAGGAGAGGAACACTCAAAAGTCACAGAAGGCTGGAAGGTGGTATGCCACACTTCAGTGTTCTTTTTCTGACCTCCAGGTTGAATTTCCGCGTAACTCACTGTCATTATGTCCATATTATATAGACGTGTGAACAGATCCGAAGAGAAGCTGGCCCAGGAGATCTGTTTTTTCTTGAGGCCTAAACCCCAATGCAGAGACACCATAGTCCAGGTTTGGGCACCTGGAGGTATAAGGCCATGTGAGAATCTCAGCCTTAACTTTAAACAAATACATTTCTATGCCTCATGCTGTGAGGAAAGAATTAAATGTGTCCTCAGTTCACCCTAAAGTTTCCAAAACTAGCATGTAGGTAAACCCCAGATTCTTCTTGCATTCAGCCCCTTACTTTTTAAGCCAAAGTCACCATTTCTAAGCAAGCTAACTCATTATTTGGGATTTCTGTTGCTAATGCCACAAAAAACAGGTTAGGGCTTGGTAACAAGCCTTTAGGAGTTGAGCAGAAACCTTCCCCAAAACAACAGCAGCAATAGTAGAAGGACCCAAAGCAGTTCCACAAAAATAAGCGGGATAGTGGAGGGCAAATACTTGACTTGTCCTTTTCTCTTCCTGTACCAAGCTGTTCCTAGAAGTGGGATCACACAAAACAGTTTTACCCCTGGAACTCAGGGCACATTCTCAGACATCTCGAATGGACTCTGCTACAGTATTCAGGGGGACGATTCACGGTGTCACTGACTGCAATTACTGATAGAGCTCTGAAATTTAAACAACAACAAAAAAATCCCCTCGCTAAAATGTCAATTTTATGTTTGTGACTCCGTTCAAGATCAATAATAGTTTAATAAAAGCAAAGCAAACTCAGATTGCCACTCAAGAAAATTAGAAACTTTTAAAACTTCCTTAATTTCTTTTTTTTTCTGAAAGTCATTGTTTCCATTTATTTGACTGGCAAAATATTCTTGTCAGAATTCTATTACTTTTGCCAAACTTTTCACTTTAAATGCAATTTTTTTGGACCAAAATCATATTGAAAGATTTCAGCCAGCTCTACTATTTTCTTTTTACGTCTCTGATGGTGCTTATTTGCTCTAATTGCATTGCTCTAGGCATTGTACACACTCATAAATAACAGTCCTTTCCCCATGTCTGCTCTCCAGCTTCTTCTGTGCCCACCCCCACTGACGAACACCCCTGTGATGAGCACAGCAAGGCAACCTACCAAGACTATCTAGCATTGTCATCCAATGAGACTGGGTGATGAGAGAAGCAAAATATCCAAGCTTCTCCTCACCATTCAGCTTCCAACAAGCTAATAGAGTTCTTAGAAACCTTAAAAGAAGGGATGAAAAATATACCTAGGGAAAACTTAATAGCAAGAATCTCTAGGGTTTTTTCCAAAGTAAAGAATGACTTCATAAACCATAAAATGCATGAAGCCAACTCCGCTCTTTGGAAGAGAAGGATTAAAAACTCACTCAGGCTTGACCCAGCCTAGCAGAGAGAAAGAATTGCTAAGAAAACCACACCATGGTAATCACAGCCACCGCACAGAGGACTGGACCCAGAAGACCTAAGAAGTAAAGCTGAAATTAAGGTTTCAAGACTCCCCAGTCCTTGTGGAGGCCAGACACCAACCCATATCAATATTGGGTGACCCTCCGTTAAATATTTTGTCACCCGCTGCTAAATTGTTTAAGGTATGGCTAGGTTTTATGACAATGTTGGAATGGTGTCTGCTGCTGGAGAGGCCAGCAAGGCCCAGAGCCTTTGTCCTTTGTTGATGATCTCCATCTTGATCTTCCACATAAGGAGAGGGCATGGTTTTAATGGGAAAGTGTAGGTCAGGGAAACAAACAAAACTGCTGGACAAGGAAACCAGGAGGATTTATCTGTAAAGGGGTGTTACCTCAAAGGAGAGAGTAGCCCTCAGCAATTCTAAAGACTACCTTTGGACTGTGAACAAAACAGTCTGTATTTGGAGTAAAAAAATAGGAAGCAGAAGTTGCAGAAGAATTGCTTACTATTACTATTCTTTATATACTTTTATTCAGAGACGTTAGACAAAGCAGCATGTTCTAGCCTGCAGTATTATGAATAAACAAATGATTTCTGATGAACTGAGCAATCTCTTTATAAGGTAGGGAAGACTGAAGGAAAATTCTCCCAGCTGAAGGAAATAGCAGAATTAGGGAAACTTGATGTGAATTTTAGAAGCTTTCTGAGTCCTGAGAGGCCTTTCAGAGATAAAAACAAATTGCCTTGGCATACAGTATGCACTTTATTAAATTCAGATGACTGGAGGGAGAAAATCTGGGGTTTGATACCTGCATTCACCCAAAGAAATGTCTTAGAAAAGGGACAGCAGCCAACTTTAAAGGAAACAAAGTAAAACCAGCCATCCTATATATGTAAAATCCTCATGAGCTTGCCAAAAAAAAAAAAAAAAAAAAAGACGCATTTTCCTTTGCATTTGTTTAGTTGGAAGCAAATTCCCTAAGCATAGCTTGAAAATGTGAAATGGTTAAGAACTCCATTATCATTCATGCTTCAGCAACTTCATTATGTACGCAGGCCCAGTCTTTTACAGGCTAAAAGAGCAATCCTGATCCATGCTGCATGCCATCTATAACGTAGCCTTGCTGAAATACCCATACCACTAACATCTGTCTTGTGCAATGTTAAGAGAAAAAAAAAGGGGGGAAAGATTCCCATAGATAAAATGCACATGAGGATGACAAAAAAGGAAAATACAGAAACCTATGACAGACAAATTTTATTAATGGCTCGACCATATGCATCCAGGGCATAATTAACTATTCACAGGTGAAATTAGCAGATAGGAGTGTCTGTTGTGAGCAAATTGAATAGACCCTGATTATATCAATAGTTTTCAACCAGTGTCCCCTGGTTATCAAACTATCAAATAAATTTGTCCACTCTCCTCTTTTCTGGGAGGAGTGGGTTAGGAGGGAGGGAGAACTTTAATTATCCGGCCACGGTATATGGCAGGTCATTAATAAAACCTAGTTATCTGGCTGCAGGTTTTATAGTTTTACTGTTATCTATCTTTTATCTAAATAAACATTTGGAAAATGTCCTTAAAATTACTGGAGATACTTTGCCCCTTCTCCACCAGATATTTGAAAATGAAACTTTGCTGGATTTTACTATACAATACATGGCATCACCTCAAAGACTCCCACTTTCTTCCTCCTACCACTATAACAGAATTATAGAGTTTGGCGGTACATACATTGATGGATCTAACCAACCTGCAAATGCAGATAAGGGTAAAATCACTTGATGGGTTAGTTCTCCTTAATGTATATTTACTCAGCCTTTATGTTATGTATGCATTTTTTACTTTCATGCCACATATATCAATGACAAATATAAGAATTGAAAAGCCGGTAATAACATAAAAGAACGGCATTTTTTTTCTCTGTGGTGCAATTGCCAGAGACAGTATCTTTTCATTTAAATAAAGAATAGTAGGAAATTAACATTTTGGGGGTCCCGGTCCTGATTCTGTTCCAAGTAAATCCAATTTCTAAACTCAAACCCACTTCTACAACACAGTTTTCCAATATCAAAAGTCTAACATTTCATTTGCACTGTATTTTTCAACAATGAGTATTATAATGATGCTTCTTATAAAGGAATATGAATGTTTATTTTATATGCATTTATACAAGCTCAGTATGGAAATGGGCCGTGTAAAAACGTTTCTTCTGAGGATAAGCAGTTTATAGATAAACTATTCCATCTGACAATTTTCAATATTTTCTCTTCTGTCTACAGGATACAATATATATTTTCCGATTTTTAATATTACCTATTTCCTTTTCCTATTGACTTTCAGAAATGTGAAAATCATAACATTCTGTTAATTAAGAAAGATCTTGGTTATCCAATAACTTAAGAGGGGTTATGTATTCCAGGTTTGTAGGGCTTTTTTGCATATATGATCTTTCATAATTCTGGGAACATTTTTTTTACAGCTTTTAAGTTCCAAAACAAAAACAAAACAACAACAAAAAGAATCTAAATCAAATGGCAGGTTGATGAAAACAACTTAATTCCCACTTTCAGAAACTGTAGGCCTCAAGCACTTATATTGCAGGCTTCATTAGTAGAATTATTAATTCTGATGAGTACTCTCCATGTGACCAGGAGTAAACTGACATAATGCAAGTTATTGGGATGGGAAATGAAAGGAAAGCTGATGTACTGAAGTCCTTTTAGAAGTAAATCAGGATTACAGAAACCCTATTTATTTGTTAATTCTCTATTAGATCGAAAAGGAAAAACCGTAGTGAGACCTTTTCATGATTTTACATTTACAGCACTACAATTCCTTTCAATACAATAGGATTACTCCTGATTTAAAGAGTAAAAACATTGACAAAGGAGTGAAACGTCTCTCTTCCTGGTGAATCTCTGTGGTAGCAAGAGCCTGTGTTCACAGCAAGTCCAAGTGGCCTTGGTGGGAGTAGAAGGGGAGTCTCCTTGGAGGAGTCATCCTCCTTTTTTGGAGTGGAACTTGGAAGAGGGTTTATATACCTCTTCCAGCTGGCATATGATGGTTCATATTTAACATCTAAACTACAGGCAAATATAAGTAATAAATACATCAGAATTAATGTAGTTTCACTGAAGTCAAAGGAACTGTCAACTTGTTGAAGGCTTAGCCCTTTGGGAGTTTTATATCTACATAGTATAGAAATGCAGAAATTTGAAGAAGTACACAACTATCACAAAAGAAAAGGAAAAAAACATCCACCAGTAAAGAAATAATGCATTATTTACAGTTTCTAAAGATTAATTTTCTGTTCAGATCTAGTAATCTTGGAATTCTTTGTTGGCTGAAGTAAGTTAATCACATCCCTTCACTTTTTGAAAGATATCAGTCTGAAACACATCTTTAAATAGTGATTATATCAGGGAATTCATCCTTATATCAGTTTGACTAATTACATCTTGGCATTACTTTTATATTTTCTGTATTAACTGTATATTATAAGCAAAGATTTTCTTCCTTTGCAATTACAGTTGCTCCATTTTCCATACATTGTGCTTTGGTGGTGTTATAATTAAAAAGTGGTGCTTTGCACAGGCAGTATTGCACATGGTGAAAAATGGTAGCTATTTCCACACTTCACAGATCCAGCTGCTATGAGCATTAAAAATTACTTAAAATACAAATTTATCGCATTGTGATTACAATGGATTGTGTTGTTATATATTAATTGAATTGTAAATTGCTGCTTTAAATTAAAACACAGCTTATTAGGAATGGCAAGAGAATAATAAGGGATGAAGTAATGTTTCATGTAATTGCCAAAATAAAATAAAAAATCTGAAGAGAGAGAGGAAAAAAGTGTGTTCCAGACAACTACCTCTGGTGAAAAATTGCCCTGGAGCTATTGATGGACTGAATGTTTCAGTTTCTTTAGTGAATAACTGAGTCTCGGACCTTAAGGAACTTTTTGTAGCAAAATAATAATATTAGCAATAATAATAAGACTGAATATGAACTATCTGCAGATAAAACACCATTATTGCAAACATGTTATTTTCCCATATAAGTTCCATCTCTATAAGAAAACAGAACCACTGGCTGGCAGTTACAATTATGTAGGCAGTCAGGAAGATTATGGTAAATTGGGGGGGAAATACCAGCAGATGTAAAAGAAAACACTTTCAGGATGACATATCCTCTGCAAGTGATGTCATCCAAGGAGAGGATGACAGAGAAGAGTGTCCAAAGAAGAGCAACGAAGCTGGTGAAGGGTCTAGAGCACAAGTCTTATGAGGACCAGCTGAGGGAACTGAGGTTTTTTAGTCTGGAGAAAAGGAGGCTGAGGGGACACCTGATCGCTCCCTACAAATACCTGAAAGGAGGTTGTAGCGAGGTGGGTGCTGGTCTCTTCTGTCAAGTAACTAGTGATAGGACGAGAGGAAATGGCCTCAAGTTGTGCCAGAGGAGGTTTAGATTGGATATCAGGGAAAATTTCTTCACCAAAAGGGTTGTCAAGAATTGGAACAGGCTGCCCAGGGAAGTGGTTGAGTCACCATCCCTGGAGGTATTTAAAAGACATGTAGATGTGGCACTTAGGGACATGGTTTAGTGGTGGACTTGGCAGTGTTAGGTTTATGGTTGGACTTGATGATCTTAAAGGTCTTTTCAAACCTAAATGATTCTATGATTCTATCATTCTGTATAGGCTCTGTAAACATTAAAAAAAGGTGGGCCTACGTCAGTAAAGTTCAGGAACAGTGTCAATAAATAAAGTTCCTTTTTATTAGGAAATGTAAAAATGGGCAACTAGACTAAACCCAAATATGATGTATTTCTATACAACTCTAAGGAAAATGAGGGAGATGAACCAGTATTGCCAGATTTTAAACAACCTAGTAGAAGAAATATCAGTAGGCTATGGTAATTAGTTGGATGCAGATCAAGCTAGCTTGTGAAGGAGTGGCTTTCTAGGTTTAAAGAGTAGAGTTAAATAAGGCAAAGTCATTAAATATATAATTAAATATCATATATGTAAGGATTTGAATTCCTGTCTAAAAACCATATAATATTGGGACTATATTTCAGACAACCTACCAGGATGTTCATTAAAGGTGATGTGTTATGGAAGATTAGGGAAGTTTTTAAAGAGAGAAAACTTGGAAATAATGGATGAGTTCACTTACCCCTCTGTAAACTGGATGAATTGTGCACAGTGGCATGATGTGTACTGAATTTTGGACACAAAGGGATGACTGGTTCTTGGTGCAGTTAGTCAGAGAATGCACAAGACAAAAAAAGGCCACGGTATGACAGTAACCATAATATATTCAAATGCAACTTCTTCAATGGGGAGTGAAGAAGCCCCAGAATTTCAGTATATAAAAATGAAGAGGCTTTTGAAAAGGAATTTAAAACAAGCTTCTGAAAGAGAAATATTTGCAAGAGGCAGGTATATTGTTTTGAAGACATCATGTTAGAAATCTGGCGTGAAAAGGAATCACTTTTCTGGTGTAAAAAGGAAAATACCACATAACTTAAATACCATTAACAAAAAGCTAAAGCTAGCAGGGCTACCAACCTAGTGATTGTACATGAGGATGTCCAAGCAAGAGCCATTCTTTAGCAGATTGTCTTCTAGAAAGACTATTCGGACAAAAGCTGAGAAGAGACAATGAAGAGAGGTTTTATATGTATATACACATATATATGCGTATATTTAGGTAGTAAAAGCTAAAGTAAAAGCGTTATCTACAAATAACAGGAAGGCTCCAACTCTGCAACAACTTACAGATCAGTTTTGCTTGAAGGAGAAAGGACAAGAGAGATGAGAAGACTTGGCCATGTCACCTGTACAAGATGTGCCAGATTTTAACTCTGTATTTTGAGCAGTGAATGGATCAAAATGTGCTGGTTTGTTTTCAGTGCCCTTCCCTGACATGTCTGGGATGAGCAGTGAGCTGAGATGCTGCTGGTCACCATCCAGTTCCTCAGCCATACCTACGCGTGTGTTGCTTGGTGAGCTGCCAGCACAGGTCATATAGACATGGACTACTTCTACCGCTGCACACCAACCTAGAGCATCTGCCACAGGTAAAGTCAGAGTATTTGCTATTCCAGGCAGGTCTGCATCTGAGTTGCCATGGCCAGAGTGTCTCAATGGTCAGAGGCCAAAAAGCCTTGAGCAAGGGTAGAGGAAAAGGTCTCATGTTTCCTGACTATGACGGGGTACTTCAGGACATGGTTTAGTGGACATGGTTGATGGTTGGACTCAATGATCTTGAAGGTCTTTTCCAACCTAAATGATTCCATGATTCTATGCTGTACCTAATGCCAGTCCTGGCTCTACGCGAGGAAGCAGCAAATGATCCTTTTGTCCCTGACTAAAATGACATGTCTATTGTGACCTTGATGGGTCATGTCCTAGAACCTACCTGGGAAGCCAGCCTTCTGTTGATGGGGGAAGCCGCCAGAGTATGTGCAAATTTCCCAGGACTGGGTGTGGAAGGTGGCAAAAAGTGAGCGGAATGGAAAAGTAGTGACAAAATATAAGGGGAGCGTTGGGAGCACAGTGTCATGAACACTTACTTCAGTCACTAAACTTCCATCACTCTAGCTGCAAATGACACTAACAATATGTGTGTGGAGTTGTATTCCTAGCAAGCATGGGCAATCTCACTGTACCAAGGGGCTGAGAAATGTCCAGCTACAGAAGTTTCTCAGAGCTGACTTTTGCTTGAGAAGTATTTATGCATTCCTCAGCACTGCAGTCACACATCCCATTAGTGTCTACCCACAAGCCAGCCTGAAGCACAGTCGGTTGGTATGTGGACTCATAGAATCATAGTATCAAAGAATGGTTTGGGTTGGAAGGGGCTTTTAAAGATCATCTAGTCCACATGCATGGGCAGGGACATATTTCACTGGATCAGGTTGCTCAAAGCCCCATCCAACCTGACTTTGAACACTTCCAGTGAAGAGGCATCTACAACTTTTCTGGGCAACCTCTTCCATTGTCTCACCACCCTCATCATAAAAATTTCTTCCTTATGTCCAGTCTAAATCTGAAACCCTCTTTCAGTTGAAAACCATTGCCCCTTGTCCTGTCACTGTAGGAAGTGTCTTGTGCTCAGCTGTCAGTGAGCAGGGCATGGATGCTTTTGTGCCTGACGAGCCCACCATTCCCTTTGCGTGTGGGTGGTGCTTGGCAGGGACCCACAAGTTGACATGGTCATGGGATGTCTTCCAGACTGCCAGGACCTTGTTATCCCCAGATTCAGGCTGCCAAAGGCTTCCCACTGTTATGTGGCTCATGTTTGCCAACACAGCTGTGTTTGTCCCATCTCAATAAGTGTAAAAAAATAAGACACTCAAGTGAAGGTAAGCCCCTTTTGCCTGCTAGAGAGTCTGTCTTCAGAGCCCCTTAGAGTGCTGAAATACAGTCAGTAGATGCAGGGCTGTTATGAGGTGATACCCTTTAATATGTCAGTGCTCATCACAGGACCATGATGAAGCCCACTCAGGAATGGCATTTCAGCTTCCTTCCTTCCAACAGATTCGAGAATGCCATGGTGGATGTTTATCTTGGCTGTGAAGCTACTCGCTTGCCTTTTGGCCAGGGTCCTAGGAAGATATAGAGTGGTACAGAGGATACAGAGCGATGACCTTCTCCCTCCAGCCCAAATTAAAACAATCCTGCCTCTTCTGTGAAGAGCCATGGTGACTGCTTGTCCATTTCAGCACAGAAATATGGATCCAGATGGCTCCCAACCACTGAACAGCACTCCTTAACACCAGGGTGGGATATTTTTCTTTATAGTTGGAGGGATTTCATGACACTCAGTTAATGAGGTAGACCTGCTTTACAATGAGATTTTTTCACCCTGGAGTGGAGTCTCCTGGATTTCAGAGAAGGTTATCTCTCCATTCAATTTACCATGCTGTAATCTCAGTCAGTCTACTGCCAGTCAGTAGCTTTTGGAAGACAGAATTAAAGCGATCCAAATAGTGGCAGACTTTATTCTCCAGTCCTGTTTAAACATATTGCTCAGGATTCTGCTAGGACTCCTATGCGAGTCTTTGTAGACTTGCTTTCTGAGTTATCTTTCCATGAAGATGGCTTTTTTAGCGGGCAGTACCTCAGGACAGCAGGCAAAATCCTTCCTACTGACTCTTCTCACTGACTCTGTACAAATTTTTTTGCCAGAGCTGCTGCTGAGTTTCATTTATGGCGGACAATCAGTGCCCTCCCATGTTTCATAGGTGGATCTGAGATGTCACACACTGCATGTGGAAAAAAGTCTCTCTTTCCACTGACTCAAGAAATAACCATTTATATACCCTACCATGTCTTTTTCATCATTAGCTAAAACCTCCTAGAGCCCCACATTCTCTGTGTGAGAGGAGTCCAACGGGATAACGATCTCAGCATATGCAAAGACACCTGACAGTGTGGGTTGACCCTGTCTCAGCTCAGCCTGCCTTAGGAAGATCACGAAGAACAGCTCAACGCCAGATGTGTCTAAGGAGGTACTTGCAAAACTCGTCAGTCATGCATGTTTCAGGCTTTCACGAGGGTGTCTAGGTTTGATGCTGTATTCGATCAATCAGGCTGCCATTCATCTGAAGGCTTTAAAATCCAGTTGCAGATAAAGAAGGGATTATTCGGATTCCCTGTAAAGTGACTGTGCGTCTGTTAAAAAAGAAATTAAAAAAACCCAATGACAACCCCCCTGCCCACCCAAAAAACAAACCCTATCAAAACAAAAATCTAAAATAAAAGCTGGTTTTGAAAAGAAATTGATGCTATCCAAGATGTGGTTGTCCTTATGGATATTCATCAGCTATCCTCCCTCCCTACCCCTTAGAGTCCTTGTATACTAATGACATTTGCATTTTTTATAGTCTATATGTGAGTCTCCTTAAGCACAGGAAGGATTTGAACCTTGGTCCCTTATATATTGGGTGCTTTAAGTTATCTATAATCTAAATCTAAAGGAGAACAGCCCCTTCTTGACAGCGCAAGGCAGATGGAAACCCCCAGCCTGAGTGGTTGGCACCTACTGCTACAGAAGGGCTATGAGTGTAAGGGGCCAATAATGCATGTCTGTTTTCAACTGTTTTTCACATTCTGCTATATTTGAAGAGGCTTCTCCAATAGCATAAATATATTTCAGGCAGTTGATACGGTAATGGCAGTAATGCATGAAAAGCACGGGCAATAAAACTATTCCTGGACCTACCTCTGATGAGCAATGACCCTAAAATTCATGCAAGAGTTTGCTCCCTGCGATGCAGAACTCCTACACACTGCAAGATGCAGTGACTCCAGTGAGGATGTTTTTTCTCCTCTAACAAGATCTGACCGTAGATACTAAATGCTGTGGTATTCTGTATATGTATATTCTGTAGATGTACTTCATGGAATGGATTGTTGGTTTTTCTGTTTTCTCTGATTTTGCAACCCTCTGACCTTTTACTCCTTCTTTCCCATGAACACTGCTTCACTAAACCTATTTGGCTCAAGTATCTTGTGTGATGCATTTTCACATGAAAAACTAGAAAGAAAGGAAGAAAAGATCTAGTTGTTTACTATCGTATATTAAGGTTTTATGTAATATTAGCTATATTTTTTACACTTTTTAGTGTAGAGTAAATATTGGAGATTCTATTAAAAAGTGATAACGTCAACAATTCTGGTCAAGGAATAATTTAAAAAACAGGTAGTGTATGTAATAAAATTTAGTCACATTAATGCATTATACAACATAGGAGGCATTTGTGTTCATATTGGGTTTTTTAACATTTGCCTCCTAATCTTTTAAAAGTCAAGTCACCTTTGTTTAGCCCACCTTACCCCAATAGTTAGTATAAACAGCAAGCCAACACATTCCTCTTTATTCTTTTTCTTCTTTTTCTCTAGTACTCTGTGGGTCTGCAACCAGAATGATACGATATACTTAAAAGATGCTATATCACAGATATTCTAAATAGATGACTGTTTTAAGTTCCCACATTTCTTCACCAGGTTATATATCTAGCACTGTAACCACATGAATCTACAGAATGATGGCCCTGTAGTAGATTTTTAGAAGAGAGCTACTTTTAAGGATAGCACTAGTATTGTCAGAATATAGCTTCATAATTTTAAGGGACTTATATCTGGTTGTAATACTCAAAACCAGGATTCACAGCATTGTGAGATGATCACAGAAAGAAAAAAAAAGATAATTTGCCAAACAAAACATTTTCTATACTGACATGGTTTAACCCCAGCCAGCAACTAAGCCCCACACAGCCGCTCACTCACTTCCCTCACCAGTGGGGTGGGGGAGAGAATCAGAAGGGTAAAAGTGAGAAAACTCATGGGCTGAGATAAAGGCAGTTTAATAGGGAAAGCAAAAGCCGCGCATGCAAGCAAACCAAAACGAGGAATCCATTCCCCACATCCCACGGGCAGGCAGGTGTTCAGCCATCTCCAGGACAGCAGGGCTCCAGCACGCCTGATGATGACTTGGGAAGACAAACGCTGTAAATCTGAATTTCCCCCTCTTCCTTCTTCTTTCCCCAGCTTTCTATGCTGAGCACGATGTCCTATGGTCTGGAATACCCCTGGGATCAGTCGGGGTCAGCTGTCCCGGCTGTGTCCCCCCCAACCCCTTGTGCCCCCCCAGCCTCCTCGCTGGTGGGGTGGGGGGAGAAGCAGAACAGCCCTTGGCTCTGGGTAAGCCCTGCTCAGCTGTAACCAAAACATCCCTGTGTTATCAACACTGTTTTCAGCACAAATCCAAAACATAGTCCCAAGCTAGCTACTATAAAGAAAATTAACTCTATCCCAGCCAAAACCAGCACAAATACAGATTTAATTATGAGTGCTTTACATAAGGCCCTGGTGAAACCCTCCATATTTCTGGCCACTGACTACAAAAAAAAAAAGAATAATTTAAATACGAATAGGTCCAAAAAAGGTCAAGAAAGATGGCTAAGTGAGCAGACAGCCTAGAGTACCAGAGGAAATATAAAAGAACTTGCCTTGTTTAGCCTAGAAAAATGAAAGGTAAGAGGAGTTAAGACTCTACTGTATAAATTCAGCAGGTGGCTATATGCCACAGAAGGAAATGAGCTATTTAAGAAAAAGATAATGTTAGCAAAGAACAAATTAGTATAAACCAGTCATGAATAAAATTAGACTGGGAATTAGAAAAAGGTTTCTAAGTACCAGAGAAGCAAGGTTCTGGAACAGCCCTCTAATAGGAGTTGTGGAGGGCAAAACACCTATATAATATTAAAACAGAGCCTGAAATAAGTGTTAATAAGGGTATCTGGTGTAGCTGTCTACAGCGTGGAGAACTCTCTCAGCGACCTGTCAGTTTTCTGCCAGCTTTTCATTCTATGTGGCTAAATTATTTGCTGAAAGGTCAAAGAGGAAGTCTGTGTAGGACTTGGTTCTCCAGGATCAAAGGTCAGCATTGCAAACTTGTTATTTTCCTTTATATTCCACTATGGTCTTAATTTTAAAGGTTCACTTTACAGAGGCTGGAAATACATAAGAAATCTTCCTTTCTAGAAGACAGCGGGAAAAAAGTGGTTGTTTCTAGCTCTCCTGGCTGCAGAAAAGAGTTAAAAACCTAAGTGTATCTTAAAAGCTTAACAAGACTGGGACATATAAAGCAACTAATATTTTTAGTTAATCTAACAATTTGGGGCTATAAGTTCTCATTCTCATTCTCTGTTGGGATATAACATGTCAGGTATTGCCTACATGAATAGCAGAACCCCACCATGTGTCTCGTCTAGCTACAGTGATTGCTCTCAGCTACGTTTTTGACCCAGTGCTCTCACACCACAGATGGTAGACCCTCTGTTGTTTCAGCCTGCCAGCCACTGTTGGAGCTATGCTATGACTTGCAGTAAATCTACGGTATGACTTACAGCTCCGTGGTAAATTCTTCAACAGAGTCACTCTTGGCATTCTGAGAAAATATCTATTTTTCATAAATAATGTTTCAGGAGATCAAGTATTTAACACATTCTTAGCAATTCCATTTTTTTGGTTTTGATTCTTTAGTCACCTGGTTTAAAGCACAATCTCATCCCTCAAATACAGGGAAGTGTCAGTGTGTTCCTCTCCCAGTGTGCTCAGGCAGCAAGTCTGAAAAAAAATCTCAGCTACTGCACACCTTTGCAGTTCAAACAGGAATCTTCCCAGTTGTTCTCAAAGCTCTGTCATCTCTGTGATCCCCATGCCATGCTATCATCCTTTCAAGAACACTTAAATAAAACTTACCTCCGCAGCTCTATCTGTGAAAGTAGCATTCATCCACCTCTGAGTCACAGGGAGAAGATGGTGAAGAAATTACTTTCATGGAAAAGGAATAGGTAAAAATAGAAATAACAGCATTGCTAACTACGTGTTATGAGGACAAATATACAGTAAAGGTTTTTCTCACTCCAGAGTGGGAAAAAGTCTGAGTCATCCTATATTTGTAAATAATACTCAAGAATCCATTAAAAGCATAGCAGTATCTCCGATGACCCAGGACAGCCTGTGTGGATTTTAGCTGTTTCCATGAAAAACAGGCTTCTGGGATCTGCCCGTTCATCAGGTCATCCCTCCTGCCACAGAACACATTACTGCCTCATAACTTCCATTCTGCCGGCCATTTCAGCCAAAACTGACACTTGAGAAAGCGGCCCATGCACATCTCTTCTGCTTCTCCAGCCTGCATCCCCAAGATCACCATCACTGTCTTTCCAGGGGCGTTTCACAGGACCACGGCAGGTTCAGGGAAACATACGACCGGGTTCTGTCCCTTGCCGCAGTCCGTGGAAAGGCTCAGCGGGAGAAAGGAAGAAATCTGTTGATGTCTGCCAAGACATGGAGGAACTGCCCATGATGGGTCCTCCTGCGCTGCAGGGAAACTGCAGTAGCACTTTGGAGGACGTACGCACTCTCTTCTTCTCCTTCTGGCTGAAGGGTGATGTTTCAGGCCAGCTTCATGCAGCTTGGCCACTTAGTCACACAGCTTTTATCATCCCACCATGTATGAAGATCCAGCAGAAGACCTCCGACACACACCAAAAGAAGCAGCTCCTCCTCAGAGCCTGGTCCAAAACTTTATAGCTGAAGAACCACATTGCAATGGTGTGACATGATGTTTTAAATTCAGCTTTCCTTTCGGAGAAAAAAGCCCAAAATATCCACTACAGTAGTTTTTAGTTTTGAAAAGGAGAGCTGCATTAAAATGGGAAATGAAAAATAAAAGCAGGCAAAAGGTTAAAATTATCATAAGTGTGTATCTCTTTAATATAATTTTTATATATTATGTCATGTCATGTCATGTCATGTTATGTTATATTATAGGCCCCCTATTAGAAAATCAAGGGTATAGTTAAACCAGCTATTAAAAAATGGTCCCACCCCTAATCAGAATGGAAAAACAGTAGGAGAAAGGGACTACTGGTTCTAAACTGGTATCCTTCAAAAACTGGAACTCGCATTCAAACAACCAGATGAAAATGGAACCTCAACTCTGGTGACCAAAACAATGCAGGCCAAAATAGACTGAGGCATAACATTAACAGAAGCTAGATTAAATTAATAATAAATTAATCGCAAATATATAAATAAATAAGAATATTTGAGAATATTTTTAAACTCACCCACAGCAGGGAGCTTATCAGAGAATCGACATTCAATAAAAGCATTAAGAAAATGAAGTCATAACAAGAAAAACAAAACTCTTTGCTTCAGTGTTCACTGCAAAAAAACTTAAAAGTCACAGCACGGCAACCTTTCTTTTCAGGGAACATGCAAGAGGAGCATCATTAAACTGAAGAAACTTAGGAAAGATTTTTGGCAAATCAATAAAATAACTAGTAAAATGTTGTCAGCAGTAGACAGTACCCACTGCAGAGGTCTAAGAAAATTTAAACATGAAGTTGCCAAACCATAAGTGTGATATGATAAACTGTGTTTAAATTGGCCTCAGTATCAGGGAAATGAAAGCTAACAAATGTGGCATCAGGTTTTAAAAAGGATCCCAGGGTGATCCCAGAAACAACTGCCTGACACCTGTACAAGGAAAATTGCGAGGAATTATACAAAAGGATAGAATTGGCAAGCACTTGAATAAATGCAGTGCAACGTGAAAGGCATAGTCTTTGCAAAGACAAGCCGTGGACACTTTGGAGGAGTTCTTTGAAGGAGCAAACCCTATGTGGTTAGGGCTATCCTGAGGGACAAAGGGTTAAGATTTCCAAAACGCTTTTGTCAAAGTTCTCCACCAAAGACTATCAGAGAAACTAACTGATAAGATTTGATGGACTGCACCATTATGAGAAATAGCTCAAGGTCCTCAGCAACAAGACAGCTTTGAATGTTGCAAGCCCAAGTAACTGGTCCGGATGATATTTTGCCCCATGTACCAAGAAGAGCCCTTGGCTGTCCCCTGTG